>NW_024351730.1:39353512-39704910 GCF_902729225.1 Pteropus medius
TTCTTAGGAAACCCAACCTGCAAAAGCTATATTTTAAAACTTTTTTGTTCTATGTAATGGGAGAGTAACTAACATATAAATATTAGAAAATTAACATAGAATCCTTCAAGATTTTATATATTTACAAGCATCTTAAAAGCAAAAGATATATTGAGATATATCTCTAAGAATCTCAAACCAAGATGTCAGAAATTTTCACTGTGGACTCCTGTAGAATTCAAGTCAAGTTTAAGATCATGCCCTTGAATGAAGAAGTACAAATTAGTAGTTACAAAATAGTCACGGGGACGAAGAGTATAGTAAAGGGAATATAGTCAACAGTATTGTAATGACCATGTGTAGAGCCACATGGGTGCTAGAGCAATTGGGGATCACTTCAAAACTATATCAATGTCTATCCATTGTACTATATACCTGAAACTAATATAAAATTTTAAAATCCCTCAAAACAACAAAAATTAAAGATTCCGCATGAAAAATAAGATGATATCCTTAATTTTCACCGGTGATTATACAGCACACAACCATTTTCATTTACTACAAAAGTTGTTCTTATAGATCAAATTTATAGACTTTGATAGTAAAATCTTCACCCAGTATTATTTCCTCTTATGTACTGATTTTCTTCATACTTCTAATCTAGACAATGGAGTAAATTTTTAGTTTTCTGTGGGAAATCATTAGGAAAAATGAAAAGAAAACACAAAACACTAAAATCCCTTAATACTAAATATGACTATTGGAAGTAATGTTAAGGTTAGCACATTATGTATCAATCACAATCCTCAAAATATGGTTACAATATACAACTTTCCTACTTTATAAAGATGAAATTCACACAAATCTTTACAGTGCAATGTGGTAACTAAGACAATGAGAAGTGGAAGAGAGTCTAGGAAGTGTTCTTAGGAAAAATTAGAAGGACACACAGAAGAATTAGTCTGAAAACATGATAACTGGTAGCATGTACAATTTTATTATGATTTTCCCCTAGATGTCTCGATCTTTGATCCACTCCTCACTCTTCAGTTGCTTTCTCTGATCTCAGTGGAGGAGGGCTGGCCTCTGTAGGTTGTGTCAACTGACTTACAGGGAGAGATTGAAGGAGGCCGAGAAGGGGAAAACAGCTTTCCCTCTCTCTCTGCAGTGGGTGGTGTCTTTGCAGCAGCTGCCTCTCTGTGGCTCCAGTCCCTGTTGGCCTTTCCTACAGTCTGAGCTCAGCTAGTGTGGCCAGCCCTCTGAATCCTGCCAGCCTGTGGTAGCTGTTCTACTGCTGTTAATCTTTGGTTTGCTCCACCACTCCCTTTGGCTTTTCAGTTCTTTGCTATTACATGGACAGGAGAGTCTCTACTTTATCTCCATCTGATTTAAACACTTAGAATGGTTTATGCTGTACTTGAATGGCCACAATTACCTGAAGTATACTCCTGTTCGTTGCAACAAGAAATCCCAGATACAAATGGCCTTAATATTACTAAAGAAAAAAATATGATGTTATTATCCTCATTTTACAGAAAAAAAAGTAAACTCAAAAAAAAGTAAACTCAGCAAGGATAAGTAATTTGCTTATGATCACATAGCTAATGCATAGCTTACATGAGGAGCAGAGCCTCTAGAGTCAGACAACCTGAATTGAATCTGAACTCTTCCTCTTATTAGACAGACAAATTACTTAAACAACCTGTGCTTAATTTTTTCATCAATAAGGTAAAAATATTAATCATATCTACCTCAAAAAAGTGTTGTGAAGATTAAATAAATTAGCAAATGTTAAAGTCACTAGAATACTTATTGGTACATAGTACATGCTCAATAAAAGCTAGTTATTATTATTATTATTGTAGCCATGTGCTTTCAGTATTGTTTTTAATCACTGTAAGAATACAAACCAAGTTACAATGAATGCTTCTGGGGTTTATGGCCAAGTGTGTGCATTTTAAAAAGGAACATTTATAAATATTTGATATGACATCATATTGAACAATAAATTCTAATTTGGTTAAAAATCTAGTCTGCTACTCCTGATTATTGGAATGGTTTAGAAAAACAAAATTGATTTCTTTTGCGAAATGGTCAAGAATTCCACAATGGCCTATGGCACCAAATGGTCACAAACCATCGTCCTGCAATTAAAATGGCCAGAGCTGACCGCTTTTTATTAAACATTAATCTTTGGCTTCTTCTGAATTCACCAGTGAGTTCAAGGTCCGGATATGTATGACTCATGCTAGCTCTGTGCTATAAAGCTGTTTTATAGGAGAAAACTATTCTTCATTGCATTGAGCCTGACACTTGAGATTCTTTTTATAATTTAAAAATTGGTAGTTTGGAGTCTATTTAAATGAAAAATGTTAGCATTTCTAACCATTATCTGGCTGAGAGAAACAATGTTTTCATCATTGAGATAACTGTACAGAAAACGCTGTGGCCTGAAACAACCATAAACATATATTAATATTTTGTATATAATATTATTAGTACATTTTACTTTTATAATGTTTTCTATATTCAACATTTACATTTGGTAATTCTCAACGGTATGAAAATTATTTGCTTAAGTTGAATTATGCTATTTATTTGCAATCATTTGAAGGAAAAGCCAAACAATTGCATGTATTATAAACAAAAATTTCTACTAATTAAAATTACAGTGCATAATTTATAATATTTTTGAGGCATGATTGTATCTCTAAATACTACAAAATTAAGTGGGGATGAAATAATTCATCTTAGTAACTGGATAGATAATTATATCAAATATTTTAATATTTTAATTTACTTTAATACTTATATGTTTTCACTATCTGCAAAAACTCAATTATTTTCTATAGAAATTTTCCCCAATGTCTCCCACTCTATAACTATATCTTTTATATGACTGCAAAATCTAATCTATGGCAATTTTAGTTATTTTAACTGTCGAATGAATATTTATTTTTAAATTAATTTGGTAATTAATTTAGATAATTTTAAACCTGTGTTTAAATGTATGGCTTTTTTTTGCATTATAATATTTTATTTTCTTAGCTGAATGTTTACATATAAATGGCTGGATATAGTATTTTTCTTCTGTTATTTTTTCAAATGACTAAAATTACACTGAAAACAGCTGGACCAGAATTATTGTTTTTTATGTGTATTTTTGCTCAAGCGGTATGGGAGAACAGAACTGTTTACTGAGGTCATTTTAATCCATGAAGTTTCTTTTTCAGTGATAATTTGTAATAAAAATGTATAACATCTAGCCTTTATGATGAAGACAGCCAAAGGGATATCCAAATTCACTGTCATTTTAAAATTAAACCGAAGTTTTAAAATCAGTTTTTATGAAAGGAAATATAATGCACATCGAATCTTCACATATTCTAGCATTTTCCACAAAATACAAACAAACATGATTTATAGTGGACTAGAAAGATGTAGGCTAAGTTTACACTAAGTATTTCTAAGGATTAAATTTATAAGGACAGAGAAGTTTGAAGGAAACATTTTAAGAAATATCATGTACTTTAAAAGTTGAAATTTAGAAATGAAAGAGCTACACTTCAATATTTCAAAATGAAACATAAAACATAAATCTTTTACTCAAATATTTTCATTCATCATATACATGAGTTAACATAATGACAGATTAACCGAAAGGAGTGTAACATTATAACAAACCTAAATACGCTATGTGAGCTAAATCAACAGATAGTCCTTTACTGCTCTTCTTATGCCAATCATTCCAGTTGAAGAGGTCACCCATCAATTTCAAACTCAATTGAGTCTAATCTTTTTATTAGACAAGTGGGAGGGGAAAAAAAAAACCTGAAGTGAAAAACCGAAGGGCTTACTCATAGACATTTGGTATACAGACCAAAAAGTCTGCTTTTATGTCAACTGAATATAGGCCAGCACAGGGATGCAAATCAGCTATCACAAAGAAATTTTTATAATTACACAGAGCCTCTTGAAACTTCTAACACAGATTTTTAGATGCAGGTAGAAATGGGTTCACTTTCAGGCTCTCCCCTCAAGGTGTTAGATCTTGAACAAGTGCTCTACATCCCTGACTTTATATACTAAATATGTGATTTATCTATAATTAGAATTACTATATAAGTGAGAATTAGAAATTTAAACGAAGTGCCAGTAGTGCCTGGCTCGTAGTTGTGGCTCAATAATTGGTACTCTGGAAAAAAATCTACCATTTGAAGTAAGGACAGAGAAAATCATAGTTGTAGAAGTTATTTGGTTTGTTTTATATTTTTCTGCATTTCCTGAATTATTTTCTAACCCCGCGTTGTATTAATTTCATCTTATATATCTTCCTCAGAGGTCACGTTGATATTTACATTTCTAATTCTTCCCAAATTTGGTGGCCCCTCCCCATGGTTTCTTTATTTTGCCATTATTAATATAATATGTGGTGTGTATGCATGACATGGAGTTACATATTTTCTGGACTTGAAATTATTTGTTGATAGCTGCTAAGACCCACATCTAATTTATGATCATTCCCACCATTAGAACCATATACTCTATAAGAAGACAAAAATTCTTGATTTTAAAAATGTTTACTATTATCTATTACTATTAATTACTGTAATAACTGTTGGACATGAAAGAATAAACTTGGGAGCTAACTTGTATCCTTGAGTTCTGTATTAATTCTATTTTATTAGTTCTGAGAATAAAATACAGGAAGAGATGCCATAAGGGAAATATGAGGATAATAGCATCTTGGACTTTTTTGCTGGGCTTATTTCAAGCTCAAAGAGACCAATCAGTTTTTAAGCAAAATTCACAGCAGTAGCCCAAAGATCAATAATGTGTATCATATATACCGTAGACATATGTAACAGTATAGAACACTGCTCTTTGAATCAGAATTTGAGAACAGCAGTGCCAGGGACTTTGTTTATTGCTTCTGTGAAGACATAATAAATGTAATATAGCTTTTTCTCAGCTCTTCTGTGGCTCACATTTAGGAGTGCAGTGGCTGCTTGGTGGACATTCTTGAGAACTATGGCAGCAACTATGGGCTTTACAGTCCAAGTTCACTCATGATTTCAGCAAAGGCCTTGTAATAATAAAAACAGTAATAGTTACTCTTTGTTAAATTAGTATGAGTTAAGGACTGTACTAAACCATACGAATTTTCTTATACAGCCTCAATATTAGTATACAAAATAAGTCATATTATTATTCCCATTTTATAAAAAAAAAAAGAGACTTTTTAACTTAACTAAAGGCTTATAGAGAGAAGTGGCAAAAACAGAATCAAGTCTATTACCAAATTCCAAGATCTTGATCTCTATACTGTCATGCTTCCTGCCCAGCCTGTCTTAACTTTGTTATATTTTTAATAAATATTTATTTAAGTTGGGTGATAGAAACATAGGAATAATGCATTACAGTTCATGTTTGTTCTGAAACATCCCTGGTCAAATTGATTTTTGTCTACTAGGAAGCCTAGCTACGAAAAGTTCAATTATTCAGAATACAATAAAGACTTAATTTCTGTGTCTGAGGCTTCTGCCTAAAAGCATTTTCCGACTTGGAAAAGTTTCTAATTTTCTGAGATTCAGAGATATGATGAAATAAAATCTTTTGAGCAAAGACTACAGTATAATTTTCTCCACATGCATGAACTAAAGGCGTAAAAGATGCAAATAAAATAGAAATCAAAGGAGCATCAGAGTAGAAAAGCTAGTGGCAAGCAAAAATTCAGCTCCAGTAAACAAATGGCTGATCCATCAGTTCTTTTCTTTGAAGTTTTGATGCGAAAAAAAATAACCACATAAAACAAAAACAAAAACACAAACAAAAAAATGCTGTAGAGGAAAACAAAACAAAACAAAACTTGACTTCAGTAGGAGTCAGACTAGATTTAAGTTAGGTAATTTCCTCTTTTTTAAATACCCCAAAGAAGCTAAATTCAGGATGGAGTACAGTTAAGCAACAGGACTTCTAGGTTCTTAAATGAGAATAGAGGATATCTTCACTTTTCAAATAGGCCAGTATCAAAGGAAGTTCTCCTGATTCACTCGTGACACCAATCTGATTCAGATTCTGTGATCATCAGTGCACTTCATGGCAAACTCATTTGACATTCCCTTCAGAAATACAGAATGATGTTTAAAATTATTTAGAAACAGCCTCATTTAAAAACCATGGCTCTGTCCTAGCTGTGTGAAGAATATTAATCACATTCTTTTGGAGAAATTTACTAACATGATACATATAAATAGAATTTAGTTTACCGAGTTATGTGAATGCTTGAGACAGGCAAAAACTTATAAACCACCTGGGGCTTTAATAAAACGAAAAGAAAACTAGTTGTAGATACGCCATTTGTTTATCAAATATTTACTGAGCTCTATAACTGACAATATGAGAGTTGCTACAAACAGAGTGACCTCAGAATTTTGAAGGGTAAATAAGAGTTTCCCAGAAATATGAAGGTATATCAGTATTGTAGGCAGAGGAAAGAGTGGGGGAAAAGGGTAACGATATATTAAAGTGTCCAATCATTACATTAGGATCTTGAATTACCTATGGTGTAATAATTTGGAGTGTTTGTTAAAAATGAGATTACTGTGCATTGTCCCATGACAAGTCAATCACAATCAGTGATAGCAGGGGACAAGGATTTATACTTTTAATAATCACACCTAGGCTATTTTTATAAATGTTAAGATCTGAGAATTGTTGCTATAGACAAAGGAAGTATCTAGCTTCAAGTAACAGAATTTCATAAACTGTTTTACATTTACAAAGGATATACTGATGAATTACAAATGATAAGAGAGGATTGAAAATGAAGAAAAGAGACCCCTTACAAAGCTGACGTTCTGATGCTGACTCCCCCTTTCCCTTCAGTCTACTGCAATAGGGCTTTTGTTCCTAAACGCTCTCTTGTGGAGGTTACCAAGATCTTTAGCTTTCCATATCACTAATTCTCAACCTACATCTCAGCAGCATTTGAAAAAATTGATCACCCACTCTAAAACATTGAATTTTCCTCACTCTAAGAAACTGCCTGGTATTCATTTTCTTTTGCTTCATACATGTCGCTCCTACTTTACTGAATCCTCCGGAACCTTGACCTCTTTTTTCCTTTTCCATACTTTTTGAAATAGTAGTCAAATAATCATCTGTGTAATTAGACCCCCATACATCTATCTCTAGACCACTCTCTTTTTCTTTAACTTTACGTCTATATGTTTAACTCTCTGCTCAAAATCTCCACTTTGTTGTCTAGAAGGAATTTCAAATGCTTATGTTTTAAAAGGGAACCCTTAACCCAAAACTGCTTTTCCTCTAGTCTTACCTGTCTTGAAAACAGCACCCTCACTTTATGAGGCCATATACCTAGTAATAATTCTATTTTCTTTTCTTTCTTTTCTCTTTTCTTTTCTTCCTTCCTTCTTTTCTTCCTTTTCCTTTTTTCTCCTTCTTTCTTCCTTCCTTCCTTCCTTCCTTCCTTCCTTTTCCTTTCCTTCCTTCCTTCCTTCTTCCTTCCTTCCTTCCTTCCTTCCTTCCTTCCTTCCTTCCTTCCCTTCCTTCCTTCCTTCACATTTCATGTTTCATCCATTAGCAAGCCCACTGGAACTTTCCTTAAATCATATCCCAAATCTCACACTTTCTCACCAATTCCATAGCTACCACTCTAGTTCCAGCCACCAGCACCTATTGCCTAGAGAGTAACAAGAATCTTTTAACTGATGTCCCTGCCCCTATTCTTACTCCATTGTAAATTGTTCATAGTGATCCTAAGTGGTCTTTAAGAACATAAATAAGAAAATACCACTTTCATGCTCAGAATCTTCTGATGGTTATCATACTTAAAATAAAATCCAAAGGCCTTCCCAGGGCTCACAGGGGCTTCCACCTCTCATAGCAATACCCCCTATACTTACACTTTAGTTCTACTGCTCCAACCACTATGGTTTTCTTGCTGTTTAACACACTGAGTTTGCTTTTCCTCAGAGATTTGCATTTATGGTTTCCTCCAGCTGGGATGCTTTTCTCCCACATACCAGCATGTCTCTCTTCTTTATTTTATTCTGCTCTCTGTGCATGTATAACATCCTCTGAATGCCCTTTCATGTCTACTTTAATTAAATCATTCTCTCTCCTCAGTGTTACTCTATATTCTCTTATCATGCTTTTGTTCACAGCATTACCACTAATATTGTATTATGAGGTATTTGCTAGCTTATATATTTTCTCTCTCCCATGTAGGAATATAAACTCCCTAGGAGTATTTTATCTTGTTTACTTCTTTTTTATCCCCTGAGCTCAGAAGAGCCTATTACATAGAAACAGGCAAAGAATATTTGTTAACTGAGTGAATCCTTTTTATGTAAAATCTTGAAGACTTAACAATGATATTGTGAATAAAGGCCGTGAGAAGAGAGAAAAAGGATGCTTCTGCTTTGTGAAATCAACAGCCATTTTAACTAACATTGTGTCATATCTTACTATAAAATAAGATGAAGAACCAGAAAACATATGAAAATGTCAGCATTTCTATTATAAAAATGACAATGCAAGGGATAAAATGATTATTCAAAAGAATGGGATGTCATCGATAGTTTTATGTTTGAAGAACTCTTGAAAGTGGAGTTGCTATGAAGGAATAGGAGGTGAGAGAGAGAAGAAAATGGGCAGAGATGAGTCGGTCAGACATTCTGGGCACAAGGAATGACATCAAAAATCATGAAGATTTTGGAAACTTATAAATAATTCATCAGACTGAAACTTGGGGTAGGAGATTAGGGAAATTGGAAAGTAAGAAAGAAGAGACAAGTCATTATATCTCAACTTATCTGTAGCCTTGAAAACCTTAAATTGTTGGGGATTAATTTTAAGTAAAGGATGAGGGCATTGATGAGTTTTAAACAGGGAGAGGTACCTGCAATGGCTGTTTATTGTCAGTGCAGGAGAGAATAGCTTTAGAAAGTCCCAAACAGTATGAGCAGAATCTCCCTGGCAGCCAAGGCAAGGGTATATGGCTTAGCCAATGGATGCTTCTGCCAGGGGTTTTTATTCCTAAGAAATGAACAATATCTTCAGTAGTAGTGGAAGAATCAAGAATGCAAGACTAAGGTGGCTAGAGTCTGTATATTGTAGCCACACTATGTAGTACTGAGAACAGCTCAATGGTGGAGTGCTGAGCACAGCATTCTTAGTCTTTGGGGCTTTTAAGCTTTCTATAGTTTTTGAAAAGAAGGTACATGTTGAAACTCTTAGAAACTAGAAAAGTCACAGGTAGAAACACACTAGAAGAGAATTAGGGAAAGAAGTATGTTTAAAATTCAGAAGATAATTTTTGTGAAGCTTTAAAGTTTTGTGAAACTGCCAATGAAACTTTAAACTTCTTTGAAACTTACTGATAGGGAAATATTATATTAAACTGTATTTGAGTGGTCTTAACAATTGAAATTCCTAAATTTGAGAACTAAGTTTCTTTGTATTCATGATGACCAACTTTTATTTGACAACTCTTTGTCAGATTAGATGAGTGTATGCAGTTCAATAAGATGGTTCTCTCTAACAAAATTTTAATTGTCTAAATTGATCAACTTATTAAGAATATTGTCATATTTATACTTTGTTAAATAGAAATGAAACTTGAAGTGAAGGGCTCATCTCTTAAAGATGACTTAATTTTTCCAGTTAACCTGTAATCAAATGGTTCACAAAGAATTCTCAGAAAAAGTTAAATAAACTTGAATATAATCCATTGTAAGACTGGATACAGTAACAATAATGTAAATGTAAAGTAGTTTTTAAGGAATCTCTGCGTGTAATTAGCTTTAATTAACAACCATAGGATTGAATAGTTTAATACTGAAATTTTCCAAGGAATATCTTTTTAATGATTTCACTGCTAGATCACAGAACTTTTATCAAAATTTTGTCTATTAATTTTTATTATTCTTTTTCTGTTTATTTTAGGCCTAGATAACAACTAATCTTAATAATCTGATTTATTTGAAATTTACTTTCAGAATTTTAAATATCATACGCGAACTCATTTGCTCATTCTCATCTACTATATATTACTCCACCCATCTGGTATTTTGGACATTTTCAATGTCTATTGCATTGAAAATAATTTAATGAGCATCAGTGGAAAATTATTATTTGGTAAGAATAGAGCTATATGATGCTATTAATATTATATAAATTCTGTAAAAACATGCCATTTTATATTATTTAAATATTTTTATGTACTAATTGTAGCTAAACCTTTCACATTGAAGAAACATTGTTTAGGCAGTCTTTATGAAATGGTCCAACTATGACTTTAAGATATGATAGCATTTTCCATAAAATACAGGGACTAGGGAAGATTCAACATCTTGTACAGAAGTTCATTAACCAAATGGCTGATACAACACTTGGCAACAGGACTCACTAGGTATTGGCGAAAAAAGCTGAAAGTTTGATAGTGGAACATGTTATACATAATTAAATATGGAAACTTGCTAATCAATAGTGAGGGTATAATTACTTTTCTCAAGGTTAGTTAGGCAGGGTTGTTTGAGGGGACAGAAGCCAGAGTGAAGGGAATCAAGAAGACAAACTAGAGAATCACGCATTTTAAAGCTGAGGAGGCTATTAGGAGCTTTGGCACACTTGAAAAGCCAGACTGCAATTTTATCAGTAGTCTCATTAAGGAACTATTAGACAAGGTCAAGAGGCCTATGAGAACTGATGGTACATTTAAGCAATGCCTTCCTGCTTCACCGAGTTGTTCGATAATAGCTGCCAGATTTTCATGTCTTTGAACAAAAACATCTTACATGAATGTCTCAAAGTATTGCTCAATTCTGCCTTTTAAAGAATGTCATCATTTCTCTGTGGAAACTATCAGTGACGAATTAGTATTTCCAATAGTGAACCCAGACTATTCCAACCACTGACAGTGAATCACGATGGAGAGAAATATGTACTTAAGTGTGTGTAGGTGTTTGTAAACATGTCTTTCCCATACCCGATCTCTCTGAGGGAGGAAAAATGAAGAAAAAGAGCACAACAGCTTAGTCCCATCAAGCATGTGGGGTGGTTAGGACTCTTAGAAATGTTGCAAAATATTGTATCTTTTCTTCTTCCCTTCCTTTTCCTTCCATACCTAAATATTTATTGAGTAGCTTCAATGAGCCAAGCATTGAATATAGGAGATAAACAATTAAGTTGAGAGATGTAAATGATAATGATGGTGATAAGGCATAACCTGGCTGTAAGGAATTTGATGAAGAAAGAAGAACATTTTTCTATTGGTTTAATTTGGAAAATCTAGTATTATGGCTCTAAAATATTTCCAGGCCCAATCTATTAACAGTTATGTTTATTTGTATTATAGTAATAATTGTCCTAAAATCTACCTAATAGTTGCTATCTTGTCACATGATATAATAGATGGTCATGAGCAGAAATGGAATAAAATCAAAAACCAATATCTCATTTCCTAAGGAAGAACCTGGCCGCGTAGGGATCAGGTCCATACCTTGTAGCTTCTTCTGAGATCTGCCAAAGAGGGTCATACAGGGAAACTGACAATAAAATGTTCACTCTTTCCAGATCATGATCCCTGTTTCCACTGAGGGTAGCAGATTAAATTATGTTCTGGACGGCATAAATGATATCTATGGAAGAAGTTACAAAAATGGTCAATTCTGAGTGAGTGCCCCACAATCAGCAAGGCTATTTGATCTGAGGACCCACTTAATGAGTAATTAATGATGTTTTGCTTCATTTACTTTTAATCTAAATTCTACCTTTTTCTTCTTCCATTTCTATAATTTTGCCACTTTATTTTTTTTAAGAAAGAAGCTCTATTTCTGTGTGCAGTTTCTTCCTCGTGTGAGCAAAAGTTTAAAATAATTTCAGCTTTCTAAAAAAATTTACTACATTGTGATTTCCATTAATATAACAAATAATTTACCAAAGTAATACCAACACACACAGGGGTAAAGTGATTTGTTGAAGGTGAGGGAGCAATTCAGAAACAGAATCAAGGGGATTGCAGGAAGTAAGAAAATACTCAAAAAAATAAAAGGATAATGACATGTCAAAGGGATGCGAGAGACTGTGGAAAAACTCCAAATGGCCAAAGCTGGAATAATTTGAATAACAAAATAAAAAATATACTGTTGTATTATACCCTACAGAAAATAAATATCCATAAAATAGACATTTGTAATATTAGAAAATAAATATCCATAAAACAGATACTTATACTAATATAATAAATGATCAAACAAGTAAATCAATGAGGAAGAAGAGACACATCTCTTGCACAGAGCAATTCCAAATAATCTGTGTAGATTGATTACCATATGTCTCCAGGAGATGGAAATTGACACCCATCCTTCCCCTTTCTGCTCCAGTGTTGACTCTGTTTAATTGCTTGCTTCCAGAGGACAATATGAAAACAGCTGGGAAACAAAAATATCTTTACAGTGGAATAAGATGGCAAACACTACCTTGACCAGGTAAATGTCATGAATGATAAGTAATGCATCCTTGACATGGTGTGATAAAAATAGCACTCTACTTCTGTGGTTTTCCTCTCAAAAATGTATAATCATAGTCTAAACGTAAGAAAAACATCACACAAACCCAAATTAAGAGAAATTCTTCAAAGTGTATAACCAGTACCACTCAAAACTGTGAAGGTCATCAAAAGCAGAGGAAGTATGACAAACCGTCACATACCAGAGGAGACAGGATGATTAAATGTAATGTAGTATTCTGAATGGGGTCCTGGAATGCACAAAACACATGAGAGGAAAACTAGTAAATTCCAAATAAAGTGTGGAGCTTGGGTAATAATTACATCCACATCTTGACTCTTTAGTTAAGAAAAATGTTCCATAGTAGTATAAGATATTAACAGTAAGGGTGATGGACTGAGGGAAATACGGGAACTCTCTGTACTTTGAAACTTTTCTGTAAAAATGAAACTTACCTAAAATAAAAAATTTATGAAAATAATAAAAAATTATGGAGATTACTAAAGGTTTTTGTAGTCCTAACCAAATTTTTGTTATGATAGACTTAAAAAAAAAAGTATTACTGAGTAAACTCTTTCCAAGTTTCCAGTTTCCACCGTTCAGCATATTCCAGTACTAGAAAGGAATGTTTATAGCATAGAATAAATAAGATAGCACTAGGCACATTGCCATGTTTAAAGTGAACCCTCAGTAAATATTTATCAATTGATTAAATAGGATTGCAAAATATTTTTCATCTTGGCTGAAGGTACTTATTACTTTGTTCTGGTTTCTTATGTAATAAGTAGATGACTATAAGCAAGAGGCTTTTTAAAATATGAAAATGCTAATCTTTGAAAACCATACTAGTAAGAATCAATAAATAATGTAGTAGGTTAGTCATCCAATGAAATAATTCAGCCTGTGAAATGGTCTCTCAGTTATCCTGGAGGAGATTTGAGAAAAGTTCACCCAATCAAGGTGTTTGGAAAGTAGGCTCAGGATTATAAACTGGAATAGAACTGATATGAAAGAAAAACAGGTGAATCAATGATACTAACATTCCTGAAGATAGCAGTTAGCCAAAACATGAAGAAAGGGGACTCAGAAGAATTTGTCAGCATTTCCCCAGCACTCTCCACGGATGCCTCAGGCTATCATAGCTTGATGTCATTAACTATTAGGTTCATTCAACTAACCTACTCTCCTTGCTCTGATTAATTTTATTTCCCATGTAGATTTTTTAGTGGAAAGATTATACTCTGGGGTCACTTTGTGAGTTATAGTCCTTGTTGTACATTTGTAGATTTGCATTCTGGTTTACTCACTAGTTTCTTGCACATTTGGTTAACCTAGTTTTCTTTTTTGAGAACTATGTGTATTATTACCTACCTTATACAATTGGTTTGAAATTAAAATAAATGACAAAATGCATAGGCTGTGCTTAATAAAATGCCTTATATCTGCTGTAATTAATTCTTGAGACATGTTGTTGATATAATGTTCTGTTTTTGTCTTTGAATCATTTTCCTTTTCCATCCTGATTTGTGCCATTCTGACAAAATTGAATTCTTTAACCTGAAAATCTGAGAATTAGATTATCAAGCAAATACCCTCTGATGGAATACAGCTTTGCTTGACTGGCCTGAGCAGCCACTGGTTTCCCCTTGTACCTGTGTCTCTGCTCCCACTGTTAACATCAGCACCCGAGGATCATACAGTACTCCTTTACGCATTCAGGACAGCTAGAGACAGGTAGATAGGCTAGTTTATAGAGGTCTCTTAATCCATCCCTGAAATGAGGCACTTTTGGAGTGGAACATGAAAGTTATTTAGCCAGCAGGTTTAGCAGCTGTAATAAATGGTGTGTGTGATTTAAATTTGAGTAGAATTGTTTAATTGAAAATTTGGCCACTGCATGAAACTTTTACTGCAGAGATTAGTGCGACATTGAAGGACTGCCAAGGGTGCCAAGAATTTGGAAGAACGAACCACTTAGGTTAATATTTCTTGAAGCAGTCAGTGTTTTATAAAGCAAAGTTCTAGAAAATGTGTTCCAGGACCATTTTCATCAGCATCACCTGAGGCATTTGTTAAACTGCAGACCCCTTGGCCTCAAAGAAGTCCTATTGGATCAGAAATTCCCTAGGGGGAATCCAGGAATTTGCAGCTTTTGCAAGTTTCATAGGTAATTCTTGTATGTCCTATAATCTGAGAACTTGGTTTTGTTTTATAAATCAAGAGAGAAAACTTCATAACCAATGTGCTGACAGATTTTATTCATGGTGTTCATGCCTTCTCAGGAAGTCTTTAATTTAAAACTTACTAGGCAAAAAGGGGGACAATATTATGTTCAACTATTGTGCCTTGTTAATCAACATTTAAAGTAAAATATTGTTAGAATGTGTTTTGTAAACTAAAACTTGTACTCTGCATTTTAAATAATGGGTGTTATCATTACAAAAGCTTTTTGATTCAGAAAGTTTACTTATCCTGACAAACATCTAAGCAAAGTGTCTATTTCTAAATGCACAACAATTCTACTGAGCCCGACTTTTCTTTGTTTTACATTTGTCAGAATCCTTCTATATTGAAGTGGTTTTACTTTCCATAAACATTATATAGAACACATATCAGAATCTAGCTCTATCAAACTTAGTCTTATTGATAACTATCTTGATTTGATTAATTTTCCCAGGTATGATCTTGAGAGCAGATTTGCTTTGTTCATTGTTCAACATTCTCAGTCCTTATAATATTTCTGTGAATCCTGATATGCGTTTGTGTTTTCAACTTTGACAAAACATATCTTGAGGAAAAATACACCAGACTGGTTTATTTGCAATTAAATGTTCATTCTAACACCAAGTTAATAGAACCTATTGCAACAATAACCATGGAAACAATCATGAAAATGATTTCCCTCTGGTCACATGGAAGGATTAGACCTTGGAGTCAGAGAAATCTGTGTTATGAGTTCAAATAAATAGGCGTTCTGAACCTCAGATTGCATACCTATACAATGGGTTGATCAAATAAGGTAATATATTTTTTTAAATGCCTGGCACATACTAAACAATAAATGGTAGCTAAAAGGAAAAAGAAATGAGCCCTGAAAATAATAGAACATTGAGAGAGGGACAGGCTGCAACTTGGGGTAGTTGCATTGTATACTTTTCATTGTGAGCACTGGACATACAGACTCCTAGGGAGTATTGAAATTATTATATTATAAAAAGGAAAGAAGAAATAAAAGCTGTTGTTTGGCACAGCTAGAATTCTTAGTAATTTTGTGATTTTTGAATTGTAAAGTGAATAAGAATGTTATTTGCTTCAAAAACATCTTCATTGTACCATGGTTGAATGAATGCAGAATTCTTAGTAAAGGAACTATGCTCTGAGAAATACCTCTTGATTCAGCTGAACTTATATTTCCTGTGTTACTTTTTTATTCCCTGGCTTCCCAAAATTATCTTTTGACTTCTCAAAACTATTTCCGGTCTCCCCCTTAATACATAATAGATGAAAGTTGTTTCTATATTTTATAATCTTATGTACATTATTTCTTATTAACATTTTTATTTTCACAGGAAGAGAGAAAAATGCCCTTTTTCATGAAGAAAAGAAAGAGCTAAGGATTTTTAAGCCTTAGAAATCTTTATAGCTCTTAGATTCATGACTGTGCTTTTTCAAAAATTGGCCATTGTAAAGGGAAAGGGCCTTTCAACCTTTTCCTGATTACACAGTGCTAACAGTTCCCTAATGAAAAATGTTAATATAATTATATCAATGACTTTAGTTTTTGTGAAATTATGTTAAGTGAAGGGTAATATTTTAATCGTAGTGAACTGGTACTCTTTCTACACTGTTTTTTGAAAAAAAATCTGTATATCTATCTTCTTTAATTTAGATTCAAATAAGAAGAGACTAGAAAACCCACTAAAAAGAAGTGTGCAGTGTTTGAAAAGAGTTCTAATGTATCAGAAATAAGAGAAGGACTTTGATTTGATAATTAGCATAAATATAAATTAGAATGCAAGACATTTTCAATTTAGGGAGATTTTTTGACCTATACTGCAATATGACCTCATCATGATAAATAAAATGACAATAGAAGAAGAAATTAAAGCTATGTATGAGACTCTGAGAAGAAAGAAAAATGTTCTGAATAATCTCCACCAAAAGGTGCTAGCCTAGAGATTTGGATTAGAAGATTTGTTTTTAATTTGTTCGTTTTCATGTTTTTCCATTTTGTTTTTATTATTTGTACATAAACTTTGTTTTTATATTTGTACATCAACTTTGCTCCAATTTACCTTTCTTTAGAATAGATTTCCAGAACTAGAATTATTTTATTAAAGTAAAATTTAAATCTGTTGCTCTATGTCTTTAAGACAAACGTTCTGTATAAAAATGTTGCCAAACTACTTACCAAAATAGAGTCTGGTTAGAGAATGGTTATCTAACTAAATAATTATAAATATTTAGAATTACTACTTAAAAGTTATTGCAAATTAGGTGAATAAATATTATTTCTTTTTGTCCCTATGTTTATTTGGTTGCTAATAAGATTTCATGTATTTATTTAGAATTTACAGTTCTATGAATTATTTATTTATGAGCATGACCATTTTACAATTTGTTTTTATGACTCCTTATGAGTTCTCTTTACATAATAAAGGTGTTCATTTTTATCACTCAAAACTATTGCAAATGTTCTCTTATTTGTCATTTAGAGTAGATTTGATAATTTTAAATACAGAAGTATAATTTTTATATATTAAAATTTTATTTTTGGTAAATAAATGAATTGTCAGAATATAAGTTCTATCAGGGCACAGTTTTGACTGTCTTGTACTGTGCTTTATTTCCAGCATCTAGTATGTGGCTAGCCCCTAGGAGATACTCAGGAAGTTTTTTTAAGTAAATGAATATTTGAAAGTGTAACATGTTTGGTTATTAATATTTCTGGAAAAACTAGAATTAAAGGAAAAATGAACTATTAGTTGCCTTATCTTTTATCTCTTTTATTTTACTCTTACTTATAAGCATTTTGAAATAAATAACTGTGTTTCATCAATGTCTGTATATTTGAGATAGCTTATTAAATGGCCTTTTCAACTTATTTATAGACCTGAATTCAGTACCAAAAAAAAATCCAGCCAAGTGAAAACATAATATTTTCTTCCCCAAATCTTTACCTTTACAAAAATTTGTTTCAAATAATTATTTATTGAGTGCCTATTCTGTGCTAATCATGAAAGTTGTGATATAATAGAAAATATATATATTGGTCTCTGCCCTCATTTCTGGCACATAACTTTTATATGATAAGATTACTAGGAGCAGTTTTTGTTCTAATGAGGCAACTCTGAGTGGGCCTAACTGAATTCCATCCCTCATTCTTGTGAGATCATTCTTACATGATGAAGCTTCCAAAAATTCCCCCAAATACAAGGTTCTGAGAGCTTCTAGGTGAGTGAACATGTGACGATGCTAAAAGAGTGGTGTTCCTGGAGAGGGCATTGGAGCTCAGCACCCCTTCCCACAAACCTTCTACACAACTCTTGCATCTGGATATTCATCTGTACCCTTTATCATATCTTTCTATAATAAATCAGTAAATATAAGTGAATGTTTCCCAGAGTTCTGTGAGGCACTCTAGCAAATGAATCAAATCCAATGGGGAGGAGTATGGGAAGCTCCAACATGTAGCTAAGGTGGACAGAAGTTGTAGGTCACTTAGAGATTTACTACTTGGGATTGGCATATGAAGAGGGGTGGCAGTGGTGTGAAACTGAGCTTTTAAACTGTGGGATCTGATGTTATCTCCAGGTAAATAGTGGCAGGATTGATTTAAATTACAGGACATCCAGCTGGTGTCAGAGAATTGTTTGCTGAGGGAAAATCCTCCATGCATTTGGTGACCAGAAACACCATAAGTAAGTGTTCTGGTGAGCAGTAAAGGAGACACACAAGGAAAAAAACACACAGAAGGGAAAAACTCTATTTTTTCTTATGCGGAAAGAAAAAAAAATCTGAAGTTTTTCTTCACAAAAGTTTTACTGATTTACCAGTCAGGATTTTTTTGTGGGCATAACTTCGGCTATCTCAGACAAAAACAACATTTGTAAGAAGTACAAGAGGACACAGAGTAAACAAACTTGACCTTGTAGGACTGGGACTGAAAGATAATTAGTAACCAAAGCTGTCCAAGAGGCTGCATGGGCACAATAAAATTTTGGTCAAGATGGTGTTATAACTACTAAGGGATATCATTGCAAACACTATGAAATTGATTTTAACTTAACCCTTTGTCTCTGTGTCACTAAACCAAAATTCAAATATGAGAATACAAACATCTGATTGGCCAGAACTAGGTAACACATTTCACACTGATTTTCAGAGAACAAGGAGACTTTGTGTCAATCCCATCCAGTTTCTATAGGTCATTACCTCCCATAAGACTGTGTACAGTGGGCACTCACTAAACTAGGTGTTACTGAAGGCTGGAGAGAAAAAAAAAAGGTAAATATCTTATAGAAATGATGAACAAAACAAATATAAAGTTTTCCTTTTTAGTTTATACACATTAGAAACAAGAAAACTATCATAGCTATAAGCACAATATTAAAACTGTCACAAGTAAAATTAAAGAGCATGGTATGGTGCTTTTAGATTATATATCAGAATTATTTCCAACTGCAAATGACAGGAATCCTGCTCATACCATAAAGGAGTTTCTCAGTTAACTTATCTGAAAAGTCCAAAATTATGTTTGACTTCGATGGTATTGGATTCAGTCTAGAGCAGTGTGTTATGAGTTGGCTCCTCTGTCTCCATCTCTAGATTTTAATTTCTTTGGTATTGGGTTCATGTTCAGGTAGCCACTTCCCTACAGGTTAGGAAAACTGATTCTCCAGAAAGTCTACTGAAACAAATTGTTTACACTTTTTAATCCCAGAGAATTCAGCGCTGGAGAACTGAGATGGAAATATAGAAAGAATAAACAACCTAGAAGGATCTTTATACATTCTTAGAAGTGGTAATTATAAAGATCAGGGAGAAAATTGGATGGAAAATTTTCCTTGCTGAGGGACATTAAGAAAAGATCAACCTCTAAGTTCTACACATCCAGGAAGCTTAGTCTAGCTAGCTCTAATATGTATATTTGTTATATTCTAGAGAATACCCTTGGGATCAAGATCTCTACCCTGACCATTATACATTATTTATCTTTCCTTCCCAAGATAATTCTCTATAATCCACATTTATGTGTTTATTTGCTTCTTCAAAGTATATGAATAACCAAGAAAAAAAGAGAGTATCCTTGTGATCATTTCAGCATTTTAGCATTGACCAAATTAAATACTGATAGATGCTAGGACAGGGTTGATAAGATATCACTCTTCATTTTCCAGTTTTGGGCCATGCCTAAGGAAATAATTTCTATCAAGTCTATCTTTTCCTTCTCAACAACTATGGACTATGATAGCTACATATGATTTGGAACTGTAAGGAAAATTACTTTTAAAAATTAAGACAAAATATGATAAAGATAACAGCCTGAAGCAAGAATATAGTTAAGAAGAGAAATTAATATGTTTGTGGGTGAGTCACTTAGAACGAAGCCAACCAGCCTGAGAAACTAGATAGTGAGATTCAGAGGATAACAAGAGTGATTCCAAGTGTATTGAGTTCATATCATTTAATAAGGGTTTAGGAGAGGTAATTGGGAGAAATAAGAAAGAAAATACAATGGATTACTCATAATCAGCAAATCTCATACTAAGGACTAGTGAACATATCGGAAGAGAGATATCTGGAGCAGAGCCATATTGTGTCTTCATTTGGGATGTATGAATATTGGGTGAATTTGGACAATGAGGTTTATAAGTCAATTCCAAATAATTAAACTTTCTTTGTATCACATTAATCTTTGTGATTAATATGTTGTCATATTTTGAAATTCTTTTCACTCTGAAAATTTTAAAAATTCAGTATTTCACTATGATAGCAAACTTTTCTCATTCTAGCTCTTTTATTGTTATATTGCCAGGGGCTTGTATGAGCACAGGCTCTGTAGCCAGACTTCCTGAGCTCAAATCCAGGCTTCATTGACTCACTTCTTCATTTGTTTTTTTTCATTTTGTGGCCTAGTTTCTGGGTTCATTTCTCATCATTTCATCTCTTGTAACTTGTCCTCGACCCATGCCTATCTCAACTTAGGTTAGAAATCCTGTTTTGACTTGGCCTTTCTGGAATTTAGTGTCTTAGATGCAGCCATAGGAAAGATTAATTCTTAGAAGTTATTGGTATCACTTCTCAGTCTTTTGGCTAAGATTGAATGTGGAATTTATTGGAATAATTTTTTAAGTCAGAATTTGAAAAGGTAAAGATTCCAGGTTAAGATACTATAACTCTTCTGTATGTCTAGAATCTTAGAAACTAGGGGCAGGACTTGAGAAAGGGAAGCCTAGAAATTTAAGGTGTGCAGTGTTTCACAAATCAAGAGGAGTAATTTTCATTACTATCAAAAGAAGGACATCACGGTATTTGAGTAGCATCAAAGAAGCACTGAAGGTTTAGAAATTAGGAACACAATTCTACACTTAAAAGCCTGGGAAATGAGAACTGTCATACTTATGATGTAATGTATATTATATATTTTTGCAATTTGGTGAAACAAAAGTGTTCTCTGATTGATGAGTTGAAGAAAGCACGGTTTGGATGTCCTAAGCCAGGCAAGATAATGGCAACATAAAACTTGAGCTTGCTTCAATTTATCTCTTTTTAGACAGGTCTGTCCCTGGTTTTCTGTAAACTGATCAGCTCAGAAAAAGTAAAGAAACAACTAACATCCCTGAGATATTGTAAATTTCTGGCAGACAAAATACTATTTTATTCTATCCCTCATATGGTCTAACAAAAGCAATAATAGGTGCTTGACAAATATATGTAGATGTCATTTCTTTGATTTAGTGAGCACAGTGCAAGGCAAAATGGGAGATTAGAATTAACACAGGACTCAATCTCTCATCCTAAAGGCTTTTAATCTTGCTAGGAAGAAAAGAATTTAGAAGCATTTGTTGAGAACCAGAGGAGTCTTAGTTCTATTTACAACTTTCTAAATGACCCTAAACTGTTAGCATAATGATCTTACATATGCATACATGATTTACTATAACATGTAGTTTGTTTCTTCTTAAAAGCTATAATAAAATATTTATGATTTTTAATATTTATATATTAGCCCACAGGTTGAAAAAAGAGACTAGAGGCCACCTGTAAGACTAATAAGTTTCCATTATTAGAACTGTTAGTTCTAATCAATATAATGCTTGTATATTATCTCAATATTGATTTGTCTTTTTGTTTGTTTATATTATCAATATTTAAAAACTTTCAGGATAATTCATTCTTAATTTTTCTATCATTTAGCAATTAAAATAAAAAAAGAGCTCATTTTGTGAGTGAAATGAAATCAGCACTTCAACTTAATTTTTGACAAAGTTTCCATGTGTTTGTGTATGTTCTCCATATAAGTTCAATAATAGTAAGGAAAGCAGAAAATTTGTTACTTTTACAATCATGTGAATATAATTTGTATGTTTCATATTCCATGACAAGGTTAAGGCCGTATGTAGCTGTTCAATGGATGAATAGATAGTAATAATCTGAAAAGAACTTTGGTTTGTAAAAATTGCACTCACCAAATCCAAAAGAATTTCACAAATTTCTATCTCCTCTCTCACTCCTCTGTGCCAAGTCTCCAAGATCTCCAGTGATATTGGTGGGGTGTGGGGGGAGAGACATTTTCAGTGACTTACAAAGAAGATTTCTGTCATTGAATTTCTAAGAAAATTGGCCCAATTATAAGTTTGAACACTAACCTGGACTAGCCAAAGCCACTCTGGAGAAGGTGGAAGAGAAAATCAGGAGGAACAGATAAAAAAGGCCTATTGCTTTGTGGTCACAGAGGAAGGAGAGAAAGAAAGGCATTAGTTAGCTTCACTCTTCTCACTGGGTGAAGTGATTTTGGTTTTAGACATCTACTCAGCTAACAAAAATATAATATCCATTGTGTTCTAAGACCACAGAGCACTCTTTCTGGAAAATATAGTAATAAGCTATCCCATTATGCTGGGAATAAAGATCAGTACAATTTACAAACATTTCTTTCTCTGTTTTCAAAACCACCCAGTAGTGAGGAGGGGTGGATAGAGAAGGATTTATCTAACTCTTCAAGAACCATATTTTAAATCAAAAGGACTTTTTAGACAATGCTGATTTGTTTAATTTTTAAATTAGTGTAGCTATTATATGGGAAACAAAGCTTGGGTAATGTTTCTTTGGTAACTCATTAGTCATAAAATAGATAAAAAATATAAAGAATTAGTCATTTGAAACTGATCTGAATTGTTATATGACTGTTCTCGTCTTACAGCTGAAAAATCAATAAACATATGGTAGTTAATGGCTATTGTGAAACTAGCTGTAAGTGACTCTACTGAGTGGAGACAAATTCAGCAATTTTTAATATGCTCCATGGTCCATTCTTAACCTGTAAATCTCTACCTTCCTGCTCCTGCAAGCAATCTTTCAACTTGTGTTTTATGAAGACCTGATGTTTGGCTTACACTAAAGAAATAAATTTAACATGGTATAAACAAAAACGGGTTTTAACAGTCATTGTAGGTAAAAAAAAAAAAAAAAAAAAAATCCTTCACCCACAAACTAAGTTATCTACTCTTTAATAAATAAAACTTCAGACTATATAATTTCTTTTCCAATGTACAGATTATATTTAGTCTTGGCTTTAAAAGCAAGATATCTTCTGCTTGTACTGTCTTTGAACATTGATTTAATATTAAATATTTGAGGAGTTGCTACCAAATTTGCTGATGATAGTAAATCTTTCAAAGAGAGTCTGTTTCCTCTACATGGGAAAATCTTATTTTTTGCATTTTGTGCCTCCGTTTTATTTCACTCCACTCGCTCCACAATAAAGAATCTGCTATCAAGAAAGAACATTAGGTATGTATGTTTATTGGAAATATACAGATCTTCACTTTGTATTTTACGTACAAAGGTATTGATTCATCCATCTAAATTCACTCATATGTCTATAATGGGGCATATATAGTGTATGTCAGCTAAATTTGGAGATTGAGGCCAAGACTCTGCTATTATCTAAGACACATATATTTGTGCCTAAATATATTTATAATTATTGCGTTTATGTCTCATAATTTTCAACAATCATAAAGTGATTATAAATGTGTAAATATTATCTTTGGATAAAAAAGAGAAGTTTAATTAAAGATTCAATATAAAGTTTCTGCCCAAATTAAACTAAGGTATGACTAAGTGGAATAATGATATATGATACCAATTGTGTGCATAATAGAAAATTTCTCTAGGTATAGAGTAATGCTATATCTTGGGCAATAGCATTTATGCTAGCACCATAAATGTTTGATCTGATTGCCTTCTGGGCTGGTAATTCTTACCCAGTGGTTTAATCATTCTGATAAAGTTGTTGAAATTAAACCATGTTTTGGGGACATACTAATTTTTACTGTAATGCTATGATTTTGTTGCCATGTAGCTTTACTTTGGCTCTTGTTCCTGCCATTACAGAGTATAATTGTAATTGCTACTTTATGTTGATTGACTTTTATATACTAAAAAATTTGCTTAATCTTTGCTAAGATATCATGGCATAAGGATGATTATCATCATTTCACAGATGATGAAACTTAAGTTCTGAAATTTAACCAATGTGATCAAGATCATAAAACTAGTTTTTGATAGAGTCAAGATGTCTGCGTGACCTCGAAGCCATAGGGACTCTCATTATAAGTACGACAAGAAATGAATTGAGAAAGAACTAAAGTATTTCTCTACATCCCATAAACAAAACATAATTAAGATCTTAACACTGGAACCTTTTTAATTTTTTTTGTGCCTCTATTGATTTTATTGTATCAATAAAAATTTTTGCTTTATTTTTGCTTTATTTTTTAATAAAAATTTATTAAAGAAAGACCAATTTTAACCCACAAAGCATCTTATATACCAAAAGGATCTCCTTATGGAAAAGAACAATGAGGAAGGCAAAGAGAAAAAACATCTCATGTTTAGAGCCCACTGGGAGCTTCAAAAATATGAAACAATGACTTCAAGCGTAAAATAATTCTTCCCTTTTTCAGCTGGTTTTATTGGCTCAATATTCATGTGTCTAGCTGCATGAGCACCAATTTCTCACAAAAAAAAAATCTGTGTGGACATTTAAAAAAATTTGTCTAGGGTAGAAATATTATCACATGCTTGTCCTAGCACAAAGCATACACATAGGCTTTTTGTAAAGGAAAACTAATTTTACTGCATTACATCAGCATAAGATCTGTGCAACCACAAGAGAAAATGATTCCAGTTTGGATTGAATAACAGTGTCTTAATTTTGCTTTGCAATTTATAACTTACAAGTGTTCTTATATATATTGCCTCACTTGGACTTTTATAGGCGATAATTCCATTTTACAGAGAAAGACAGTGAGCCTTAGCGTTGTTTAAAGTTTTGCCAGGAAATTGTCTGTAATAGCAGAACTCATAAATTTTAGAAGTGAAAAATTTTGACCAAGTCTTTTTTTTTGGTACTTCAAGCCCAGAGTTCTTTCTACTCTATAATGCTAAATCAGTTTAGCAATGGCGTGATCCTTAATAAGATTCCTCTGATAGTGGTTTGTTCAGTCAGTGAAAATTAATATTCATTCATTCTTGAATTTAATTGTTCAGCAAAATATATTGAGATTTTTATACCAGATATTGTATTAAGTGTAATAAGTGTAACCAAGGAGGAAGTGAACAATTGGGGAAAATGAGTGAATTAGTGGTAGATAAAAAAGTTTCTGTAGAGGTTAGTACCTTTTGTAGCTAATGTAGATGAGTAGTGTACAGGTAAAGAATGTAAAAATAATTGATATGAGTCTGTTTAACACTTAGAACCTGAATCTTGTGATGGAAAATGTTTCATATTATTTTTAATTAAATTTATTGGAGTGACATTGGTCACTAAAATTATATAGGTTTCAAATGTACAATTTAATAATACATCATTTGTATATTGCATTGTGTGTTCTTCACCCGAAGTCAAATCTTTTGTCACCATATATTTAATCCCCTTTACTCTTATCTACTTCCCTCCTCCCCACTTTCTGTCCGGTAACCACTAAAATGTTGTCTGTGTCTATGAGTTTTTGTTTGTTGCTTTCAGTTTTGTGACAACCTGTATTTGAAAATTTTTTTTTTTTTTTGGTCTAGACCATAAGATTATCATGCTAAGTGAAATAAGTCAAACAGAAAAAGTTGAGAACCATATGATTTCACTCATGTGTAGGCTGTAAAACTGCAAGCAACAAACAAACAAGACAAACAAACATATTATTTTCTAAAAGGAGAATAAAACCTTTAACTCGAGAAAACAAAGAAAGACTCCAATATGTTAAAGCAAAATTAAAAGGGGTAAAGAGAGTCTTGACTACTTGGTTTTACCTAGAATTTTCACTGAGCACCTATTAAGAACTCCCAGAAAAACATATATTTGCCACTGCCCCTGGATATGTGATGTGTTTCTATATCATGCTTTAACATCTTTATTGGCGAGGGTTCAGATCAGTCAGAGTTTTCAACAGGAGTTAGTAGTTATGGGAGGAGGAGCATAACTGTTTTGAGTTTTGACTCTTTTCTGTGCTGGCCAAATTTGGCTGGCAACTGCCACATCCAATCAGTATAAGAAAAGTATGATTAATGCTGAGTGGTGTACTCAATATGTATAAGAGGGGAAAAGTGTTGACTTCTGATGACTGGTT
This sequence comes from Pteropus medius, assembly GCF_902729225.1. NCBI lineage: Eukaryota > Metazoa > Chordata > Mammalia > Chiroptera > Pteropodidae > Pteropus > Pteropus medius. The sequence continues at coordinate 39,379,881 of NW_024351730.1, forward strand.
ACAAATGACTAGAAGAAAACAAAATCAATGAAGAAATTAGAAATATATTTCATCCCTGAGTTAACTCCCAATATTTCACTCATTTGCTTTTACTTTAGTCTTTGTGTTCTTGACATATTCACCTTTTCTCCAGATAATCAAGATCATTGTTACCTGCCTAAATCTTTCCAGCCTAACCTCCCAACCATAGTTCCTACTTGCAGGCTTTCAGTGAGTGTAAATTCTACCCTATTCAGTCTTCAATACTCTATCTCTTTGTTAGTACTCTTTTTTTTTTTTTTGGTCTATGTTATCTCTCATTTATTGAGCACATGTTATATTTCAAACACAAGGCTAAGTCTTTATATTTATTTGGGATGCAACCTTCTCAATACCTCTTTGAAATAAGTCATATCAGACAAGTTTACTGATTATTAGACATTCATAAGGCGAAATAACTAATAAATTACACAGTTGGGATTAAAGCTCAAATCTCTCTGATTCTATAGCTTTGACAAAGACAGCTGATTGCTCCCTATTATCTGAAAGCTCTTGCTCTATATTAATGGACGTTTCATATGAGTGATTATATAATAGCTTTCTTTGCTGCAAAGAGAGGCCATGTGATTGGGTTACCCTTAGTGAACATGGTACACAACTTCTGGACCACGACCAGAAGATAAAGTGCTCTCCTCTTTTGCTTCCTTCTTTACCATTGCCTGGAATAAGGTTATGAGAAGAGAGCCATCACAGCCTGCTTGGACTTTAAGATCAAAGCTGTATGTTTAGGATGCTGAGCAATAAGTCAAAAGAATAACTGGGCCCTCAACAGCATTGAGTTGTCAGGTAAGCATTGGACTACCCACCCAGACTTAGGCACAGTTTACTTTTGGGTCTTTTAGATCAACCTAAATCTATCCAGACAAACACAGAGGCCCATGCTCTAAGACTTTCTGAAAGTAAGAATAAGCAGTATGAAACAGAAACATTTAATAATCACTTTTAGGGGATTACAAAAATGGTTTGAGCATGTTTTGATAATTTTATACCAGGAAAAAAGGAACCCAGGCTTGGGAACATTTATGGTTACCAAGAAAAATGGCCTTTAGGGAGGTATGGGCAGTTTCACTGTGGATGGGAGTGTGAGGGTTTAAGAAGGATTTTGAAACAACCAAAACAATTTTGATTCAAAGAATGAGGGTAAAGTGTAGAATATGAAGAGGCTGGGAACAATATGCCTAGCAAAATTAGGAGTAAATGAGAATAGTCAGAATGCAGTTTCAGGAATGGGATCAGGTGTGAAAAATCTAAGAAAATTTTCTTTACAGTTTATTTTTCTCGGGGTCTGTTACATTGTTTCTGGCTCTATCACAAAAGTCATTTATTTGTGTTCCATTTGGATGTACCACATCTAAATGAATGTGCCGAATAATTGTTTTTTATTTTCTTACCTATTAATATTTTGGTTAACTATTTCCTTTTTATATGACTATTAACAATTGCCATTTTTAAGAGCTTAAAACTATATATCTTTTAAAAACTTACTCTTTAACATTCAATGTTTTATTGTCTTCAAAATGCAGCTATCTACATTTAAATTGATTATATATTTTGGAGAAATTTATTATCACTTTGAAATATTAAATAAGGAAAGGTTAAAAATAAAACAATATTTAGTTCATCTACAATCAATAAAAATCATAAACTGAATTTTAATTTATGACTTTTCTAGATCGATATCAGATATGATCTAACACCATTAAGTTCACTCAAGAATCAAAATATGGAGTCTAAGCCATATTATTCTTTAAACCTTGCTTGTGGAAGAAGAGGATTCATGCAAAGAAAAAAAAAAACAAACAGATTGACTACTCGTAAGGGACCCTAGATCATACTAAAGGGATATGGGTAGATCGGGCATTCTCTCAAGGAAAAGAATTTACTCATTATTGGAAATTCAGAGAAAAAAAAAATGCTTCTTAAAAGATTTCTGCTGTGATTTGCTATACTGTTTTCTCTACAGTTTAAATAAAACACATATGAAACATAGTAACTTTCAATTTTTTGGATTCTGCAATAATTTTAAAGGGATGATTAGATGTTATTGGAAATATAATAATTTGGAGAGGCAAATATGGTAGAATGCATACTTTAATTATTACGTTACACTTGTTTTGTTTCTTTGCTTTCTTTTGCCTTCAAATGTTTGGAAAAGATCGATTCTAATGAAAATCCTTCAAAAGCTTTTCAACTCATTCAAATGAATAACCAGTCATTATAAAAAATAGATGCTAGATATAGTCTGGCTATGGGGGAAAGATCCTTCTGGTATAGGGTTGTATATGGTGGGTGGCAAATTACACTTTCCAAAAATGGCTGCATCAATATATAGCCAATCCCACATTTTCTTCTTTCAATGTGGCCTAGATGCTCTTCTGTTGAGAGGTAGAGTCTGTATCCCCTCTCCTTGAACCTAGACAAGACTTTATAACTTCTTCAACCAATATAATGCAGCAGAAATAATAATGTATGACTTGGAGGGTTAGGTCTTACTTGGCTCCTAACTGTCTGGCTCTCTTTTTTGGGGACACTTGCTACCAAGTCATTAAGAAGCCCAGGCCACATGGAGTATTTGCAAGTGGGTATTCTGGCTGAGAGCCCCATTTAAGTCTTCAGCCGAGAGCCCACATCAACTATCGGACATGTGAATGGATGAAAAACTTTAAATGATTTTTAGTCCCTAGACTTTCAGTCTTTCAGCTAATGCCCTGAAAATTATTCTTTTCTCAACTTCCTATCCAATCAAAGAAGTGATGAAATAATAACTAATTACTGTTATTGTAAGCCATCTAAATTTATGAGTAATTTGATAAGTACTTATAACTAACTAATACATGTAGTAACTGGGTTCTCATGGCCACCAATGCTGGCTAGCAATAGATTTTAAAGCCCCTTTGATTTATCTGCTCACTTTAATATAACTGATAACTCTGTTTGATGGTACCAAAATGGCGGATTTTTTTTTTTTTTTTTAAGTTGTGGCTTCTTGAATAATCCAACAAGAAAGTGAAACCAAACCAATCCTTACATTGCTAGGAGTACAGGTAAAAGTTACTGAGCCTAAAATAACTTTAAGGTCATTATTACGTAGAAGTACAGTGAATGTTTTTTGCAAAACGTCAATTATCATTGTATTTTCAACACAAGATTTTCCTTTAAGTTCAATAATTTCACTGAACACTTCAAATGATCTTTTAGTTTGACATATTTATATGTATTAGCCTTCGAAACCTCTTTCAGAAATATGTAACCATATTGAAAAAATTGTTTTTTTTAAATTAGTTTTCTAATTGTTTCCATAATGTGAGTGTGTATGTCTCATTTTGAAATGAATTTAATCCTGTTACAGGTGCCAGATGGACAGAAATGGTAGGTGCAGTTCTGTTTTTAGGCTGAGAGCAGATGCAGCTCTGGGGGTGTGAATCATTCTCCTCCATATCATCCTGTCTCGAACATCCTGTGCAACTGCTCTGCTCTGGGGAATTACCCCACTGTTGGCTTTCCATTGGGGCTTCAGTAATAAAAAATTATTTCAGTATTTAAGGACTTCTGACTCCCCAGGAATTGAAGTTAGGCCCCTATTTCATTTCATATATGTTTATATGCTCAAGGGATGAGAGATAAGTGGCTAATTTCCCTATATGCATTTTCTTTACCCAACTGCGATAGGGCAATTTGAGCTGAGGAGTCTCTTGTTTCATTGATCTGTTGAAGACCTCATTTCCTTTACTTTAAGGCATGAAACATGTGTTATATGTTTTCTGATGAGGCATGCATGTCTTATTTCATTGAATATTAAAGATATTTTTAAAAAATAAAAATATGCTTTCAGTGGCATAGAGTAGGAACATATTTCTGGTGGGGTGTGGCTAATTAAGTTTTCCATTTTATAATTCAAATTCTAGCATTTAATATATTTAATACATACAAATTTCAGCCCTTAACACATTAATACAATTACAGTATTTAATAGACTTCGTTTGATGTTTTAAAGCTTAGGCCCTATAAGGCCTCTGTGGAAGATGCCTTTAGTGTTCCATCAATATCTGTGCCCTTGCCACTTGGTCGGGCAACATTGCTTTGCTGTGGGAGTTTCCTTGCATCCATAGCCTTTGTTCTTTCTTGTCTGGCGTGCTGAAAGTGTAGAGCAATGAATGATCCTGGGAGCAGCCCTCAGACAATAGTTGATATACAATCATCCCTCTTTCCTTACTCTTTGGAGAGAAGAACTTTGAGGTTATGCATTTTACATTGGTTCTGAAGTGTCATTGCAGGATTGAACTTCAGTTATCTGTAGTGGTGGCTAGCTAGGTAATGTAGCCCTTCTTTAGTGGTTTTCTCTTTCTGGTTTCACATTCCCATTCTCCAATTTCCTCTCCAGACTCACTGCCTTCACTGTTGCCCGGCTTGCTGTGCTGTGGAAGAGACATGCTCCTATCTTCCTGTCTCCCCACACATCTCATTAGACTTATGCTGCTACTGTTTGTCTTGAGGGGCATGGTAATGTACTCATATAAATTTAGTTCTGTTACATCTCTTCTCACCTCAGGACCTGTTCTTTCTTGAAGATTTTTCTGGATAGGACCCATAGGAACTATTAGCAGCTGGCTAATTCTTGTAGAAGGTAAAAAACAACAACAACAACAACAACAACAACAACAACAAAACAGTATGGGAGAACTAGGTGGGACAAGAATATTTATCTTTCAAGTATATGTCAAGTGGTGGGTAGACTGGATGAAGAATTCACTGAAGAGTAAAATCACTAGTAAAGATTTAGCTCTGCATCCCTTTGGAAGACCAAGGCTCTCCCTATGTGTGGCCAGTCCTGTAGTTTGGAACGCAGACCTATATTAATGAAGTTGACACAGACCAATGGCCCAGGGAGACCATGTAAACAGGGACAAAGCATCATTTGGGTACAAAAAAAATAAGGTAGTAATAATTTAACTTATGGTGGGCCATAGGTATTTAGGGTTAGAGGGAAGTAAAACACCCAAGAGGGATAGTCAAATAACAATAGATGATGTGTTAGAAAAAACCCTATATTTTTCCTCCAGTGTGTCTCCTTCACTCTCACAAGACTATCAAACTCACAACACTTCTGACACTTTTCACCAAATGTGTGGAGGGATTTTCTTCCTCACCAAGCAATTCTCTGAAACACTAGCTGATACTTCAACTTAACTCAATATCTACCTAGAGATAGCTTCAGATCCCACAGGTTAAGGGGTCAATCCCACAAGATTGCCTTCACCCCACTTCGGATGCCAATCACAAGTCCAGGTTCTCACCTATGCTTTTGACCTATCAGCTATAAGTCAGAGGTTCCCATGTTCCCCTTCTTGGGTTTGATTCATTTGCTAGAGCAGCTCACAGAACTCAGGAAAACAGTTAACTTACATTTACCAGTTTATTAAAGAATATGATTAAGGATACAGATGCACAGCTAGATAAAGAAATACATAGAGTGAGGTCTGAAAAAGGTCCATGTGGAGGAGTCTTTCCATGGAGTTGAGTGTGTCACCTTCCCAGTGTGGATATGTTCACCAACATGGAAGCTCTCCGAACACCATACTCTTGGAATTTTAAGGAGGCTTCTTCACATGGGCATGATCAAATAACTCCATGGCCAGCCCCTCTCCCTTTTCTGGAAAAGTTGGGGATGGGGCAGGGGCTGAAAATCCCAAGCTTCTAATCATGGCTTAGTCTTTCTGGTGACCAATCCCCATCCAGGAGCCCACTCAGAGTCACCTCAATAGAATAAAATTGGTTCCTAATGCTCTTATCACTAAGATATTTACAAAGGTTTTAATAGCTCTGTGTCAGGAATCTGGAGTCAACAACTCTACATATTTTCTATTGTCTCTTAGAGGGTGAACTGCCTTCTAAAGCGCATGGGCCCAGTTAACTGCTGGGCTTTGCTTTGCTTGGAGGGGGCATGTGAATTATTAAGGACAACAATGGAGAGGTAAGGACTGCCACTAATACCTTTTTCTCACAAAGCACCCAGCCTTTTTTCATAATAAATGTTTAATAAATACTGAAAGAAAACCACTTTTGAGGCATGTCAAATTATTAGCCTTTCCCAAGTATCTACATCTTAGTCTGGTTCTGCTGACTTCTGATAATATATTTTGTTTTTATGTACTACTTGAAATTACCATAAATTATTACTAGAAGTAGGTGAGGAATAAATTATTAATTAATAATATTATCAATATTACTTCTTACATTTGTTTTCTTTACAGAAAATTAAATATCATTAAAGTAAATTGATCAACTCTGCTTTCATCAAGACCTCCAAACCTCCCCATGTTTTGATTAAAATTAATATTGGAAATTACTAAGAAAGAAATAGTAACAAGTTAAAAATCTTCAGAAAACTTGATTACTCTCTTTCCTTTTCTAATGTTCCTGGAACTTTCCTTAAAATATATAAATATGGGTAACTTTTAACAGGATTTTAAAAGATGTTAGTGCTTGCTATAGCTTGAAGCATAAAATAACCTTGGAATCTAGAGCAGAATTTGCTTGAAATATCATTTGTTTTTCTATGGAAGCTGAAGAACTTGTGAGTTTGGAATTATAGCAATGATGGATATGAAATACAAATAAAATTGACAAGCAACTTCCTTCTGATATGCATACTGGGAATTACTAACCATTTAGTCAACTGTCAGAGATATAGGGGTTATCTGGTCTATTACCTGGTATTCAGATAAGGGCCAGTGAAGATGGCTGTGATCATTAAGACACAAGAATCTATTAATGAAAGCTGTCAAAAAACACTGTGGTAAACATCTAATATTATATGTTCTCTATCAGTATTTCTGGTGAATTGTCTAAACACATGATAGTGGTTACATGTTTCTTTCATCATATAACTAGTAATGGAGGAATCCACTTGCTATTTTCATGTTTGAAGCAATTTTAATATTTTATCTTTTTCCCCCATTTTCTTTTAACCTATGATTCTCATTTTTTCCATATAATTTTATTTCTTTTTCATTAAAATTGGCTTACAAAAAGAACACCATTAAGATACACTCTGTAGTTGTTAATTAGTAGGTCCAGAAGGTTTCTAAATGATAATCATTGATTCAGCATATTAGCCTGTTGGACTTATCTGTATGGCAGAGACGTCGGTTTACTGTTTCCAAGTCCGACTTCTGCATGCAAGGAGTAACGGCATGTCCTTGCTCCTCTTATCTTCCTCAGAAGAGCAAACGAGTTGCGTAATCAATTCCTCCAGCCTTTGTATTTCACTTGATGTTTACTTTGTTCATTGCTTGGAGATTCCCTGTTAGTTTACCTCTTTAAAATCTATTTGCCTTTTCTTTTTATCTTATAAGAAAATAAGACTGATTATCTTAGTGCAAGGTCAGAGTGCATTTTATTAAACGTTCACAATATTTTTCTTTTCTCAGCATCCCCAAAGCAGTCAAAAGTTGACCTAATTACTGAAAGATTGTCAGACTTTGGATATATAAAGAGTAACCTTTGTATCAGGTGCTGAGGGAATTGGAACTGTGCAGATTTTGACGCAGTGACTTTACTGGTCACCGACATATCTTAGTGTATCTAGGAGAAATCAAGCATAAGATTAACATCTTTTGTGCTATGAAAACCAAAATCTAGGAAATGTAGATTTTGTCTTTAATGGATGAAAATACTCCATTGCTTGAGAGAATTCAAAGGCAACAATTAATTCTAAGGTTTTCATAAATGACCAAACTGACTTTTTCCTTTGAGATTGCTGTATGTTTTCAAGTCATTTAATTAACAGATCAGGATATCATTTCTAGTTGTTAAAAGCTACATTAGGAAACTCCAGGCCTTTCTTTATATTGCTATTTTTTAGCAGTCAATACCAGCCATTTGGAAGAATGACCACTACTAGGCCATGACTTTTTTTTGCAGTGACATTTGTTCAATAAATTTTTGTCATGGCAATAATTGAAAAAAAATCAAAATGGTGTAAAGAAGTAAATGTCACATTCCCACAATGCAATATAAATGAAATTTATAAAGGCTCAGTGACTCACAAGACAGGTTAATTAAAGGCTTCACGTGACACGTGGAAGTTAGCACAACATTTGCTTGACCACATTATTTCCATGACTTCATAGAGTGAATTGTTTAGCAGAGATTGTAATCTGGTGTCAGATATAATCTATGGTACTGGTACTTACTTTTTTTGGATTATTTTAATTCATTTTCTATTGCCAGTCAGTAATGTTTTAAGGGTTAGTTATTAATATAAAAAGTTAAGCATTACTAAAAGGCAACACAATCTCTGTCTTATAGAAATTGTTCTGACTATACCAGAAATGGCTTGTAAGTTTCACAGCATAAATGAAGAAAAAGCAGCTGGAGCTGGGAATGAAAAGCATACTGTGGACTTGGAAAAACATGTTGTGATTTAAGTATTATGGTTGTTAATTTTTATCCCTACATGTTCCTATGGGGCTCTAACAAAAGGAACCCTGCTACTTGGAATTAATTTTTTCTGCTTTCTTAGAACTAAGGAACAAGTTACAATAAACAACCCCAAAAGAGAAACAACGCTTGGAAGAAGTTGGAGTCATCTTGTATCAATGGGTTAAATGAGCAGCAGCTCAGGCTCCTTCAGCCATTGGGGAGGCTTAGCTGCTTCCCTGTGCTGCCTACGGACTCTCTCCTCAGCTCATAGGAAGCAAGAGCCCGAGGTGGGAGGAGACCATCCTTCCGAGCCTTGACATTGGGGGCTGTTTATCTGCATATTGTAGGTGAAAGCATTACTTCTCCTTTATTCTACCAAGACAGGCAAATAAAATGAAAGCAACATTTTACAAAAAATTTTTAAAAGAACTTGAGGACATTCATTTGTTTCAAGGAAAAAATATTTTGAATCTTAGTAAAGGATAATGCAAGAGCTTATTTTATTACAACCAAAACCATAAAACAATGTCTAATTTTAAATCTTGAAACTAGACAGCTTCCAAGTTATCCATATAGCTATATATAGATACATAAAGATTCATATGAAGCAGAATATATATGTGTGTGTATGTATATATATATATAAATATAATAGATATATTTGTGTGTGTGTATGTATATATATATATATATACATATAATAGATACAAGTCTGACACAGAAAAAAAGTTATCTGTCTGTGTGTCTATCTTATCTATAATCCACATTTCTTTGTGTCAGAGACTACAGGCTTCCTATCTTAGTGCCTTATCTTTATATATTTTTAGCTTGGCAAATGGTCATGAAAAATAAAGATGTCTTGTCTACATGAACAGGCAGAGCAATAAAGGAGAACTTGTTGCTACTTCTGAAACTGAAACCAGTGGTCTTTCTAACCAAGGGCACTAAAGCAGAGCATCTTTCAGAGGAGAGGTAAAGATACCATTACTATTTTGTATTTTTCCATTACTCCCTACTGGGCACAGTCTCACCATTAGAGTGGTGGAATCATTATGAAATGATTGGGAAGCTGGGTAAAGTACTCTGGATCCATGTTGAGAAGTTCAAATCTGATTCTTGCCTCCGCCTCTTGCCAATTATGTATCTCTGGGTGACATACTTTATCTTAGTTGCTCCATTTGTAAAATGAGGTTACAGCTTCTACCTTACTAAAGAATAAATGAGATATTGTGATATTTGAGATGAGCTAATCTCTTTCCACAAAATGACCAAATATTGTCTAGCCTGCAAATTAATATCTGAGACTTCTACTATATGTTTAATAAGGAGAAAGAAACACTCTCATTAGGATTTTATCTGAATGGTTCAGGTAAGTAGATTTCAGATTCTTTTTTATAAGATAAAATTAACATATTCTCTACTTTATTAGAACCTTACATTAGGTAGATCTCAGTCTCCAAGGCCCTCAGCATTAACATGTTTCTTTGCTCATTTAACTTTACCTTGCATTCAACTAACCACCACTGTGATTTAATCACTATTTGCTATCATAAAAACTTACAGCTTTATTTGAGATTATAATAGGATAAAAGCAAAAAGGTTTTTTTTTTTTTTTAGTCACTATATCTCACTGGGAAAATTACTGCAAGAGTTGGGATTTCATTACATGTAGTACACAATTAATGACAATTCTGAAGCTATATTTGATAGTAACTTTAGAGTATTTATTCAATAAATGTCTACAAGTAGAGTATACATCAACCTAAAAATATTCAGAAGACATAAAAGTCCCTTAACATATCTTTTAAAAATTCTATAATAACAAAATAAAAAACACAAAATGTGAGTTACACACAAATATGATGTTTGTGGCTGTCTTTTCTTTTCCCTAATATTTAGCCTCCAGAGCCCATAAGTTGTTACTATTATTTTACAATCTCTCTATATAATATATTGTTTCGAATAACAATTTCAATAAGGTTTCTATATTTTCTAGGTCTTTGTGAACAAAGAGCTTATGTTTTCATTGTTTACTGAATTTGTCATTTATTTCTAAGAAAATACTAGAACTAAAATCTTCAAAAGCACATTGTTCCTTCAAATTAAAAATAATCATAAAAAATCAGTTTATACTACTTGGCAAAATTATACATTGGGCAAAATTTACAACTGATTTCTGACAAAGTTTTGTGTTACTTACCTTAAGTTTTAAAAATTCATATTACTTGAGAGATAACATACGAAAATACCTTAAACTAAATTATTTCATGGGTGATATCATTAATATTGGAGAGATATTAGAATTAGCACATTTATGTTCCTAAACCACTATAAGTCAAAAAATAAAAGTTACATACGTTACACATCACAAACTATTATTTCTCACATATTAAATTTTCATTGCTTAGAAGCAATAATTTATATGAAAACTAAAAAGTCCTATTTAAATTGTAAAGCTTAATTATCACCAACTGCTAGTTTGCGAATTAAACGTAACAGAGCTTGAAACAAGTTAGAGTCCAAAAATGTCTGATGATTTTAGATCACATGTTTTCTCTAGAAAGGAATTTGCTTTGGTTAAATATTCTCAGTCCGTTATCTAGGATCCTGAAAACTGTTAAAAAAAAATATGTATTCATTTTAGAACAGGCATTATCGCTTTCTACAATCTCTACATGGAAACATAATTAGGAAGTCTCAATCATGACCATAAAATAAAGTTATGACTTCTTGCCCACTTAACCTACTCTCCTTTTATTCTTCCTTTTCCGCCAACTTCCTCTAAATTCTGTCTGATTTTAATACCATCATGTTTTAATTCATCAAATCTTGAGTAGACTGGCTTCTGCCTTAATCCTTCTATTATTTTTTTTTTTCTTTTAGAAAACATTCCTTACTTCCTAGTGACCAAATTCAATCCTTCTTCTCATGTCTTATCCTCTTTGACTAATCTCCTGTATGTGGAGCTGGTAATTATCTCTTCTTTCTCATTAATATATTTTATTAGGACATTCATTTCCTTGACATGTACCCTTTAGGGTTCCCTACAAGTTAGGAATGAGGTTCAAAGGGAGTAGTAGCATTAGAGCATCAGACAGGTCATGGACTTCCCAGTTGCTCTAGATTTATGTCTGCTTCTTTGATAATCACATTTCCATTTACTTATTAGATAAACATTTATGCAGCACATATTTCTGTACCAAAAGTACTCAGTGCTAGAGATACAGTGATGAACATTCAAAATCTGCTTGCTGAAATGGACTCTGAAGGACTCAAGCAATTATTAATTAATTTATTCATTCATTCAAAAATATAATGTATAGAACACACAGTATGTGTCAGGCACTAGTTTAGGTACTAGCGATATACAGCAAAGAAAACACAGACCCTGTCTTAAACTTTATAAAACTTTATAAACTTTATAAAGGTTTATGTTCTATGGGAAAAATAGATAATAAAATAAATGAGCAATATAATATGACAAAATTATAACTGTGAAGAAGAATACCACATCAAGATAAAGTTTAGAGAATAAGAGACATAGATGTTATTTTTAGATAGGATAATTAAGGAAGGCATGTTTAAAAGAGCTGTTTTGTGAGAATTTGATGGAAATAGGGAGCGGACTATGTGAATATATGAGAAAGAACATTTTCAGCAGAAGAATATGAAGTGTGAAATCTTGAGATATGATTTTATTTTGTATGTTGTACATGCAGAAAAGCCAGTAAGCCTAGAGGGGAGTGAAGGAAGAAATGAGATTAGAGTTAAAATCAGGCAAACCAACAAATTTGGAGCCTTGTAGAGCATGATATGAATTTTATTCTAACTATAGTGAGAAGCCACTGGAGAATTTTAAGTATTCCTTTAACTTCTGTGCAGAAAATAGACTGCAGTGGAGTAAGAGAGATTGCAAGGGGACCAATTGAAACCAATACACTAATTTCTCCAAGGAAGATATAAAGGTGGCTATTATTCAAGTTATATTTATAGGTAGGTATTGCATAAATGACTGATGGATTGGGGGTGGGACTGTGTAAGAAAAATAAAACATTGTTGGATACAATGATCTAGAGCTGAGGGGAGAGTTGAATGCTAGAAATCTGTATATGAGAGTCTTTGTGGTGGTCCTGGCTGAGATCACCAAAGGAGTGAATGTTGATAAAGAAGGAAAGTCCAAACTGATTTTCTGGCACTCGGACATTTAAAGGTCAACAGTAGGAGAAAGGGTAAGCAAAAATAAAATGAGATAATGAAGTAGAAACAAATTCAAGAATGTGTGGTGTCTGGAACCCCTATTGAAGAAAGTATTTCAAAGGGAAGTCAATCATCAACTCTGTCTAAGGCTGTGGAAAAGTGGGGTAAATTATGTCTTGAGAATTGTCCAGTGGGTTTGGATATACAGAGGTCACTGGTAATCTTGTAAATATTTCAGAGAAGTGTGGACAACAGAATGAGCGGGGCAAGTTCAAGAGAGAATCGGAATTGACGAAACAGTTACAGCTAATACAGATAACTTTACTGAAGAGTGTTTCTATGAAGTAGATCCCATAAATGGGTTGCTAGCTGGAGGAGAATGTTTAATAAAAGGAAAAATAGTTGCTTTTGTTTTAGTAGAAAAAGTGATAGGATAATTTTAGGCTATGAAAAATAGTTTAGAAAGAAGAAAATCCGGATAAAATAGAGAGAGCAGATATAAGTATATGAGAATGGTGGTATTGGTCATGGAGAAAACACAATAGCAAATTTTAAGAGATGACTGTAAGTCTATTTGTGTATCTCCTTCCAAAGACTTCTCTTTCCTAGAGCAAGTGTCTGTATTAGTTATCTATTGCTGCCTAAAAAATCATATCAAAACTTAATGACTTAAAACAATGGTCATTTACTATCACAAAAGGTTGGAATATGTAGGTGAGGAATTTGTGAGCAGCTGAGTTGGGCAGCTCTAGCTCAGGACCTTTTATGAAATGCAGTGAGATATCATCTGGGCCTGCAATCATTTGAAGGATTTTGCTAGGGCTGGAAGATTCATTTCTAAGGGGACTCACTCATATGGCTGGGAAGTTGATGCCGATGAAGTGGATTCTCTCCACGTGAGTTTCTTGAGTGTCCTCACAACATGGTGGCTGGATTCCCCTGGAGCAAGTGATTTAAGAGATCAAGCCAAAGGCTCAATGTCTTAATGTCCCGGCCTTGAACATTATACACTGTTACCTCTACTATATTCCATTGAACACACAGAGCAACCTTGATTCAATGTGAGAGTAGATTATACAAGGACATAAATCTCAGGAGGTGAGGATCATTGGTGGCTGTCTTGGGGGATAACTGTCATAATCACTAAAGGGCTTTGGACTTTTAAACTTTCATAATCCTCACCTGTCAAATATGGAAATTTTACTATATGAGCTCAAGTTCACTTCTAATTTTAAAATTTCATTTTATTCTTCCGCTTGGCATATGACTCTCAAGGAGAGCATGTGAAAGAGAGATGGTAGAATCAGCTGGAATCTGATTCTACTAATTTTTATTCCATTCAACAATTCTTTCTTTTTAGAAAATAGGATATATGATGGCTCTGCATATTTCAAAGTAAAATAAGTAGCTTTTTGAATAGTAAAATGCTCATCTGCTAGTTCATAAAGTAGACTGGGCCATGTTTAAAAACAAGACAACTTTCCACCAAAACAAAAATTTCCCTGCTGTATTTAAGTTGATTTACTGAATCCTAATTAGGAAATGAAGCCTAAAGAATCCTCTAGGAACAATACTAGACTACTACGGAAGAGAGCATGTCCCAGTGAAACAACTGTGGGTAGTCTAATGGAAGGACCAAAGGCTTTGGATTAGAAACTGGTTTCAAATTCTTGTTCTCTCTTAACCAACAAGCTGATCTTCAGCAATCACCTAATCTCTATGAACCTCAGTTTTCCTCATATGTATACAGGGATGATAATTACTACTTCAGAAGATTTCTTGGAAGAATTAACTATATTAACCATATAAAATTACTATGACCGTACCTAACACATAATAGGTATTTAATAATTGTTATTTTTTTCTCTGGCCTATATGTTCTTCCCTAATCTCATTACATACTCAGAAAGCATAACCATTGAAACCAGTATATTTACAACATATAAAAGCAAAAAAAATTTTGCAAAAAGAACTTAAATATCTACTTTATCAGATATGTAAGCTCCAAGTCGCTATTGGTGAGTAAATTTTTCTTTCCTGATTCATATAAGTAGTTACAAACATACTCAGTTCCTTCTCTCTAGTTTCCCTCTAAGTCTAGAGTGGCCAGTGTGGTGTGATAGACTGTATAATTAACTGTTTACCAGTATCTTGTGTGTCCTCCCTGGAGAATTATGCTTCTCTACCTCTTGAACTCAAGGGCATCCATGTAACTTTCTTTGGCCAGCTAAATTAGACCTAGCAAGTGTTGCGCCACGTTCCTTGTTCCCTCTGCCACTGAAGCTATCAGAGTTCCTGATAAGGGTTGAACTCCCAATGACAATGTGGAGTAGAGCCCTAGTCAATGATCATGAAACAAGAGCAAGGTATAAACCTTTGTTTCTTTATGTCACTGGGATATTTGGAGATTTTTTTTTAAATCTTTCCTGACTGATACACACGCCAAGTTTGTTTAATAATATTCAAAACTGGGACCTTCCTCTGCCTCATTTTTTGACAGTAATACCAATTCGAGAGATCAACTGAAAAGAGATAAAGTAACTTGTACAGAATTCCAAAGGCATTAGATAGAGCCTGCTTCATGGTTTGAAATCTTATGTCTACCTGCAGAATTCAAAGATCATTTTTCTGGAAGAACAATTTTGTGATCCATGAAGAGATTTACTTGGAAACAGCAGTTGCATTTCTGTGCTTTCCCACTCCATCTCATACACTGGGGTGGGGCCAGGGGAGGTGGGGATGTAGCTACCTTCTAGTGCTAATTCTAGCTAGAAAGCTCAAGGGACACTAGGAGAACTTCGAAACATATTTATTGAAATTGGGAGACACAGACATTTGGAGCCTAAACCCTGCCTGAGAAAGGCAAAATAGATTATGAATTGGGATCTGACTTTTGCCTAGGAAATTTAAAGGACAAGAAAAGCACTAAATGTGCAATGCTAAGTGAGGAGCTGCTATTTTGTTGGAGTCTTCTGGTTTGGAGTTCTGTAGTTTGCCTGGGAGAAGAGATGCATTTGTATTTCAGAGGCACAAAAGCCACCAGGAAGAAAGAAGCTTTGGGAGGACATCATGTGTGTCCTGCCTCATAGGGTCTCATGGAGGGCAAGAAGACCTAGTGAAAAGAAGGTAGAGACCTGGGATGTCCTGGCATTCGAATGGCCACAAAGAATAGAGAGCATCTGC
This sequence comes from Pteropus medius, assembly GCF_902729225.1. Taxonomy (NCBI): domain Eukaryota; kingdom Metazoa; phylum Chordata; class Mammalia; order Chiroptera; family Pteropodidae; genus Pteropus; species Pteropus medius. The sequence goes on from NW_024351730.1 coordinate 39,395,724, forward strand.
CAAGGGAAAGGAGCCCATCAGGGAGACTATTTAACTATTAAGATCTCTAAAAAGCACCTCGCAAGAAAAGGAGTCAGCTTTTACCCATTAGGTAGTCAGAGTGTAGAGTTGCTCAACCAAATAAGTACTTTTTACCCTGTACTCTTCTTTTTCCTCCACAGTTTGGCTTCAGGTTAAACAGCTGCTAGTTTGTAGAGGGTAGAGGTTACTAGGAAGAGAGCGTATAGCAAAAGGACTATGCCACTGCCTTCCCTCCATGTGAAGGAAGCAGGGCTGAGGTGTAATTATACAACTGTGCAGTGTGTGTCCTCAAAATTGATCATAGTGTCCTGGAATCCTCTGAGTGGACAAGATGGGGCTGAATTTCAGCCAGGGTTCCATTGGCCAAGGCTTCTACCCTGGCAGGATAGTGTGCTCATAGAAAGGAACATTTTTTCCTCCTAATTTTCATTGAGACACTAGATGGACTAACAGAGAACCTGGAGAAAAGGAGGTTTTTTTTTTTTTCAGCACTAGCTGGACAATAAATTTGTATACATTCATGTCAGGTCCCAGCGACAAGGTAAACTAAAGTCAAATTTAAATTTATACCATGAAATGGACATTATACTTTCCAAATTCAGATTCTGTTTTTGACTTAACGATCCTATAGCATGGTCCTTAAATGAGTAAAAAGGTAATTTGACATGCTGGAGTTGTCATCAGAAAGAAGAAGAAGATTACCACCACTGAATATAAAAGGAGGGTGAAAGACATAAATGAAATGCAACTTTATTAGAATCTGCATTGCTCAATGTATTGTTTATGAGTAATCACAGAAAAAATATATAGAGATAGTGTGATGAGAGAGAGATTGAGAGAGAGAGAATGGACATAACTGAGCAACAGAGAATCTTCTGCCTTATTCACTTTTTTTTTCCAAATCATCTCCCCTCCATCCATTCAGGGAGCCTTTTAGAACAATAAGCTATCAAGTTAATGTGATGCTATAGGAGACAGGTGATCAATATGAACAAAGGAAAAGCTTTGCTGTTGTTTGATGGTGATTTCTTTTGTTGTGTTGGTTTCTTTCTTTTTTTTTTCTTTTTCTTTGGTGGGGATATTTATTTCTTGTATTTGCTCCAATCTGAAGAATGTAGGAATCTACTATGCTATATTAGGATAGAACCACAAATTAATCACTCTAGACTTAATTTCTAGGGATTGCATCATGATAGAATTATGACACACAGGTCAGAGCAGAGGAGTAGCAAATAACAGGAAGGGAAACCAAAGGAGAAATGGCTTCTAGGTACCCATTCGAGCTGGATTCAATCCAAATTCTAGCAACTCATTGGGATCAGTAACTAATTACTTCACACCATCTTCTGGATTCTGAGTTTGGCTATAATCATTGAGTAATAAGGTTATTATTTCTGATTATGGGCAGTAAGTATATGTTCCTCCAGAAGTTTCTGAAATCTATATATCTGCATAGTAGGTCAGATTCAGATAGATGGATATATGTAAATGTAGACAAGATATATACAAAGATATTTTGAAGGAACTTGTTAATATTTATTTTATTTATATTTTCTCTACTCTATAAAGCAATGTTCTCTTCAGTTCCATTCAGCATTGAGTTTGTAAATATGATGTCTTATGAAAAGTGAGCATATATGAATGTTATTTAGTTAGTAGCTTGGGTAACAATCAGCTAAGTTAGCCAATCAATTTCTTTGGACCTATATCTATTTCTAAAAGACAACCTCTCTAAAAAAGATTTTAAGCTTTATCATGTCCAATGTTTTTGAAACAGAATTTTATGGTAAGAGAAAAACAATAATGTGCACTAGGCATGTGAAGAAGTGAAAAGGCTTCAGTTTCGTGATAAAAGGAGATTTTAAGGAATCCTCTGGGGGCTGAAAGGAGGGAAAATGCGATAAATTTGTAAGAGAAAGTATTACTTTAATGCTAAATTGAAGAGCTCTGGAATCTTAAATGATATCTATTTCAGGTTTTGCCTTCTGCCTATTGATAATGTACCCATATTTGTATGTTCTGTTAGTTTGTTCTTTTAGCTAGTTGCTCATCTCTTATCAAAAACTTGAGTGGCTAACAAGCACATAGCCAATGAAGCTTTAGCGAATAGTCTAATATACTTTCAGTAGAGAGCATGCAGGTAATTAGCTAGGGTCAGTGGTGGAAGGCCTACCTCACCTTCAGTATTGGCATAAGTGTGAAGGTGCTACCAAGCCAAATGATGGCTGATAAGGCGGTGTAGCCTTGAGATCATCCAGGTCATTAATCATGGCATTCAGCATGGGGAGGTGGGGAGTGAGACTTTTGACAGGAATCTCCTAACAGTAGTATCTACTATTTAAGCAACAGAGAGCAAGAACCTTTTTATTTGAGGAACTCTACTCCTCTTCAAAGTAGACCCAAGGCCATCGACTATGGGACAATAAAAATCCCTACAGAGAAATCAAGATGGGAGTTAGGTTGTAAAAAACCATAGCCCAAAGTCTAAGCTTATCAGAAATTTCTGATCCCAGCAGGAGAATCAAAATACAAGTCAGTGAGTGGGAAGAAACCCACTCCTCTGGCCAAGTGCTAATGACTAGGAGCATGGGAGAAAGGAGGGAGGGTAAGAAAAAGGCCACAGCTTGCTGGGTTTGAAGTAGGCTGGCTTGTGAGGTTAACTGCCAAATCCATCCACTCTCTCTAATGCCCTAAGCATGAATACGATTACCTCTGAAAATTGAGAAGGACGGGGGCTGACATTTGAAAAGTATGAGTGAACGAAAATTTTCCAATACCTAATGTTGAGCAGATCTAGGAAAAACAGGAAGATACAAGACTTATAAAAAGGTGGAGTGAAAAAGAAAGGGGGAAGGATCCACGGACATGTTTCCTATACTTTGTCATGGAAGACAGGGAAAAGAACTCAAACCAAATCCTTAAACATTGAACTTTGAAATGCTCTGAGGGAAGAACTCTCTCAATGCACCCTTTCTAATGAAGAGCAGCTTCTCCGTCTTAACTCCAGTCTAAGAAAGGGACATGAAGGGGCAAGACTTCTTCTAGCATTATTTAACGTTTTTAGTAGACAATTCCACATCCCCTCCTGGGAACTAAAAAGCAGACTATCCTTCATGACTCAGCAATGAAAACCAGCAACACACTGACTAAAATAGACTATTACCTTCTCCTTTCTCTTTCACCAAGGAGCTGAGGGATCCTTTATGGGAATGAGCTCATGTTGAGTACCAGGCATTTTAAAGTCAGAAATGATTGTCTTAGAGACTGCCTGTGTTCCAAATTCTGGCTTTACATATTAAAAATGTTTTAAACTTATGTTTTCAATATTTTTCTTTCAGCAATATAGCATTTTGGTTCTTTAAAATTTGAGCAAAAATGCAGCAACAACAACAAATCAAATAGCATGACATCCATTTTAGTCTAATACTATGAATTCCCAACCCTTTGGAGAACTGAATGTACTTTTAAAATTATAGAAATTATGTTCTCTACTATTTAACCTAAATGCCACTATAATTATAACCATCTCAAACTTATTCCTATAATTCTTTCTGCAAGATATACAATTAAAATAAAGTGGTAATCTAAAAAATGAAAATAAATGGAGCCCTGAAATTACATAGTCAAAATTTTTTCATGTTAGAACATAATGAAAAAAGACATTATTTAATTAAAGTACCAAGTGCCAAAATCTGTGAGGAAAACCAAGCCTGTCATAAGTACAGAAGATAGAAGGTGATATTAAAGACAAAACCGCATGTCTAATACTTGAGATTATGTATAAGCATGAATTATATCCCAAAGAAATAGCTCTATTCTCTGTGGTGACCATTATGTATCATCTTTAAAACATAGTATGGGGAAAACAAATGTGCCTGCAGCCGACTAGCTTCTTCTTCAGCTGGACACAAGCTCCCTGGTACACTGGTCTAGTCCACAGCTTGCAATATTAAACCCAGCCTGCTTTGCTCTAATAATTGGCAGCTTTGAGTATTTCAGATTACAGACCCTAATTGCAATCTCATCTTCAAATGTTTTTTGCAACTCCTTCACCCCAATCAAGAGCAGCAATATTGAGAACAAAATAAGTCTAAATGAGAAACAGTTACTTTCAATCCTGTTAACAACACTTACCTGCAGGAAAAAGTCCTGCAAGTTAAAATATTAAATAAGTAATGACACAAGTACTTAGTTTAAAAATGTTAGTGATTTTTTTTTTGCTAAACTTATTAGCTGACGTTCAATTTGATATTAAGTTATTATAAGTGAGTTCGATGAATCATAACTTCCCAGTTATCTGCTGGGAAGTCTGATCAAACTATTGGCAATTTGAAGTTAGTGTATTTAATAAGGAAATAAAATATGTTTAGTTTTTACCATATTTGTACCATAAGATAAAGAATCCATGTACATACGAATATAAGAAGCAAGTATGACAAATCATAGTATATCAATGAAGAGAATCCTAAGAGTAGCTTCTTATTATGAGATTAATAGCTTCTTATTCTTATTGTGACTAATAAGAATAGCTTATTACTGTTATCGAGATATATGATAGCTTTCTCCATTATAGGAATGTGTTTATATATGTGTGTATATATGTATTAAATGTATTATAAAATGTAATATATAGGGGTGGCTTCATAGTGTAGTGGTTAGCACGTCTGCTTTACATGCAGAAGGTCCTGGGTTTGCGCCCCAGGTGAAGCCACGGACCATACCCCGGGTGCTCCAGGCCCCTGGTGCTTGCCGCAAGTGCATGGAAGGAGACGCCTGCCTTCAGAAATCCTGTTCTTAAAACAAGAAAGGGAGATGGCAACAACCGTAGGTCAGGGGTGGAAGTGGGGTGAAGGGAGGGGAGAATTAAAGAGGGGGAAAAATATAATATATAAATATATATATTTACAAATTTAAGAGTCAGAAAAAATTTGATGTATTTATGCCATAGACACCCATATATATATAATATATATCATTAAATAAAGTTTAAAAGTATTTGCCTTAAAAAGATGCAGATTATATTACACTTATCATCATGGTAAACACTTAAATACATACATAATGTACTAGGTATTCTGTAGCATAAAACCAAACTGTAAAAACAAGATGGCTTGATTCCAGAATGAGAGACTTTAGTTATAAATACAAGAGTCTTCGTTAAGAAGAACTGACCCTGTTCTGACTGTCCTTCTTATGGTATGTGATTGGATTCATTCTCTTCTTCCTTATTGATGCCTTCTCTTTTAATTTGTGATACAGCATATTTTCCTGCCCTTTTCCTCCTTCGTGGTTTTGTTTTATTTTGTTTTGTTTTGTTTTGTTTTGTCTTCTTTACAGGATTCTTCTTCCTTTTCCTTCACTTTTAATATTGGTTATCCCATGTTTTTAGCCTCAACTTTTTCTCTTTCTTATGGTACACACTTTGAATAAGCAATCTCATCTTCTCTATAGCTTCAACGTTCTGCTTTTAAACTCTTATCTGTATTTCCAACTCAACTCATTGTCATGCGCATGCTGTTGAAACTCAAATCTCTACTTTCAGTTCTAGTCTTTCACCTGAGACATGATGTCTACTGGACAATAAAACTGTTTCACAACACTTCAAACTTAACATATCTAAAATTAAACCCTAATTTTACTGACCTTATAGCCTAAAACTTTTCTCTCCTTTTCAATTTCTTATCTCAGTTAATGACACCACCACATACCTAGTGGAATAAGCTAGAAAGTTACATGTCCAGTTTGACATCATCTGGTGTCATAACCTATGTCCGTTCAGGCACCACATCTTGTCAACTTTGCCTCTTGGACGATTCTTGGCAATGTCTGTTATTTTCTATCCTTTTTAACAAGCAGCCTTAATTAAAGTCTTTACAATTTCTTATGTGGATGATTGAATATCCTCCTAACTGATCTTTTACTTTCTTGGCTGTCTCATTGAGGACTTAGTGCCCAAATGATTGATCTTCCTGAAATGCAACCATGATCATGTTGTTTCTTTTTTTCTAATACTGTATAGCTAATCAATTCTTAAAATAAATTTCAAATACCTTTGTGTATCACAGAAAGTTCCTCATATCCAATTTGCAGTTCTTACTTAATTTCCTGCCATCCCATTTCTCAAACTCTACTTCCATAAATACAACGTTGCAGTCCCATATAAACTGTCTTCCATGTCTTTGTGTACAATGCTCCCTCTGCCTAGTATACTTTTTGTTTCTCATCTCTATTAACATTCTTTCTCCTCTCTCCTTAATCACACACATGCACACACACACACACACACACACACACACATACACACACACTTTACTTTGATAAATACAATTGTTTCTTCAAAATTAGTTCAAAGTCTTGAAGAAGGTTATTCAATGACAAAACCACTCAAGTCTGGATAGGTAGTCTATAAACTCACACATATTCAGGCGAACACCTCTTTTAAAGTTATTTTCACTCTACATCTTAATAAACTGTTTTGTTGTTGTTGTTGTTTGTTTGTTTGTTTAAATAAAACTCTCCCTCTATACTGCAAAGTTCTTAGAATAGTTCTTGGCACATAAAAAGTTTTCAAATTGGTAGCTCAATTATTAAGTAATGTGGGAAGAACTTATGGGAAAATCTAGTCCTATTTAAAATGTAGTTGGTGGAAATCAAGTCTATTATGCTGTTTGATACTCTTGTTGAGAAAAAAATGATTTAAGAAATTATTTTATTTTCTTCTCAGTTCAAAGAGTAACAGATTATAACTCTCAGTATATTTTCAGCACAAATCTGTAAGTACTATAATTTTTTTCAATTGATATTAATTTACTTTTTATATTTAATGCTCAATATAAGCAATAATTTAAATATGCTTCATAAAATGAACTTTTAATTTGTCACTTTTCTCCTCACACTTTCTAGTGGTCCCAGCTTATTAAAAATAAAGTCCAATCTTTACAGTTTATAATGCCAACAGAATTCAACTCTGTTTCCTCTCTGATTACATCTTCTTTCACATACCATTCTCTCAATAAATATTACTGAATTAATTACCATTGAATATATTATATTTTCAGTATTCTCAGAATGGCAATGCATGGAACTGCATTGAAGCTTATATTCTCCATGGATATCATTTGCTGCTAGTTTCAGGCATCTGTTTAGCATCATGCAGTCTTAGGTATTTCCTTTGCAATAGAAAAACCATCTCAAAATAACAATTCCAAAACACATGTTTTGTAAACTTTCTATGTGCTATGTAATTACTATGGAGAAAGCATATGTTGAGAATTAAAGTATTTTAAGTTAAGTTTAAACCCTGAATTTGCTGCAAAATTATGTGTTTGTTTTCCTCCAAACTGATATAATGACTACTGAAGTCTGTGTCAGGTATTTGTTTGAAAAGAGCTTTGTACATTTTGGGAAATTTTTTACTCTATCTAATCACTTAAGAATAAAAGGAAATTCTGAAACTCCAAGAGGAATATTACAGACTGTTAGAATGAATTTAGTTAAATGGAGGAAAAAAAAATTAACCTTGAGCTTGCTACGGTGTACCAGATGAACTGAAATTATAGTCCCCCCATTGAACATAATGACTTCATACTATAAGCAGCATTAACTCGGACTTTTCTATACATATTGTATAAAGGTGTACATTGTTACTTGGTTAATCACCATGTCTTGTCTTAAAAATAAAATGAGTTTCCCATCATTAAATGTTTAAATAAAGAAATGTGCAATGTCCAGACTATTTCTACATTTTTTTGGAGTAAATATATCTTTTATAATTTTTTTTCAAGATCTTTTTTGTTAGCATCTATCTACATTCTTTCATAAAAAGGATCTGTCCTCAGGGTGAGAATGTGGAAATGTGCAATTACAATAAGTCTATTACTTTACTGTTTGTTAATTAACTGAGTGCTTTCATTGGCAGATCTATCAGCTTAGTTTCCTGAAGTCTTAAAGACTAAGCAATGTGAGGACGAGGCTTTTGTGCAGTAAATGTGATATGGAACAATTGGATTTATTTTCATCTTATATGCAGTAACGTGGTGTGGAAATAAATAAGGAGTTAAAGCATGAGTAATTAAAAAATGCTTTGTCTTCATTTTATAAGAATACTTTTACTCTATTAAAAGAATTCCCCCAAACAAACAAGCAAAAAGCCATCCACATACACAAAAGACAAAAGTCATGAGAATTAGAAAGATGCTCAAGTTAGTGCGAACAATGATTGTTAACTCAAACCAAGCTTATTGGGAATAAAATCATGAAATAAAATGATTCGCTTTAAAACAAAAATCTCAACGTCCCATTTCTTATCCCTTCTGGTAGTTAACGCTGATAAGAACTGGCACACACTTCTCCCACTGTCCAGACTGCAAGCTCAAAGATATTGAGTTCTTTGATACGCCATGCTCTTTCTAGCTTCAAGGCCATCCAACATATACTTTCCTCTGCTTGGAACACAATTTCTTCTTCTTCCACTAATACAATTTTTCCACTGATAATTTCAGAATTCAGAATGGAATCTTCTCTGAAAATTCTTCTGGATCATTTGAAGCAGTAATTAGCAAACGCGGGAGATGCCAACACTTAGAAAATATTTAGGAAAATGTAGAAGCACGTTTTATTGTAATCGTGACTGATGGGGAAGAGTGTTTTTGCTATTAAGTACTCCAAGCCTGGGATGCTAAATGATTCACAATGACGTTGATTTTGCACATTGAAATATTGTCTCTTTCAAAATACAAATAGTATCCCCATTGGGAAATATTGATTGAGAAAATAGATCAAGTCCTGTATTAAAATTTCCATTAGCTCTCTGATCTCTACAATTCTTATAATTTTAAATAAATAATCATATTGGTAATTTAATATTAGGCTAAATAAAATAACTGGGTGAGGAACAGGGACCTTTATCTCTACCTTTATCCAGGTAGAGATAATTAAAAAGATGTAACCTTCCTGACTTCTCATTTAGCATTCAGAATGCTCCTTTATTTCTTCTACCTCATGGGCGGGGAGAGACTTATTTAACTTATAAATTTGGAAAATATAACCCAGTTTACTTTCTCCTTTTGGAATGGACTATTCACTACTGACTCTTAGTGGAAGACTTCACAGTACTGCTCGTCCGTTGGTGGGTAAGTCGGCCTAAATCTGAAATACAATGACTGAGCACATTTACTTTTCTCATTAAACTACATCTTCTACCAATAATATAAATGATATTTGGCCTCCATTTGATACCCTTTTCAAATTCTTAATTGGTTAATCCTTGCTAAGAAAACCCATCATTTTATTTTAGGCCAGATCATCTATTAAGAAATAAGTTACAAGGAGCAAAATTTTAGGGAGAAAAATATAAGCAAATATAAACCAAATATAGGCTTCTGGTATGTCATGCCTTTGGTTATGAACAAATAAAATGTTTTAGTTTGGGGTTTTCCAGTTGTTCAGTTAGATTTCACCTACTGCAGCCTAGACAGGATGCTTTCAGCCAGCCATATAATATTGCAAAAGGATGCTTGGGTGTTGGCCAATCGGCAGGTAGCTCAAGTCACATGGACATGGGCCCCAGCAAAGGTACAGGCTTGAGTAAGGGTTAGAGAATCTGTCAGGGCATGGGCTTTAGCAAAACTTCTGTCTCTTAATGATATATGGGTTTAGGGGCTTCAAGTTGTTACAAGAAGAGCTTTTCCTAAGCAGGTACACATGAGACAAAGCTTCATTTGTGGGAAAGAGAGTCCTTTCAGTTGTGGATCTTTTAAACATCAGAGGAAGGAACTATACTTTCTCTTTTTAATCTCAAAGGTGGTGCAGTTCTTTATGTGCTGAGGTGTCTTAGGAAGTCTCTAGATTTAAGTTATTAGACAAAGGCCTAGATAAGTAGCATTGGGTCAGCTGCCCAAATTTCATTATGAATTCAGAACCAAGAAAGAGATTGTAGAAAAACAGTTTTTAATTTCATGTAGCTTACTCATTGGTTTCTACTTGCTCAAGAATGGAAATTACTCAAAGCTTTTTGACTAGAGACTCAAAACTGAAAGGAAATGGAAGTCAAAAGGCTTTGGAATACACAACGTTGGAAAAAAAAGCAAAATAATAACAATAAGACCAGGTAACAGTGTCCATCACTTCTTTAAAACTTTCTCAAGAGCCACTCTCTGAGAGAAGCTATGGTGGACACAAGAGACTCTCAGCAACCGCCTCTCTTGACATGCCACAATTCATCTCTAGCTAGATATTTTTCCTAATTCAGTTTAAATTCACAGGTATGTTAGAAAGGTAATGGATCTAACTTGGGATGAGTGAATTTTTAGCCTTGGTAACAGAGTAGCCTTTAATGTTAATTTATTCTGTGACAAATGGATAGATTACTATACCAGAAGTCATTCTCTTCTTCTTTAATAACTGAATCCTCTATTTTATTTATTTGCCTAATGGAAAGATAATAATTCCCAGCTTCTCTATCATTAATTAAGTGTGGGCTTATCACTAACTAATGGCCAATGAAATGTAAATACAAAATATGTAATTTCAAGAGAAATTTCTTAGAAGATGTTTGATGGCACCCTTCACCTATTTTTACCCTTCTTGTTCTCTTTCCATGTTGCTTCCTGAAAAGCAGATGTGATAGTTGGAGATCAAGAAGCCACATTGAAATATGAAAACAAGGGTTACATGTGAGGGATAAAAGCAGAGACCTGGAAGAAGGCTGGGTTCCTGGTGACTTCTTCTATTTGAGAGAAGGAAATTTTTTATTTACAAGGGTATTAGCCAGGGAAACAGAACCTCCAGAGAAACAGAACCAATAAGATAAATGATATTGCTATAGATATACATGTAGATGTAGAAGGAAACATGGGCATAGGCATACACATAGATGCAGACAACCACATACACATAGACATAGATATGAAGAGATTTATTATAGGAATAAGCTCATGCATTTATGGAGGCTGAGAAGTTCCACAGTCTGCTGTTTGCAAGCTGGAGAACCAGGAAAACTGATGGTATAATCCAGTCTGAGTTCAGAGTCCTGGAAATCACGGTGCCATTTGAATAAGCTCTGACCTGAGCCCGGGAACAAGGAACACTGACATAGGAAGGTAGAAGAATATGAGTGTTTTAGCTCAAGCAAAGAAATAAAATTTGCCCTTTTTCCAGTGTGTGTGTGTGTGTGTGTGTGTGTGTGTGTGTGTGTGTTCTGTTCTTGTTCTCAATAGACTGAATGATGCCCACCCACATTGGTGAGAGCAGTCTTTTTAGTCTACTGATTAAAATACTAATCTCTTCCAGACACACCTTTACAGACACACCCAGAAATAACATTTTACCAGCTATGTGGGCATTGCTTAACCCAGTCAGACTGACATGTAAAATTAGCCATCACAACAACCATCAATGTGGATTTTCTAAAATTTGTAGCAAACTTAACCTTAACTCATACATTTCTAAGTCATTTCAGAGCCTCCTGAGGAAAAATCTAAAAAAGATTCTAAAAAGGAAGAGTGCCTAGGGAATTTTGTTTGTTCATTTTTTGTTTTGTTAATTACATTTGGCATTCAATATTATTTTATATCAGTTTCAGGTATACAGCATAGTGGTTAGACATTTATATAATTTACGAAGCGATCCTCCCGCAGAGTCTAGTCCTCAACTGGCACCACATGTAGTTATTACAATATTATTGACTATGTTCCCTATGCTGTATTTGACATCCCTGTGGCTGTTTTTATAATGGGCAATTTGTACATCTTAATCCCTTCCCTTTTGTCACCCAGCCCCCAAGCCCACTCCTATCTAACAATCATCAGTTTGTTCTCTGTATGTATGAGTCTGTTTCTGTTTTATTTGTTCATTTATTTTGTTTCACTTATATGGGGAATGTTCTAGCAAAGGTCAGATAAAGACTGTTCTAATAGACTTTTCATAAAAAGAAAAAGTCACTGCTGATTTGTCAATGATTGATTTAATGGTAAAGCCCAATGACTTAAGCACTAAAAAGGAAAATAAAAAAGCAAAACAAAACAACAAAAAACAAAAAACCTTAGTAGAGAATGCTTATTCCCCCTGTTACTACTTCCTTCCATTTGGTGATCAATTAGCCCAGTGTTTCTAGCCACCCTCTGCCCTTCTCACTCCATATGGACACAAAAGTGGAGTGTAAATTGAGCTTGCATAGCTGAGCTCCTTTTTCCTCTCCTTTCCCTTGGGAGTATGCTGCCTGTGGGAAGTTGGAGCTCTCTTCTGCTCTTCCAAGAAGAAAGTTTCCCTGGGTAGCTCCTCCTATTGCTGGACTGACTGAACATTTCCCTAATTTGGGGTTCAGTTAGCTGACCCATTTGACTTTTCCATCCTCCAAATTAGACTTTCTCAGTAATAAAGGTGATATTTGTTTTGTCTTCATTTGCCACTTCTTTTCCTCTTTTTCTCAATTAGTTCGGAACTTAGGGTTAGAAGACTATTATTTTAGGGGCCTCTCCAGAAGCAAATATTTGATTTAGACTCAAGGGTTTTGAGAATTGAGACAAGGAGTCAAATTTTAGAAAGCTGGCAGAATAAACAGAAAAGAACCTAACTGTGTTCCTCTGCTCTCTGTATGTGCTTGGGCTCCAAACAATTCTAAGTTGGGTGTACTGGAGATCTTAGAATACACTAAATTGGGTAGAAGGAGGAGAGATTAATGAAAACTCTAGGCTGGGCATAGTACCTTCAGGTCCGTGACCGAAGGGCAGAGTTGCCACCTCTAGCCTGAAGGGATAAGGGAGGGTCTGGTTACTTGAACCTGCCAATGACAGAGTCTTGTGGAGAGAACTGCAAGATAGGAACCATGATCTTTGGGCAAGAGAAGCTGCCAGCCTATGGCCACCCTGCAGGATGGAGCTGGGAGGTAAATACCTCCATATCACTCTTCTCCTTCTCTGCATTCTCCTGTCCATGCTCTTTATTAGCCAAACCTAAACAGAGGTCAGAAGGCACAGGAATCCATCAATGTAAACCATGCATGTCATCAGATGGGTAAACAGAGCACAGTAGAGAAAAAAGTGGTGGGGACTGGAAGGACAAAGAGAGAAGTTATCTGCACAGATTTCCCAATGGAGAGAAGTCTTAAATTGGATAAGAGTTTTGATATTATAATGAATTGGACATTTTAATTTTTGAAATGAGGCTGTCTTTTAAATAAAAATTACTAAACAATGATAATCTAGTCTGACAAGTTATCCATGAGCAGGGAAAAACTAGTCCGAAGATTATGTTCATTGGGAAAAAAGCAAATAAAGTTGTTATACACATCTGCACGTTACTGAGCTGAGTTCATTCAATGCAATAGGTGCAAAAGTCTATGCCAGGATTTCTCGACTTCAGCAATAGTGATATTTTGGGCCAGATGCACTAGATTCCATTAGCATTCCTATGTTGTAACAACAAAAAATGTCTCTGGACATTGTTAAATGTCCCTGGAAGCAAAATTATCCCTGGTTGGGAACTAGTGAACTATGTTCATAAATAGAAGTGAAGTGCAATGGTAATTTTATACATCGCTTTTTTAGTTTTCACTAGTTAAACCCTTTCCCTCACGCTAAATAACACAGATAACTGCTTATATTGATGCTTCATTTTGTTCAACATTCATTCTTTCAGCAATCAGTGGGAACTGGGAGGTAAATGATAGAGAGTTCTGCTCAGCATAAAGATTTGGTAACTTCTGTAGTTTCTTCTAATATAGATCTCTCCTCTCCTCTCCTCTCCTCCTCTCCTCTCCTTTCCTCTCCTCTCCTCTCCTCCTCTTTTTCTCTTCTCTGCCCTGGCCTGCCCTGCCCTTCCTTCCCTTTCCTTCCCTTCCCTTCCCTCCCTTTCCTTTCCTTTTGTTTTCCTTTACCTTTTCTTTCTTTTTAAAATTTTTTGATGTTTCAACTACAGTTGACATACAATATTATATTAGTGTCAGATATACAACATAGTGTTTAGACATTTATATACCTTACAAAGTGATAACCCTGATTAGCATCCATCTAACGCCATACATAGTTCTTACAATGTTATCGACTATGTTCCCTATGCTATACTTGACATCCCCGAGGCTGTTTTTATAACTGGCAATTTTTACATCTTAATCCCTTACCTTTTTTACCTATCACCCAAACTCCCTTTCCATCTGGCAACCATCAAAATGTTCTCCATATCTATGACTTCTTTTCTTTCTTTCATTTTTATCCCCTGATGAATTGTTTCCCAAACTAGTTTGAGAGAAAAAGAAATGAACTTCTTAATGAATAATTTGATATTCCAGCCCCACTAGCCAGATAGATCATATGGGAGAACAGCCCCCAAATGCAGTGTTTCTTTTTCTTTTGTGAAGCCCCTGTCCCTTAGCCAGAATGTTTAAATTATGATCTAATCTCCCACTGATAAGCCACAGGGTCCTCTCTATGAACTGGGAATTGATTCAAAGATGCAAATCTTTTATTTTATTCTACAAGAGAATGAATAAAGTTTGAGACCCATTTTTACATGTAACTAAAAGATATTTACAACTAACTTCCTAATTAAGATATTTGTGTTTACTAAATTTTCATATTCATAATCCCAAATTAACATATAGCTTATTGATTTGGCATATTGCTGTTGTCTGAAGTGAACATGATGTACAATAGTTGATATTCTTTGCTTTTATTTACAAATTAATCTTGGTTTAGTATCATCTTTATTTTCACTTATTGCCAGTTGTTGTTTTACTTTATTGTTAATGGTAGAAAGTCATAGACATTTGCATATTTTGGGCCTCAGATCTTCCATTATTTAGGATTTAAGATGTGTATGTGTTGTGGTTCAATCACAAATTAATAATATTGAATTGCTAAAGCAAATACAGACATAATTCCCCTTAAAATTTGTCATGTATGTTTCTTTTTCATTCATAACAGACTACATGTTAACTTGTGCTCTTTTAATAACTTTTAACAAAAGCAAATATATGTAGTAAACTTCCAGGATCAGGTAAGAATGGAGCTTATAGGGCATTGAATTTAAATCAAAGTACTACCTATTTGTGAGTTCATTATTTTTAAATAGTAAATGATTATTATTTCACATATGCTTCTTCCCAATATTATCTCAGTTTTGTTTTTAGTATTTATTAGAAAGTACGATTTTATGGGGTAAATAAGACAAGAGTCTTCTCAACACATTTCTTTCTTGAGCTGTTAAATATCTTGATTTAATTATTTTGACTCAATTGAGACTATTTTTAGCAAATAAATTTTTATTTTTATAACAGATCATTTGTTTTCAACATATCCTATGATATTTTAGTGCTTCCTTGAAAACTTTTTGTCAAAACCTTGACAAATTTTTTCTTTATCAATTAGTAATTCTCAGACAAAAGTATGTAATTATTTTTTTTGATAAATGTTTATAGTGTCTACTGTTGATTATGCACTATTTTAGGCTCACAAACTATAGCAGTGAACAGAACAGAATGAGTCCTATGTTTGTGGACTAGATTTTCTATTCTGATGGGAGAGAAAGATTATAAATAAGACAAGAAAAACATATATAATAGATCAGGTAATAAAAGCCAAAATCGTTAAGCAGTTTATTCCCTCATCAACAGTTATGAGAGGCTTGCTTCACACACTTTGAATATTTTTCAGTATTTAATTTGATTTTTGGAAAACCTGAAAGTTAAATTGTCATATGGTTATCTTTGTCATGTCTTTAATAATGAAAGAGATTATACCATTTTTTAATGTTCATTGGCACTTTTTAAACTTTGAACTGCTTATATGTAATTCCTTTGCTACATCCACTTTATATTTCTTTTTCTATATTTGTACTTTGTATAAGATAATTAGGTCTAAATTTCATGTATTGTGAATATTTTCTTACCTTGTAATTTTTAATTTTACCATATATTTCCTGCAATTAAAAAAATATTTGGTTAAATTTGTCAGTTATTTTTCTTCTTAGTTGTTTCTAGGTTTTATACCAAATTTTATATCAAAATTTTCATAATTTTCTCTAGAATTTTATATTATATTTCTTTTTAATTCATATTTGGATCATTCTGAAGTTGCTATAATAGTTCTTTATATAATAGTTAAATTGCCAACTTCATTTTTTAATTTTTAAAAAATTTGCCTAAGTGTCTAGTCATTTGCCAAACACCATGTTCCAGCAACCATATTTCTTTATTGACTTGGTATTATATGTCTTTCATGGACTAAGATCCCCATATATGTGAACATCTATATTTTTTTACTCTATTTTGAGTTATTGGTCTGTCACTGAGTAAAACACTGAATTCTTTCATTAATTGTCATTTTAAAAGTATTTTAAATACAGATAGGGACAATTCCTCACTAGCAATTTTTTGGGACACCTCTGGAAATTCCCTTTTGGTTATTTTCAGATAGACTTATTCTTATTTTCTTATCTCCCTTCTCCATCTTCAAGAAAATCATATTATGTTGTTTTAGATTGCATTGATTAATTTTAGAAGAATCAACATAGGTAAAATAATGTTTCTTTGCATATCAGATGTGTATTTCTATTTTTCATATTTTTTATGTTCTTTTGTTGGAGTTTTACTTTTCTTTATATTGGAATGTTTCTCACTAAAAATTTTTCAAGCTGCTTTATTTATTTTGTTAATATTATAAAATGTATCTTTTCTTCCTTTATATTTTTGACTGATTACTTTTTTAATAAAGAAAATAATATAAAAGCTATTATCTTCTTTATGTTCATTTCATGACTAACATTTGATTTATTTTATTATATTTTCAAAAATTGATTCTCTTGTGTTTTCTGGATATAAAATTTTGTAAGAATAATATTTCCAAGTATAAATGTAATTTTTCTACTCTCAAACTCACCGAATTCACCACTAGCACTACCAGTCCACACTGAGAGAACTGAGTCATCCAGTAATGAAAAAAAAAAAACCCAAAGACTAGAAACAATGAAATAGAAGAGCAAGAGTAAAGTTTCCAGGATGCAGAAAATAAATCAACAGTAGGCTAGCCAGGGAGGAGCACTGGTAAGAGAATAGAAGTGATTGGATGTGAGGATGAGAGACAGGAGAGGACACTCCCAGTATTGGGGTTTGGATGGAGCATGTACAGGTTTTCTTCATCCTTTCAGCCACTCATACTGGAAGAGATGGAGTGACTTATCTAGATGATAAACCTGGGAAATATAGATTCAACATGCTAGATTCAACTCCCTCTTTTTCTCTTGAAACTGAGAGTCCCACAGATGACTGAACTTCCTCTCTGCTCTTCTCATTCAACAACCCTAATTTACAGTGCAGCATTATTTGTGACCAAGGTTAGTCTGCCTAATCCTGGGTTAGGAGATTAAATTCGCTCTGACACTAAGCTATCCTCCAATGAAAACTTTACCAAAATAATAACAACATATTGGTCTCCATTTGTGAATCTTTTCTCTTATATACAAATTTATTTAGAACCCACACAAGGAAGAAGTGAAATTTGATTGGACCTCTCAAAACCTGCACAGAAACTTAAGGTCCCTGAGAACAGAGCTTTTCTCTTTTTTAGTGCTCTCTCTCCAATATACAGTAGTTGAAAGTGAGAACTCTGGATTCAGATTAAATTTGGTTTCACAACCTGGCTACACTATTTACAAGCTCTATCATGTGAGATAAGATAAGCATCTTCAGTAAACCTAATTTTAACTGTGAGAAAGTGTACATAATAGTAGTACCCACATAAAAGTGTGCCTGTGAGAGATAAACCAGATAACCTATGATAAAGTTTAGACAGTGAATATTACATGTTAAGCACTCAATAAAAGCTGGTGATTATTCTTATGACACCTGGGAGGCGTAATCTATTGAAACGTAGTCTATTGAAAACAAGAGTGACCTAATTGTTAGGAAATTTCAACTCTGGAATCCAGATTTGTGCAAGTACAAACACAGTCTTCCAAATGATAAATTTCTATAACAGCCAGAAAAGGGAAGATTTTTGTGAAAATCAGTCCACACAATTCCTTAATGAATTAGGTAATTCATTAAGAATTTTGTAAATATAATATACTTACTTAAAAATATGTCTTATCTAGGTTATATAAGTTATACAGGATATTTTATATATGTATCTCTCTATATACTGATAGATTAGATATAGATAGATAGATATAGATATAGTTATAGATATAGATATAGATCTTCTCATGGGGTTCTCTCTGATTCTCTGTCCTATCTATGAGGTTGACCAGATTCTCAGAGGAGCTCTAGGGCATCTGCTTATGAAGTCATCCCAAACGCCCATGCCAGGCCACTCACGTGGAAGTGATGCCCCTGCACATTGGCTCCTGCACATCTGTGTCATAACCATGATGCTGCCTCCAGTTTACAGCACCCAAGGGTGTTAGGGATGGTGGTAGTCATCCTTTGTCCTGTGTTCTAATCATCACTTGTTCGTACAGTGATCAGTCTTCCACTCTGCAAACTCCACTTCATCTGTCATGTAGCCCTTCTGATGTGACTTTTAATGGGCTGCATGAGGCTCTTCATCAAACAAGATGTGCTTGATGGTCATGGAAAGCCAACATACTAATACCGCAGAGCCAGAAAACGGTGTATAAAGACGTACTCCATCCAGAGGTTCTCAAAGATTTTGGTGTTCCATCTGAAGTGGTTCTCAGGGTATGGAATACAAGCCAACAAGCTCACAACATTTGTGAATTTCCCATGAAGAGACCCCAGACTTGAGAGAATTTGCTTTAGAAAATACCAAACATACTTTTTACAACCTGTGGTGGACACAAGAGACTTCGGGACCACTACTGCCAGAGTCCAGTGACAGTCAAATGGCACACTTTCAAGACTCCAGTGTCATACTCATGTCTTCCAGCTAAATTTATACCAGACACCTACTTGCTCTTCTACTAATTGGTCAATCCACCCTATTGCATGTAGTAGGGAGGAGCCACATCCCTTTCTCCCTTCCCTGTGGTGGCATCACACCCTAAGATTTTTTTTTAAACAAACAAACGAACAACAACAACAACAACAATAAAACTATGTGACGAATAAGAGAAAAATAAGTAAACTAAAGTTTCAGGGAGTGGGGTAGGAAGACAGAAAAGTGGTTACCAAGTCTAACCTATAATAGGCACTCTACACCTATCTTTACTCAAGACTTTTAAACAGTTACTCCACCGTGCCAAAGGGCCTTCTTATAGATTTCCTATTTTGCTTCTAATTGATGTTATGACATCATGCTTTCCTTGGTTGGTCCTAAGCTGTGTCACAGTTAGAAGAGCCATTAATTGCATAATAGGACTGCACATCTCAGTCTTATCATAGCCCTTCTTGCTAGTGGTGTTGTAAGGAAGACAAGAATTATATCCACATGGAAAGAAATCACATTCTAGAAATGCAGTGATTACAGCCTAAACTGCTCAAGAGAGCACATGGTTGGAAGATGTGTTGTTCTAGATTTATGCCATAAATATACTAAAGGTAAGTTGATTGTGACCAGAAATAAAATGATCATTTACTTTTATCTGCAAACTCTGGGTAAGACTTATATTTATGGTCATCATCAATAAAGCACAGTAACAACCTTTGAGAAGGTGGCCTTCGTGGGTGGCAGAATATATGTTGCAGCATCATGAGTAATGATATAATCAGAATTAAATAAATCGTTTTAGGGAATTACAGAGTCAAGAAGATCTATGTTTTTCAAAACAAACAGATTCTGGAGGACCACTGCTTTGTGATTAATAACTTCCTTTTTCTTGAGGAAGCAGATATGAAATTAGGTAGAAATAGTTCATTGGTAGTAAAGAACAGGAAGAGATGATTCTCAGACACAAATAAGAATAGACTATTCATTTTGAACTCTATCAAAAAACTTCACAACTGATTGGATATTAAATATATAATCACCTCTTTTCTACCCATTATTCTAAATCATCATCAATAAATGACTATACCCTGCATGGACCCATGAATTTTGTAATGCATTCTGGAACTCAGCAAAGACGTATTTGCCTGGGGACCCACATACTATAAGGGGTGCCTTCAATGCCACTGTATTAATAAGTCATCTGAAAAGATGTGATATGACTATCTCAATAAATAGGAAAAAGATATTTGAAAAATTTTAACTTATTTGTTAAAAATATAATAAAAATTAAATTGAGCATATTTTCTTTTTTAATTTTTTTATATTTATTTTTTCAATTATAGTTGGCATATAATATTATATTAATTTCAGGTGTACAACACAGTAATTAGACATTTATATAATGAAGTGATCATACTGATAAATACAATACCCTTAAGAGGTGATGATACTGATAAATCCAGTACCCATCTGACGCCATATGTACTTATTACAATACTACTGACTCTATTCCCCATGTTATACTCTATCCCCATGACTATTTTGTAACTAACAATTTGTGAGAATATTTTCTTAACAAAGTGTTTCAGTCTCATAGTTAACTTCATAATTATTGATAAAACATTAGAAGTTTTGGAATTAGACAAATCTGGATTTGAGTCCAGTTTCTATCACTTACAGGCTTTTGGTTCCTAGAAATACTTACTATTAAAGTCTTAGTTTTATCAGTAAACATAAACAAGGTAATTTTATCTGTGTCAGGATTGTTGTGACAGTTAAGTAAAATATTGTTTGCAATACACTTGGAAACATGCCTGAAACATAGTAGAAGTTGATAAACAATTGTCTATTAAAACCACCATGACCCAAGTTGAGAAACAGCTTTAGAAACAATTGATAGAATATTCATAAGGAGAACCACATGACGTCAGTATTTAAAGTTGTAAATAAGTTGAGAGATGCATATTCTTGGATGACAAAACTAAATAAATATTGTAAAGACAGAGTTCTCTCTAATTTATTTCATATGTTTAATGGAATTCTAGTCCAAATTTCAGAATATATTTTAATTTAATACAATTATTCTGATCTTATAAAATAGTATATAGGATATAAAGTCTTTAAAATTTTGAAAAAGAAATGTAATGATAAAAGACTTGGTTTATTGAATATATAATTATATAATGCTCTAATAATTAAAATTGAGAAGTGTTTGCATAAGAATCAACTGACAGATACTAAAACTAAAGAGCCAAGAAACAAAATTTTTAGCTTATGGAGATGTTGATATACATATAGATGTATAGATATAGATATGAAGTTAACATCCCAAAATAAGAGATATAAATTATTCGATGCATAACAGTATAATAATTGAATGTACAAAATTAAGTTGTAATATCATTTCTCTGTGTTACCCAGTAACTTCCAGATCTCTCAAAGACTAAATATAAAAGAATAAAACCATTAAAGATAACAAGTAATTATTTAGAATATATTAACACACAATTGTGTGCAAAAGAGGAGTGGACGTATAACAGAAGAGACTAATACATTGAATACATTAAATTTTTGTGTTAAAACATCGTGATATAATGAAGATTTTTTTGCGACCATTGAAATGATCTTTTAAAAGGCTTTTGATTATTTTGACAATAATTATAATATAATACAAAGACTCAAGAGATTAAACTTGCATAATATGATCCTAATTACATCAGAAATTATAAAAATAAAGGAAATAAATAAAAATTTAGCAGTAGTTATTGGGTGATTTAAATATTTTGTTTTTGTGCTTTTCTGCATTTACAGTATAAAATTTTTAAAAAGACATTATAGTCAAGGTATATGTTAAGTTTATAAATCAGCAATATAGGTCTCTAATGATGACAAGAAAATTGGAAAGAGAAGATAATTTTATTTAAATGGGTAGATGATAGGAAATCTTTCTTTTTGGAGAATTTCAAAGGGTTTAATTAACTTTGGACTTTGAAATACTTTTTTTTCTTGACAGATTAGAGAGAGTGAAGGGAAGTTAATGTTGAAAATATAGTTGGCAGCTCCCTACTGGTGAGAATTAAACCAATAAATCACATGAGACTCTGTGGGTAATCACTGAACCTGGCAAGAACAGAGCACATAGTATTAAACTTTAGATCCACATTTACTTTTTGGGTCAAGGTTGACATATCAAGGAAATAAAATTTGGAGTATATGCAGCATAAGAATATGATTTTTTTTTTTTTCTGAAGTTAAGGTAAAGGAACATCCGTGGAGAAACACGTCATGTGGTGGACTGTTCCAGAGAGTGATAATACTGTAGTTGTCATTAAATTTAGCCAAGTCCTTGATGTGAGAAATTTCAGTTTATTGTTGATGACACAGATTGCAGAAACATATGGAAGCAATTAAAGGAAAGTAAATGGAGACAGAGGGTACAGACTGCATGTTTGTGGAGCTTGACTAGATAAAAGGAATAATATAGGATGAGATCTTAAAGAGGCAGTGAGGACTCTGGTGTCTTCTTTCAGAGTTGAGGAAATATGAGCAGGAAAGACTCAAAGGAGAAGACAAAACTGATGATTCTTTGGTGGGGGTTGAGGGTGGGGAGTATATAAGTGAAGCCAGTGTCTCATTGTGAGTGAATAGCAGGTTCTGTAGCAAGGCCGAGGGTTTAGATTTCAGATAAGAAGAGAACTCCTCTTCCACTGAGATTAGGGAGAAGGAAGTTCTGGTAGACATAAAAATTCATCAGGAGACAGGCAGCTGGGATGGAGGAGCAATGTAGTATATGCAGACAAGGAGCACTGGATCAGAAGATGAGACTGGCTCTCAAGAATTAGATGTATGACCTGAGGACATGCCCAATGTTTACTGGGCTTATTAACCACACCAGATCTATTTCTCTTTAAATCAATGAAGATACAATACATTCCAAATGATATGTAAAAATTCACTAAGTTTGGAAAATCTCTTTAAAAGTCACAATGCATTCTTGTAAATATATGGTAATTTTTTTTTTTATCATGGGAAGAGAACTAGATGAGGGCAAATAAAAATAAAGAGTTGTCAGAGAAATTCATCATAAATTCAGTGTAATGCTCATGGCCTAAGAGAATAGAAGCAACTTAGTCAGCTGGTGGCCCTGGCAGGAGCTTGTTAAATTCCTCTGACAATCACCTAACAATCTTGCTTTCTGAATATGATGCTATTTATGAGTGCCTAACATGTATGAGCTTAAAACTTTTCTTGTACACTATCTTCATTTGCCAATGTGGTTGGTATTTATTGGTCTTCTTATCTCAAAAACCTCTCTGAGGCTTCTCCCATGGTGGACTTATAGATTACAATGTTGGGTACTATGGAAATATCAGAATCTAGATGCACAGGGGGTCCGTGGGAACAGAAAGATTCTCATGCACAAAAAGCTCCATAAAACATCTATAGCATTGTCTTAGGTTGCTCAGAGAAAATGCATTGACGTTCATAATGTACTGCATAATTATGAGATCCTGATTTTCATATTTCCCATTGTGCCTTTTTAGCTCTGTTGTATTACCAAATGAAAGGAGACAACACAACTTTACAAAATTAGAATGTTCAGTTTTGCATGTTGCAGTTTGGCAGTACTCTATTTTTAATTTGTTCATCATTGATCCTAATAAAGACAAACTGTCATTGTAACCATTGCCTGGAATGCAATATATTAGTTTTATTGCCTCTGTAACAGCTGCTCATGTGTTGCTTCCTCTGTCATTCAATAATGATGTGTCCTTTTCCACATGCAGTGCCAGAAAATCTGGGAGTGCTCACACCCTCCATATGAACTGGATTAAATGGAGGAAAATTTAATTGTATTTCATCATTGTGTTTTCACTACTTAGTTCAAACAAGGACATATAGAAAGAAGGCACTTCATTATATGTGCAGAATAAATGAAGAATATCTATTATGCTTTTTAAAAAATTTAGTAGCTTTTTAAGTTTTGCCTTTTACCTAAACACTAGGCCTCAGTTTCCTCATGTAGAAATTGAGAATGATAGAAAATGTCTTAACTGCCTCCATGAGGATCAAATGAGCAACTTTGATAACTTTGTATCTATGGTGAAGAGACACAAGGCTATCACATACCTCGGCAATGTTTACAACGATGCCTTACATCTCCAATTAATGCATACAATAGCTTGAAATTTCATCCTCATTATTTAAAAAATATTATTTTGCCAAGAAAATTTTGTTTGTTCATCTGCATATATGTGCAGGGATTTCCTGAGAGAGTCATATGAGCTATTCGAATCTCAGTTTAGGATGTAATAGCCAAGACTGTGCCCAAGCTTAGGTACAAAATAGAGCAAAGAGAATGGATGATGTGGTCAACAGCATGTTTTTAGAATGGGGCACAGGGTTGCCTTCTTCCTCAGTCTCTTTTTCCCAAGATTTTTTAATGGTCAAATGTATTGCTCGAACTTCCTTCCAGGGGGCAGCAGTGCCTTGGAATTTTGCCAACATTCCTCTGTCTCTTCAAAACTAGCTCCGTGACTCAGGTCTTCTTTAAAGAAGCAAATCAAAGGAAATAAAAGTACTAATTATGTCATTGCACACTGATATTAGAAAAAGATAACAGTCTACCCAAAATAGTTAGAAGGAAGAGTTGTTGGAGGCCATTTATAAAGATAATATCATAAAATGGTACAGTTGAGAGAAACTAATATATTATAAAAGACTACAGAGGCAAGAAACCCTCATTTCATTACTGAATATGTAGAGTTTATTTTTACCATCACACTTCATATATATTTTATTATTATTAAAATTAAGGTTACTCAAGATAAAGGTATGTTTATTTATAGAATAAAATATGAGACATGGGTTTTTAAGTATGTGAGAAATAAAATCTGCTGAACAAAACATTTTCCTAAGACGTATAAATGATCATTTTGGGGGGAAATGCAAATAGGCCTAACTCTGACTTGAGATTTCTTGACTTTGCTTTGATTTGTTAGAAACATATATTGATGATATTTACTTTTAATGAGTTTATGCTTTTACAAAATGGCTCAAAGTACTGAGCAGAAATCAGTGCACAACTCCTGACTCTCATACAAGCCCTTTATTGGTTGAGACAGTAGGTATTGGTAAATCTTGACATCACATTACACATGCATTTTTATTTCTTATTTCATCTGACCACATTCAATTATAGCTCTAATTATAGGGAGCTTATTAAGATGTTTGGGAAGCTTTTACATATATATATACATATATATACATACAATATATGCATATATATATATATATATATATATATATATATATAGTTTTGTATTATGATTCCTTTTAATATTATGTGCTAGATCTTGTCCCAGACTCAGTTATAGGGGGTTGGGTACCATGAACTTGATGACTTAGATGACCAAGACCAACCAGCAGAAGAAAGATGGTGACTTCATCAGTTGTTACTAAAAATTAACCCATAATGTCTTTCCTTTCCTTACACCATGATTATATGGATGAAATGAGGAACAATCTCACTTCACTTCTTGTTTTTAATCAAATTGTCTCATCATTATAGTTTGTCATAAATTTTTATTTAATTATATTTCAGAATTATGATGGGGGTGAGGAAAAAAAAACAAAACATTGTTTGCCCAGGGCTCTGAACTGTTCTCTAATAACCTTACTTATTATAACATTGAAGAGGAACTTTGCTTGTCATTATTTTGCAGAATATATGGTCCTGACATTTTCTCTTTCTCCAAGGGAGATAAGTAATAGACCAAATGGGGAAAATTCTTCTCTGAGTTACATATAACTCAATTTTTTTTCACTAAGTTCTTACTCATCACTCTTAATTGCCAAATCTTAGAGCTGTGAAAAAATACATTGCTGCTAATCATATGAGATCTAATATTATTTATCTAGAACATATTCAGTTTTTAACAGCTTTTTTCACTTAACATTTGGTAAAAAGTGCAATTATTACTGGAGGAATTTAAATACCCTTCAAACACACTGTTCTTTTTTTTCTTTAACATTTCCTTGTCACTTATTTAAAAATGCTATTGCTGCAATAGCATGGGGGTGACTCTTTCAAGATAAATTAAGAAAAGCTCTTGTAGGATCAACTGTTAGACATGAAATGTGAAATTCTGTCACACCGACATAAATGACTGCTACTATCATCACTGGCTCTTTTATTAGGTTTTTTATTAATTAAATGTTAAGGTCTACCATTGGCCTTATAAAAATGCTCTTCTGTTTTCCTTTAATTTCAAATAGATTAAAAGTGAGATTTGGTGTTAATTAAAAATTTAGAATTTATGGGAATTTTAATTGCAAACAACATTCATGTGGTGCACATGTAGGTAATTCTTAGTCCTGTTTGGTAATAAACCTGTTATCGAATGATGACAATACAAAAAATAAATCCTTTGAAGAAAAGTGCACCACCATTGACTATATTGTCCATGTGTAGCTTGAATCCTGTTAAGCCAAAGGCAGATAAAAGAAGTAGTTAAACAGCTCAGATTCTCCTTAGGAGTTTTAAACTTTTGCACTAAATGTCTGTAAATGAAGGTGTGAAAGAGTTTAGGAACATAATAAAAGTTCAAAAAGTTATCATCAGGACTAATCAGTTTAATGAGAATACTTTGACATCATATTCTGCAAATATGATTTCATCTATCTTTAAGTTAAATTTAGGAGATATAGGGTAACAGATAGATGTCCAAGAGGTCCCTAGAAGTTTCACATTTTATTGTCTATCTTAACCAGAGGCTGTTGAAATAAAAGGGGGCCATCTTTGTAGCAACCTGTAGCACAGGTATTTCCCAATTAGCATCTTTGCATGTTCTCCTCTGGCATGAGTTGGATTTAGCTTTGTCACGCTGGGCTTTTAAAAGGAACTCTATCTTTGCAGCCCAGGCTACATGTGACAAGATTAAATTGGCACGCTTTACTATATAGCTCTTGTCTTCCTGGCAGTTCTAGCTTGGCTGATACCTCTGAGAGAAGGCTCAGCTGTCACTCAGTGACCCATTAACACTACTGTTCCATCCTGCAGTGTCATTTTTCTCATTCTCATGGAGATAATGCTCCCTGGAGATCTCTAATACCTGCAGGAATGAAAGAGAACAGCCAAGACAGGCTAACTATCAAAGAGGGAGCAAACGACACAGCAAGACCACGAATTCTAACAGCAGAATTTTAAATTGAGTAAAAAAATGAGGCTTGTTATGATGACCGGGCTGGGAAGGTCGGGAGAGGATCAAGTTTTAAGAGATATCATAATTTTTTAACAAACTATTTTCTCCTTGCTGCCTGAAAATCAAAAGGAGCGTCCAAAATAACACTTGCAATTAGATATAGAGAATGCAGCTGCATTGAACATGTCCTAGGAAAATTTGGTTAAGAACGTATTTGCAAACAGGGATTTTGTTTTTATTTGTATGTTTACTTACCAATAGGCAGTGGACGTAAAACGGAGCATGCATTAAGGTAAATCGTTTAATATTTATTTAACGACTTTAAAAAAATCTTTAACATATATATATTTTGTAATCTAAATAGAACAAGATCTCTGTTTATGGTAGGCTTATAGTGGTACAAAATCACCTTCCTAGTAAACGCACAATAGAGGAAAATGATATTTGATCTTTATAACAGTAGTCCCAAGACTTCTTTTGTCCTATGATGAAACTGTTATGAGTTGCTTAAGCAAACTCTATTGCTGTCTTTCAGTCCAAACTGTTGAATGAGTCACGTTATAAGAAGTTATACTTTCTAATGTTTACTATATGAAGAGGTATTATATATGCTTTTGAATTTCCCGGACTAAAACTGGTTCTATTTTGATTGATAGCAAAAACAAAGCCACCTAAATCTCAATGTTTTCTATGGAAACCTGTTGAAGACATTATAGGAAAAGACAAAAACAACAACAACAACAACAAAAAATTAAATTGGTCGGAAAATAGGAATAAAACTGGCTGAATAGGATTCAGGATTATAAGAAAAGTACCATATAAAACTTGGTAATTGTTATGGCAATTGGCATCTCAACCTTGCTTCAAAGTTTGCAACATCAGGCAAAGCTTATTATTGTGTTTAGATTGTTTTTCTCAGGCTGGGGTCTGTGTAACATCATCTGCTCCCCTCCCTCCACCTCAGGTGATAAAGGTGCTAGAAGCCAAAAGATAAATGTGGTGTATTCTTCTGGAGCACCAACTGTTTTTAAAAAGTGTTTGTTTTTTGAATTGTGTTTAAACTACAAATAATTTACATCTTTATTTTTACATTAAAATAAATATGGCATATTATAGAGTAGAATAAAATATTCATATATATGTTAAAGAAAAATAAAAAAAAAACACTAAATAAATACTGGTAAGAATATCTTTGGCTTAACCTATCAGAACTCCTGAGTGCTTTGGGGATTGCATTTCTTCCTCTCTTCCATTGTTACACATTTAAGAAGCACTGTTACAGTTTTTAGCAAGGAGAAGGGACTCAGATTATTATAATTTAGCAGCGAAAATGCCATTAATTAGAATTGTGGTGTGGTTCAGCCATGTCTTCCAGTATAAGAAACAATTTTTATTCTTAATTTTACAACCAAAAGTCTCTGTAAAAATTTAACAATCTAGGCTAACGGCCAGTGACCTAGCACGCATGACGTGGCCTCTGTCACCAGCACAGCCATTGTTGCGCCACGTGCGTTCTGCACGAGGAAGGAGGCTCAGAAGGTGACAGGAGACGCAGCAAGGACCGCCGGCAGTTGGGAGTTGCCACCGTCACCCACGGTCATCCTCCATGAGGAAGATGCTCGTTGCCGCTGTGTCCCGCGTGTTGTCGGATGTCGCCCAGAAGCCCGCTAGCAGAGTGCTGGTGGCTTCCTGTAACTTTTCAAACGACGCCACATTTGAAATTAAGAAATGTGATCTTTATAGGTTGGAAGAAGGTCCCCCTGTCACAACAGTGCTTACCCGGGAGGATGGACTGAAATACTACAAAATGATGCAGACTGTTCGCCGAATGGAATTGAAGGCAGATCAGCTGTATAAACAGAAATTTATTCGTGGTTTCTGTCACTTGTGTGATGGTCAGGAAGCTTGTTGCGTGGGCATTGAGGCTGGGATAAATCCCACCGATCATGTCATCACATCCTATCGGGCTCATGGCTTATGCTATACTCGCGGACTGTCTGCCCGATCGATTCTTGCAGAGCTGACAGGACGACGAGGAGGTTGTGCTAAAGGTAAAGGAGGATCGATGCATATGTATTCCAAGAACTTCTACGGGGGCAATGGCATTGTGGGCGCTCAGGGTCCCCTGGGAGCAGGCATTGCTCTGGCCTGTAAATACAAGGGAAACAATGAGGTCTCTTTGACCCTATACGGAGATGGCGCTGCTAATCAGGGTCAGATACATGAAGCTTTCAACATGGCAGCTTTGTGGAAATTACCGTGTGTTTTCATCTGTGAGAATAACCGCTATGGAATGGGAACAGCCGTTGAGAGAGCAGCAGCAAGCACGGATTACTACAAGAGAGGCAATGTTATCCCTGGACTAAGGGTAGACGGAATGGATGTTCTGTGTGTTCGGGAGGCAACTAAGTTTGCAACTGACTATTGTAGATCTGGAAAGGGGCCCATACTAATGGAGCTACAGACTTACCGTTACCACGGACACAGCATGAGTGATCCTGGAGTCAGTTATCGTTCGCGAGAAGAAATTCATGATGTAAGAAGTAAAAGTGATCCTATTATGCTTCTGAAAAATAAAATGGTAAACAACAAGCTTGCCAGTATTGAAGAATTGAAGGAAATTGATGTTGAAGTGAGAAAAGAAATTGAGGATGCAGCCCTGTTTGCTACAAGTGATCCTGAACCATCTTTGGAAGAAATAGGTCATCATATATACAGCGATAGTCCACCTTTTGAAGTTCGTGGTGCAAATCAGTGGATCAAGTTTAAGTCCATCAGTTAAAGGGAGACTCTACATAAATTAATCGTTAGTTCTCAGAGAAACATTTATGGTCACCTTTAAGAAAACGTGTGCCCTATTTTGTTGAAGAGGAATAAATAAAACCTAGAAAACAAAAGTCTTGTAAGCTATTATTAAAAGAAATTGGGACCATTAAGAGTCTATTAAAATAAAAGATCAGTGAAAGATGTACACTCAATTTAAAGGGATATTGTATTCAATCATATATTGTTGCATTAAAATATACTAATCATTTAGTATTATTAAAGGATAAACAACCACATTAAAATGTTCAACCTTATTCGAGTATACATTGATTAAATCAGGCAGTGACAAACTAAAGGCAGTTGGGAGCCATCCTACAACAGAAGCTGGGGAAGAGGTTTTTTTTTACAGAGAAGCATAGCAAAGATGATTTGATTAGCTATAGTTTGCCTTATTTGGGAAAGCCTTGTTGGCTGTTTGTGATTGCTGTTCTTGAGTTTCATTTTCTCAGATTTGAGCACATTGACTCTGGCTTAGGTTTTGGTTTGCTTACAACCAAGGCATTACAGCTACCTTTGTCTGAGAGCCACCTTGTTTAACTGAAGTATGAATATCTTAGAGATTATTTAAAATTTTTACAAGCCTAAAATAGGAAAAACGAAGAATTATTTAACAATCCAAGTTACTTGCTATAATCTATTTGATTTAGCTTTATGTTATTTTAGTGAACACTCTTATTCAAAGAAAAAAAATAGTTGATTTCTGCTCCCCCCTGCTAGGAGTTTGTGTGTAAAGTCACTACCTTGAGGTAGAGAGATTATTTCAAACCACACCAAGGTATCAGGACCTTTTACTGCTATGCAATTTACAATAATTTACTTGAATTAACCAGTAACATAGCCTACTATAATAGCGTGCATATGCACACACACATGAACACATAGCCAATATTGATGCTGAAGCCAGTTAATATTTTTTCAATGAAACATAACAGGGCGAAGGGAAATAGGACAAGGACAGCTTTTCATGTTGTACTTTATTGAAATACTTTTAAAATATTTTAAAGGAAAAATATAAACAAAGTAAAATAAAGGGAAAATGCATTTTACTTTAACCTTCTGGTTAAAGCTACTCTTATGTTACAATCCATTTGGACTATTACATGTTGCAGAAAGAACTGTCTTGGTAAGTTTCAGACTGAAAAATGAACAGATATAGTAACATTAAAGAAGTTAAGCAGAGGAGGTGATATTAATAAGTGAAAGTAAAATCTGCCCTGGCGAGAATTGAACGGTCACAGATAACTTTTTTCAAAGGAATATCTAACTTGGATCAAACAGGTTTGCTTTTCTCTACAGTCCCATACCATATCAATTAGCAAGGCAGGACTTTGTAAAAACATTTTTACTTGGTTATATTTGACTAATCTAAAATCCAATGAGCGTGAGGTTGGGCCCATCTCCTTCCTTTGAGATAGACTCATTAAAACAAGCAATTAAGATTTACCTGTGATTTAAGCAATCATTTGTAGAAAACACCAAAAGAATCAGTTATTAATCACTAGAAAAAAAATTAAAACTGTGCATAGTGATATTCACTAGACTTATTTTAGTGATCATTTTGTAATATATACATATATTAAATCATTATATCCACCTGAAACTAATATTACATTATATGTCAATTACATATAGTTGGAAAAAAAGTTAAAATCTTTTTTTTTTATTATATAGCATTTACTTCCACAGTAAAAGTTAGATACTTTCTAAGAACTCTAACAGAAAACCAAAAGTTTAGAAGCCTGTGAGTGCATGAACATATATATACATATAAACAGGCTTACTCTCTATACCTTCCACAAAACAAAGTAGGTAACTTTAACAGTCCAAATTCAGAAAGCAGAGATAAGCACTGGTTTGTTTATAAGTCAGTCATATTACTATTTAATATGTTTTGATTATGCAGCTTCAGTTCAGAGGTAACTTGATTGGATTGCTTTCATTAAAATCAAAAAGTATTTAATAAAAGTTAAAATAATCACATCCTTTGAATGACAAAGCATTCTACTTTTTGTTTTCACATACTTATATTTTCATAAACATCCAAGCAGAAGATAAGCTGCTCAAAGCTGTTTTCTGTATACCGTATATAGAAATTATATTAAAAGTTTGTTTATACTATGAATTCTTTTAATACCAGTGATATTTAAGATGTAAATTGATAAGAAATAAAGCCATCACTAAATCAAGATACACAAATACTCTATTTCAGGAAAAAATCCAACCTTACTATATTAGAGAAATAAAGTACTTTGTCTCAATACATATTATAAAATTCCATTAAAGTAGAAAGTTTTCAATGTTTTCTATATTATGTCCAGGTTTTTGTGTGTACATTCAGGAATAATAATCATATCACTGGTTGCACATAATTATTTATTTTTGCAAAACAAAATGAAAGAGCCAAAACAAAAACTCTTATTTTTTTCAAATAGATAAAGCAATAAATTAATAATAGCAATTTATTTATGAAGCTATAGATCAGAGAGGTGTAGAAATGAAGCAGTTAGATTCTATTTTCTGTCTATACTATTCAGTCTATTTTATCCACATGTTAGTAGACCTAATAAGCCATGATGTTCGTAATAAGAATTTCACTGTTGCAAAAATGCTAGACTATCTAGAGATAGAAATAGTATCTATTATCTCAATCTTTGTGATACCTTATAAAGATAAAGGATTGTGTGCATATCTGTGTAATAAAATGAGAAAGGAAGTTAAGAACATTTTATAAAAGCAATACTTAGATACATTAGAATTATATTTATTTTTAAAAATTGATACTTCTGCCAATCCCATGTACAAAAATCAGAGCAGATGTTAATGAAATGTAACCTGATAATTTATTTGCAAAGAAGGGCTAGTTTTAAAAATTAAAATATAGATCATGTCCCGTAAAATTCATCCTTTTAAAGAAAATGATTCCGTAGATATTAGTGTTCACAAAGTTGTGCAGCCATTTTCACTACCTAGTTCCCGAACATTTCCAACACCTGAAAGAAAAAACTCAAAACCTATTATATCAGTCAAGTCCCTTTTCCCCATCTCTTAATCCTCTGGAATGTATCAATCTACTTTCCATCTCTGGATTTGCCTATTCTGGAGATTTAAAGTAAAAGATATAATGTGTGCTCTTTTGCATCTGTCTTCTTTCACTTATAACGTTTTCAAGTTTTGCTGTAGCATAAGTCAGTACTATATTCTTCTTATAACTGAATAACATTCTAAATTCTATTTTATTCATTTATCGGTTGATGGAAATTTAAATTTTTTCCATGTTTTGGCTATTAAGAATAATAAAAGCTAGTTATGATGAGGAAAATTTCAGTCATTTCCTTAAAACACAAAAATAAAAGAAAACTTAAAGGTATTAGGCCAAGATAATGCAACAGAATTTCTTATGATACAATCTCAATTAGATAACATAACTTAAAAGAAAATGTTAAAATATTTTCAGCCCGAATATTTATCAGCTTATATGACCTATCGTTCCAATAGGTCATATAGGATTTTGATTTTTAATAGACTTTAATTTTTAGAACAGTTTTAGTTTTACAGAAAAATTGAAAACAATGAACAGAATTCCCATATGCCTTGCACCCATTTTCCTTTATTATTGACATTTTAGAATAGTATATGGGAAGGAAAGGATTATCCCAGCTAGCCTAGGTGTCTCAAACCCTGAACATCCCGAAGAAAGGCCTGTCTTCACACTCCTGGGAGATAATTTAACCCTTGGAATATTCCGTCTGATAAGAATGTTCTGTATGCCTGATGCCATGCTGTACTAGTTTGTCCGGATAAGTTTATTTTAATAATATATCCCCATGTACCTCCATCTGGAAGCTTATGCCTGGCTTCTTTTGGATTTCTCTCCATGTGTCTTTTCCCTTTACTGATTTTGCTCCATATCTTTTACTGCAACGAACCATAACCATAAGCATAACAAAAAATCAAGTTTCTTAATTATACAGAACAAATATATATATAGGAGTCATGTTAAATGGCTAATTCAGGCTCGTACATTGCATGAACATTGAACTATAATGATAACTATTAATCAGAGCTACTGCTCTTTTTTGCTAGACTGCTTTAGAGTACAAGATATGCTTAGTATTTAACATATATTATTTCATATAATGTTCGAAACATTCATATAATATGGACATTTTAATCTTCACCTTACAGAAGAGGAAACTGAGGCTCAAATTAAGTAAGTTTAAGATATCACAATTTGTAAATGGTGGAGGCAAGATTTCAAAGCCAGGGAACAAAGTCCACATTTTGAAAATTATTGTTTTTTGTACTACTTTCTAATCACTGCCTCTTGTAATATTCAGCCATGACGTAGGTGGAAAAAAATATGTTAATAAATGAATGAATGGAATTAAACTAAAACCAAGGAATTTTATAAATTACTATAAACTGAGTTCTGATTTTTCAGGCTTAGAGTAGAAACACAAATACTAAAATTGAGAGTGAACCAGACATAGAGTATAAGAAGTTAAGCAGATGAAAGATAGCCACACATTCTGTGATATTCCTCCCATTGAGAAAAGGGATCTATGTTCCTTGACCTTGAAATCTGGTGGGACTATGTCTGCTCTGACCAATAGAAAGCAACAGAAGTGATGCGGCGCAGTTTCAGGGCTCAAGACTTAAGGACAGGCAAGTTTTGCTTCGTGTCTCTTGGAACCTTATCTCTGGGAGTTGTGAGTCTCCATTTAAGAAGTTCAAATACATCAAGAACACCTGCTAGAGAACATATAGAAAAGGATTCTGATCACCAACCAGCTGAGTTCAGCCTTTCAGCTATACCTGCAAAGACAACAGATATGTGAATAAAGGTCATCTTGGACCCTTCAGATAGCCCATTTTTTTCCTGAAAACCAACAAATGACCACAATGCCTTGAGGAACAGTAAAATCACCAACCAAACTGCCCAGATCCTCAATGGATAAATCACAAGAAAAACAAAATGGTTGCTTTTAAGAGTCTAATTTTTGAGATACTTCATTATATAGCAATAGATAACCATAATAGAAAGTGAGGTTAGACTCAGCAAAAATGAAAATTACATTGCTTACTCCCAGCTAGAAATGTTAGAACAGATGAAGCCTCCTAAACCAACTCAGAAACAGAAAACACATATGATATATCAGTGCAGAGGTTCACAGTTTAGAAGTTGCAAGCGGGGAAGAAACAAGTCTCCAATAAAAATAAGAAAGCCTAGGAATTTACAACTGTCAACATATTTTTCCACCATCTGAGGCTGGTTTTCAGATGAACTAAAGTACTCAAAACATTAGGTTTTCAGGACTTCATAGTAAAACATTATCAACCATAGATCAAGAAATACACTGCAGATTATATCTGCAATTTCACTGACTGTGGCAGTTCAGATGGAAGCCTTCAGCTGATTGGTGACTATTAGGCCTTGTTGAGTCAAAGCCAGCACTGGAAATGCCAAGGCAGTTTGTGAGCAAGTCTTTGGGAGTTCAAGCTATTCTTGACCAGTCTACCCAAATACTGAAGAGAAATCCAGGCAGCCAAGAACTTAGGATTCAGCAGAACCTAAGTTAGAATGAAAGGCAAAGTTAGAATGAAGTCAGGAACTGAGCCAAACTGGTAAGTGTAGACAGAGAGAGACAGAAGATTAAACCAGAGAACAGGAGAATGATGTGGAAATATGCAACAAATAAGGACAAGGGAACTAGAAGCAGTAGGTTGACATACTGATGACTTTTGTATTATCATAGAAGTCAATACCTATTGATGAATTGAATCAGTAACATCTCATGTATTGACAGGCCCTTTAGATCCTAATGCTTTCTGTCCAGTATCGTTGGTCTTAAAGCAACCCAGTGTTTATGTGATATAGATATAGATTAGAGTCTGGACTTTGGTTTCATTTAAAACTGGGTTCAAGTTATGGTCCCGTCATCTATGAGAAATGATACCTTGAGAAAGTGACTTAATTCTCAGTATCTCAGCTTGGCCTGTGATAAGGTTGACACATATGACTATTGTGAAATTTAAATGAAGAAGTAAAGTAATATCCAGTTTAGTTCCATGTACAGGTGATCAATAAATGAACATTTCTGGTCCATAGGAAGAGAGAGCGCTTCCCTGAGAAAAAAACAATATTTTGAAGACACTACTGTTCCTTATCAGAAAGCAACAATTAAAAAAAAAAAAATTCTTCCATTTTATGTAGGTGCAAGGATTGCAGAGGTCAGAAGCAAATGAGAGCTGCATGTGGAATGTATTTTCACAAATTAATCCCTTTGTTTTCTCATGATTCTCTCATTCTTGACTTAAGTAATTCTCCTTCAGCATTAGATACCAAAATTAGTAGTGAAAAGCCAGCAAAGTTGGACAGTAAGACAATGTAGAAGTAATGGGATTACTGTTTGCATCCAAATTTTGCTCAAATTGGGATCTATTGATCTTTTAACTATGGTAAAGCAAGTAGATAGTGTGCAGATACTGCTTGTGTAGAATCAGGGCTGGGAAGTACAGATTTTGCCATTCTATTACAATAAAGATGGCTATAGATATTCTAATTCTAACACTTTCTCCAAGATTAGCCCCCATCTTACTATTATAGATTTATTTTAAGGAATGTTCCTCAATATTAATAAGAGCAGTGATTTGATCAAACTTGAAACAAAATCCAATCAAAACTCTCCATTCAATCAGTATTATAATTCTTTCTCATTGACTTACTTCATTTCTATTTGATTTATGAGGTTGATCTGTACAGCAAAAGAATGATAAGAGATCTCTGTACTGGAATTTGAGAAAGAGAGATGAAAATTTTCTGCTGAGATTATGCACAGAAAAGAACCCAATCAAATTAGGAAACACTGAAGAGCAACAAAGACAGTTCATACAATACTTTCCTTTTGACAGGCCAATAAATACTCAAGCTGAATAATTTACCAAAAGAAAAAGAGCCCACTCAAACTTTGTGACCTTTTGAACAATGAGCAGCAGTTCAATTATCCACAAATGTTCTATTAAAAGTCAGCTTTCCAGGCTGCAGTGTTATTTCAGCAGTCATACGTTAGAATTATTAAAGAGGAAGAAAGAACACTGCCTTTGTAGTTTCTGTGTTCTACTGTAGTTTATGTTACCTTCTTTTTAAACACGTGCTGCCACATGTAGTAGCACTTTGCCAAAAAAGAAGAAAAAAGTAGGAGGAAGCAATTATTTTAATAATGTTTCTGGCGAGTTTGAGCTATTAGATTTTACTGAAACACTTTATCTGCACATTGCTAAAGTGATACTGTCACTTTGGAAAGTACTATGTAATTTGCTTCCATTAGAGACACAGATAACTTGCCAACAGTGCCCAGAGAATTTCTTCATTGGCATCCATATGGACTGCAGTGCTGCAGACTGAGCAGCTCATCACTTCCTTAAGGTACATCTAGATCCCAAGAATTGAAGAGCTTTCTCCTTCACTGGTGTCATAAAATTCTATAGCTTCCTTTAGGCTAAAAGCTATAGAAGTCATTTGGAATATCACATATTTTGGAACCAAAAGTTTGCTACCATTATGACAGCATATTATGAACACAGTTCCTGGGGAGGTGGCATATTTCTTGTGATTTAAGTTTATCATCCAAAATCCTTTGTTAGTTCTCTCATTGTCTTTTGACATTCTTAACCCTTTACGTTTTCCTATGTTTTTCTGAAATGTTGAGATTCGAACCAAGAATTATACAAAAGTAAAACTCTGACCGATGTAAAGATATTAGAAACACAGTTTCACTATCAGGTCATTGAATGATTCATTGCTTATTCATTGAATTGTGCTGAGGGGGAAGAACTGAGTTTTTATTAGATCATGGTCAATTAAACTCAAATACACCTGAGGTTGGACCCAAAAGAAGCTAACTGTTAGTGTTTCTGGCAGTGTGATCTTGGGCAATTTAACTTCTTTTGAGGCACTATTTACTACTCTGTAAAAAGGAAGGATATCATGCTTACCTTGTAGTGCTGGTGTGAAAATTGGAAACGACATGCATTAAGTCCTTAGCTCTTGGCACGTATTAGATCCTCCAAATTGTGGTTATATTTCCCCTTCTCCTCCTTCTTCTTCATCTCTTGTCTTATGTTGAAGGATTGGTTTTTCTCACATATTTTTCCAGAGAAACATCTCGTTTGTCTCTTTCCTTTCACAAATGTCATTTAGATTTGAATCCGTCATTCTAAAAGCTTAGTCATGATTTTTATTCAGTGATTCCTGAAATTCACTAAGCATTGTCCTATTGTATTATATAGATCATCAGTGGAAAATTTAAATGTCATCTGGTCTATAAATTTACTTTATTGCATATATAGTGTAGACATGAGTTGCTAAGAGTGTAGCTTGCTTATCCTTATTATCCAGACTACTTATTCACTTTGAACTGCCCCATTTCCTAATATCTTTATTGTGTTCTATATTGTCAAAATTTAGTATGAAACATAACACTTGTCATAAAGATTTTATTAGTATAATACCTTTCAAATCTCTAAAATGCTATGAGCTTTACATATATTAGTTAATTTAGAAAAAATTTGTTATATGCACAATAAGCTTTACATATGTGTAAATGTTTTTTTGAGAATAAATTTGCTCTTTTTATTCCTTAATATGGACTTTATCATAGTGTTAATCAATACTGAGGAGCTGGTGGTAACATTCTGTCAAGTTAAATGAGCAGCCATGTAAACACTTTATTTATTAACATTATTCACAAAGTTTCTATCATAAACAGCATTAAACTACTTACTATTCACCATAAGGGTATAAAATGCACATTGAAGCTTCAAAATCAATGACATGTTGCCCTCTATCTAATGCTGCTCTTTGGCAAAGAGAGAAGAATCCATTCTTCAAACTCAGCATGTCATTTTTTAATTCACACTTAAATTTCCACTTGAAAAGGCAAGCCAAAACAAACTAGTCCTCCCTGAGATTCACCCTGGGAATAAATGCTCCCCCAACTTTAATAATTATCTGAGAATAGTCTTTCTCCCACTCCCCTTTTCCATCTGAATAGAAGTTGCTTATAAGGACCAAGTTGTTTTCTACTCCTCTATTTGCATAATTCACAGATGACAACCTGCTGCTTCTTTTTAGTCCCATAGAATGATAGTCTTTGTTTGCTGAGTAAATTGTTGTCTCTTTGCAGTTATGATTAGAAATATACTATACAAAAGTTGTAAGATGAAACAATTATCAGCATTAAGGTAGATAATAGACGGATGGTAATAGATAGGTGATTACATTTTTTACTTAATCATGTCCTGCTTCAAGACCACCTCTTATTTTATAAATTAAGCTATGTGTATGCCTGTAGAACAGTATACGTATTTAGGAAATCTTTATTTAAATATAAGCTATCTTAATGATAGGTAAACAGCTGTTATTTTCACTTGATTACTTACATATCATCTTTAAAAACATACTCATTGCACCTTAAATGATGTATAGTATTATTTAGTTACCAGAGCTTGTAATAATAATTAGAAATCATGGTTTTACATCCAGTCACAAGAGCATCTCAATGATAACATGGATATTTAGGTAAAGTTTTTTTTCCCTCCAGTTCATAGTCTATGCAATTCAGCCTATTTTTGCAAATAGCAAGTGTGTTTAGTATCATTAATTGTTTTAGCTTTTTCTTTACCTGTTATTAAAAAGGTATTTTTCAGAAGAAAGTGATACACGAAACCATAGTACCACTAGTAAGAGACACATGTTTGAATCAACAGGATTTCAAAGACAATTAGATATAAGTGTTGTAATGATGTAGCAGAATTGGATGCAAACACTTCTGATCAGGATATTCATCTATAATAGGATTTTGTGAAGTGAAATATAACATATAGGGAAATTTGATTTACAAATATTTTGCTCAAGTGAGATCTTTCTGAAATTCTATTACATTTAAATTTTTCTCTGTTCTTTCAAAATGGGCTATATACACTGTAGATTGATTCGTCTAGCACTTGATGATTAATTTCTGGGCAGAGAAGTGCAGGCGAAATTCCCTGCATTTGCTTATAACAATTTTGGATGAAGATTCTTGGAATTGTAAGTTGACATTAACGACCGTATGTCACAGCATAGTTTTGTAAATATAGTTAAATAATAGTGAAATCAACATAATTTATTGTTTTTGACATTGAACTTGATCACCTGACTTAGGTAGTGTTTCTCAGGTTACTCCATTGTTATTATACTTCTCTATTTTTAATCTATCCTCTTTGGAAGAAAGTCATTATGTACAGCCTGCATTTAAGGAGTTGGGAGTTGTGCTCTACTTATTTGAGAGTGGAATATGTACAGAGATTATTTGTAACTTTTCTACATGGGAGATTTGTTTATTATTTTAGTTTTCTTATTTGTTTATTTGTATATTTATTTATATAAATATGAATCAAAGTCTAATTTAAATCAATAACATCTAGCACAAATGATAAATACTAAAATGGAGGGATAGTAAAAAAATCTTTATATCTGAGAAGACAATACAATTTTCCATGTATGATTTACCAGCATATGGCTTGCCAAGTTGACTCTGGTAATATTACATACTAATGATGGTTAAAATAAAATAGTCTTAGGCACCCTTTCTTTGATTCTTTCATCTTTGAGCAATATACAACTTCACCAGTAGAGAAAAAAAAAAATCTATTCTCAGTTCCTCTTTAGAACTCTTTAGAGAAAAGCTAGATGGAGAAACCTAGTTTTATTTGAGTAACTTTTCATCCTGTATTTTTCTAACCTACATATTCAGTTTTTCTCTCTGTTTTAGTAAAACTATATATTTTCTTCATTTACTCTTTATTTATGGAACACTTACCATGTGTTTCGTGCTGAGGATAATGAGCAAGTTTGCTATGTTTAGTTCTCACATAACTTTTATTGTAATTAACTTTGGTTCATTAGTAGTTAAGTTGAGGAAAGCAGAGATTAGATATAGTCAAACCCATTGCATTTTTTAACCATGTGTCCACTAGGAAGTATATCATTTTCTTTATTTCTTTTTACAATTATGTCAAATACTCTGGTACAAATATTACACATCTTCCAGGAGACCTTAAAAATTTTGAGTTAAACACCCTAGAAACTCATGGAAATCAAAACCAGCTAGTCACAGGACAGAAATCAAGGAAATTTTCTTGGTAAAGCCATATATTCTAATACCTCATAATTATAATAGAGTGTTATCTACCTCAATTTCTATATT
The DNA here is from genome assembly GCF_902729225.1 of Pteropus medius. Lineage (NCBI taxonomy): Eukaryota > Metazoa > Chordata > Mammalia > Chiroptera > Pteropodidae > Pteropus > Pteropus medius. The sequence continues at coordinate 39,436,902 of NW_024351730.1, forward strand.
ATTTTCACATAAGAAATACTGACATATGTATTAAATGGAAAGATAATGCAGCATCATGATTACCTTGCATTTTGTATATATTGTCATTTTCAAGAAAAACAGAAATAAAAGTGATCACATTTGTTTGCCATCAGAGACTCCATTTTTTAAGACAGCAATTCAAGTCGAATTTTATATATGTTAGAAAACAATTACCTTTAAAAAAAGAATTAAGTGGCTTCTGAATCCTGGCCAAAGAAACTGGTCTTACATTAGGAACACATGTTCACTATTATTTAACTATATTTACAAAACTATGCTGTGACATACGGTCGTTAATGTCAACTTACAATTCCAAGAATCTTCATCCAAAATTGTTATAAGCAAATGCAGGGAATTTCGCCTGCACTTCTCTGCCCAGAAATTAATCATCAAGTGCTAGACGAATCAATCTACAGTGTATATAGCCCATTTTGAAAGAACAGAGAAAAATTTAAATGTAATAGAATTTCAGAAAGATCTCACTTGAGCAAAATATTTGTAAATCAAATTTCCCTATATGTTATATTTCACTTCACAAAATCCTATTATAGATGAATATCCTGATCAGAAGTGTTTGCATCCAATTCTGCTACATCATTACAACACTTATATCTAATTGTCTTTGAAATCCTGTTGATTCAAACATGTGTCTCTTACTAGTGGTACTATGGCTTCGTGTATCACTTTCTTCTGAAAAATACCTTCTTAATAACAGGTAAAGAAAAAGCTAAAACAATTAATGATACTAAACACACTTGCTATTTGCAGAAATAGGCTGAATTGTATAGACTATGAACTAGAGGAAAAAACCTTTACCTAAATATGTAATAGTTCTATTATATGATATCTATGGAGCTACACTGATAAATACCTTAAGGTGCATTAGTTCCTATGTGTTCAGATCATGAATTTGTTAAATTGGATATTTATAAGAATTATATATTGATAAGTAGTATGTAACTTTTTAAAGTAAATTATCAGGAGAGATATTGAAAATCTCAGTGAAAATTGAAATAAAATTAACTTATGTTTAAAAAAAGCTGAATAAATTAGTCTTAAAAAGTAACGTTATTATTGACAAGCAATTTATCAATGATCAGATCATAAACACATTCAAACATTAAAAATGACAACATTAGAAAAATCTGAAACAATTATAGGCAATTAATCAAATATTCTTTAAAAGTATCATTTTTATCTAAAGGTAAAACTCTAATTCTAGATGCTGGGTCAAAATAGTTATCTCTGGGTTATTTATTTTTGTATACATCTCTTTTTTAAGATAAGAATCTGAGTTGCAGCATCTTATTTCCAGTCATGATCTGGGATGAAAGCAGAGTGGCCTGACATCTACAATACTTCAGTGGCAATTACAGCACAGTTAATATATCAATTTAATTAAATTCTTATAATGATTCATGACATAAAATATCAAAATAAGTTAACTTGCACAGAAACAGACAAAAAGATCAATGCGGTGGGCAGAGATACAACAAATTAAATTAAAGTATAATTGCCATCTACTGAAAGGATTGTGTGTATAAGTAGGTTTTTTGTAAAGCAATCTTTTAGAAAGACATCACTTAGGGGAGTTAGATAAGATAGATTCTAGAAGGTTCCAAAGATTCTTAAAGTCAGTCTTAAAGCAATGTCTAAATTGTTTCTTATCTAATTTTTAAAAAGAAGTCAAATAATTATATTTGTATCAAATTAAAAAAATGAAATTCTTACATTTTACTAAGCAGAATTTTAAATGTGTTTTGTCACTAATTTTTGCAGTGTTTTTAATTAAACTAATATCACTGAAACCCTTATGACATAATTTAAAAGCTAAATGTCAAAGAAAGAATCTATGTTTCAAAGGAAGAAGAGAGAAACAATGCAACCGTTGGGTTCTCTAATCTCGCTACCACTCTGAACTAAGTATGATCATGGGGTTCTACAACAATTTAGAAGTAAGGCTGATAGCCTTTCTGCTAATAAAGACAATAGAATCTTCAATAATTAAAGAAAGAAAGAAAGGAAATTCTATTCATTTAGTGTCCCAAGCTGATAAAATGTATCTTACTGGTTACAGTAAATGTGCTAGAAAATTAACAATTGGTGATTTTATGTGTCATTGCTTAATAAATAATCTTGTGATCTTGTGTTTTCTTTGTGGCTCTAAGCATCTTCATCTGTAAAAGGGAATGAGTTGCATTAGATGTTTACTAAGATATCTTCTAATTCAAACATTTTTTAGTTTTATGGCAGAGAGATGATACCTACTAACTCATTCCTGTGCTAGGAATTTTAGTTTAGTTATTGCTGGAGTAATTATTAACATAAATAAAAAGTATTTCGCTTCATTGAATCAAGCACAGTAGGTATTTGTGTGTATGTGTGTGTGTGTGTGTGTGTGTGTGTGTGTGTGTGTATTAGAGTGTGTATTAGTTCTGAAATTATCCAGCCAGTTAAAAAACATCAGTAGCTTTGTACAGACACTTGCATTAGAAATAAGATTACCAAATAGTTCAAGAAAATTCGAGTTGCCACCCTCACTTTCAATAGTAACCTATTATCTTGAAAAACTCCATTGGTAATGCTAATGGAAAATCATTGACACTAGGAAAAGAAAACAAATAAGCAGATAAAATAGAGTTCTATTTCTGTGACAGTATTGCTGAGTCACTTCTCAGTTAAAATTATGTTCAATTATGAGTAACAGAAAAATTTCAAATTATAGCTTATTTAAGATAGAAATTTGCTTCACTCTTACAAAAATATTGGCAGACTATGACTAATATGGTGGCTCTATTACCTATAGGGACTCAAGCTTCTTCTGTGCTCTACTATCTTTAACATGCAGCTTCTAACTTATTATGCAAGATATTTGTTCCATTTCTAAATATCACAACCACATTAAAGTCTTCACAGAGGTCATGTTATCATCTTGCTTACATTTCACCAGTCATATATAGCTGCAAAATAAGCTAACAAATTATATATTTTTGGAAACCTATTTGCCTACCTTAAATTTATGAGGTCTATTACTGAGAAAGTAAGAACATATACTGGGAGACAACTGGTAGCATCTGTCCCTGCATATATATCATACTTACCTCTCAAGATATCTTCTGATTATAGTAAACCATAAACCAAGATAAGATATTTTTTCCCAGCACCAATGTAGAACTGGAAATTAGAATTAGAATGACTTCAATAAAAACTTCCTTTCAGATAAGAAAGAATGTGAACTATCTAGTGGCTACTATTTCATTAGTACTTGTGTGTACTTACCAAAGATTATTTTTTATTAGTGGATTTTTAAAGTCAGCAGTTCTCCAACTTTTTGGTCTCAGGACCCCCTTACGTTTTTATGTTATTAAAGAGAGCAAAGAGTTTTATAAAATGTATAGTGTGTCTATCAATTTTTGCCACTTTACAATTTAAGCTGACCATTTTTCAAAATATTTATTGATTAATTCATTTAAAAATAATATCAAATCTGATACATCTTAACACATTTTTATAAAAAATAACTATTTTACAAAGCTAAAAACAGCGGGAAGAATGACATCATTTTGAATATTCACAAATATTTTAAAGATCTGACTTAATAACAGACAGCTGAATTCTGACCTCTGTTTCAGCATCCAGTGCCTTGTAATGTTGGTGAAGTGGATCAGGATCATTTGGCTTCACAAAAAAGTTGTGATAGGAAGTTGGACAAAATAGTTTAGTAGCCTTTACAGAAAATTGTGGATATTTCTTTGTGATGCTATAGCAAAACTCGACAAATAAAGTTTTTAAAAATTGCAGTGTGAAATCTAAAACCAAATTAGTTATTCATACTATTACAATAAAATTTATTTTGTGTTCTGCATCTTGAATTTTTAAAAATTTTAATTAGTTTCAAGTATACAGTACATTGGTTAGACATCTATATAGTTCATAAAACGATTCCCCCAATTGCTCCTTCTCTCCCCTGACCCTCCACCTAGCCAACGTATTAATGCTAGCTACATTCGCTATACTGTGCTCCCCAATTCCATGACCATTTGTCAGCTACTAATTTGTACTTCTTTAACCCTTCACCCCATTCTCCCAGTCCCCCAAACCCCCTCCCCTCTGTCCGTCACCAAATTGTCCACTATATTTGTGAGTCTGTTTTTGATTAGTTCGTTCTTTTTATTCCTTAAATTCCACATATAAGTGAAATCATGTAGTGTTTATCTTTCTCTGCTTTACTTAAATACCTTCTAGGTCCATCAGAGTAATATTTTTTTCTATCCACTTCCTTTTCATATGTAGGGGTCTTGTTTTCTTATCCTTTCAGCCATTCTATCTTTTGGTTGGAGCATTTAATTATTTTCCATTTAAGGTACTTATTGATAGGAAGATAGTTGTTACCATTCTTTATTCCTGTTTTTAATACATGTTTTTTTCTTCTTAAAGAAGTCCCTCCAACATTGCAATGCTGGCTTGGTGGTGATAAATTCCTTTAGCTTGTTTTTGTCTAGGAAGCTCTTTATCTGTCCCTCACCTCTAAATAATAGCTTTGCTGGATAAAGTATTCTTGGTTGTAGATCTTGCATCTTCATCCCGTTGAATATTGTTTGCCAAGACCTTTTGTCCTGCATAGTTTCTTTTGAGAAATCAGCTGCCAGTCTTATGGGTGTTCCTTTATAAGTAACTATCTGCTTTTTTCTTGCTGCTTTTAATATTCTTTCTTTGTATTTAACCTTTGGCATTTTAATTATGATGTGTCTTGGTGTGGGGCTCTTTGAATCCTTGATTTTTGGAATTCTCTGGGCTTCCTGGAGTTTTATGTCCATTTCTTTCACCAGGTTAGGGAAATTTTCCATCATTATTTCTTCAAACAACTGTTTAACATCTTGATTTTCCTCAATTATGCCAATCAGATGAATATTTGGAGCCTTAATAGTGTTCCATATCTTCCTTAAATTATTTTTATAGTCTTGGCATCTTTTTTCTTGCCATTCTGATTGAGTGTCCTGATTGGCTTTCCTGTCCTCTAGATAGAGCGTTTGATCCTCTTTTTTATTCACTTTGTTTATTCCATTGTTGATTCCATTTAATATACTTCTCATCTCAGATTTGTTCTCCATTTCAGACTGGTTCCCTTTTATAATTTCCATTTCCATTTTTATGTTTTTTATCTCTTTGTTGAAGTTCTTGCTTGAAAGCTCAGATTTTATCATTGGGAACAAGTAGTCTGGGTTGTTTTCTTTGAAATGACAGATTCACTTAGTTCATTTTAAAAAACCATCTTCCCAATATTCATGTCTGAATAACCATAGTTTGCCTGTCAGTCATTCTTTCTAGTAAAAATAATACTCCATGAAATAAGGGGCTAGTTCAACTAAAATAAGAGTTTTGCCCGTAAGACAGCTATCATACTTCAGTTGGCATCAGAAGTACTTAATGTGTACTGCATATATTTCATCACACAAAACATCACAAACACATACTCAAGTAAAGTTATTTTTAGTCTTTTATCAGGATATTACAAGTGAAACTGTGTGTGTGTGTAACTACATGTGCACGATGGAGAAAAATGACTATTGCTATAATTTGTTGTCAATGCCTTTATTCAAACTAAAGTGACAGCAGTTTTACCAATCATTGTTTTTAAACCATCAATGCAAATGTTTACACAGTGAAAAAGGGCAAACGATGTCTTAGTATTATGATGAAAAGCATTTTGGCCTTACAGATTTTCTGAAAGGATCTTGGAAGCCTCTGATCACACATTGAGAGTCACTGCATTAGGTTAAAGGGTATATATATTTAAACTATTTATGGATGCTGCCTGGTTGTACAATTTTTATTTCCACCAAAATTTTTGGCATGACTAGTTTCAACATTTTGACCAATATAGTAAAAAAAGTATAAATTTTTGTCTATCTGATAGATAAAAAAAAAGCTCATTGTCATCTTAATTTGTTTTCCTTTTACCATAAATGAAGTTCAGGATCCTTACATACATTTATTGGTCAGTACGAGGCTGGCACAGGGGCAGATGGATCCCTTCCATTGGACAGAATGAAGTTTATAAAATGACCTACATTCACTTAAAAATGTAATTCAACATCAAGGTTGAATTTCCTTACTAAGTAATTGGTTGAGAGAAAGGTAAAAATTTAAATAAATAATGTTGGGATAACTGGCTCGCTATTTGAAAGAAAAGTTGATCCATAATTGATTTACATTTTGTATCAAAAATCCTTAATGAATAAAAGATCAAAATAAAAAAAAATCAACTCATAAAGTGGTAGATTTACTCATTTTTATATTTTATGTTTGAAATATCTGTCAAAAACCAGAAGAGTTAAAAAAAATTATACACATGACTATATAGAGTTATTTAAGTTCTAAATGGCAAAAGAACACAAAATAAATCATAAGAAAACAATAAAATGAGAAATAAATATATTTAACACATACTGTAAACAACTAATTCTATTTTTAAGTACTTTTATAAATGTATACAAAAAATAAATTAACAACCTTTTAGAAAAATAGGCAGAGAATATGACTGTAAGATATTAAAGTAAACCACAGAAACAAACAAGATAATGAAGTAAATCATAGAAATAGTGCTCTTAGGAGTCAAATCTTCTTGCTCTCTCATTATAGGTGAGAAAACTGAAGTCTAGAGAGGTACAGATTAAAGTTTAATTTCTTTATTCTACATTAAGTGTTTTAACAACAAGAGGTTATTCATTTGTTGCTACTAAGTAACTAAGTTACCCAAATCTGATTTGTTTTCAATTGCATATAACTTTAAATACATGTCACTCTGCAACTACTTCATGAATATATATGTCGTTCTGTAACTACTCCACGCAAACACAAATAGCATAGAATGACCTTTAGCTACTTGCAACTGATACATTTAAAAAAATAGGTTAACATTCTATTGCAATGGACACCATCTGTTGTTATTATACAGGACTAGATATAGTGGTTAAGAATTCAGGCTCTCAAGCCCAACTGCTCCAACTGAAATCCTGGCTTTGTAACATACTGAGTAACCTGAACAATTTATTGAAGCTCTGTATGCTTTGGTTCCTGTATCATCCTGTTTCTGAAGTTATTGTAGGATTAATTCATAAAGAGATTATGATAAGGCATGACACACAATCAGTGCCCAATAAATATTAGCTATTATTATTTCATCGTTATTTGTAGGTGAGGGCACTTTTGGTGACCATTTCTTTTTTGTGTATTGTTTCACTGTGGATTAGAAGCATGTCTTATCTTGCTTGCTACCACCACAGAAATGATCTACATGTGGGATTGATTTCTATAACCCAGTTATTTTCATAATGTATTAAGTAACATGATGAATAAATCCCAGGTGTATACTGACAATTAGAGGTTGAAAAAAGGATTTGAGATTATTTAGGAAAATGGAAATTGAATGAATTTATTATTTTAACCTTTGTATGAGGAAGAATTTACAGAACCTAGTTACAAAGTAGATGCAAGAATGAGGAGAGAAAGTAAATGACACAAACAGGGGATACAAATCAGCTGATTTCAAATTCAGATTACATCTACATGCCCTCCTTTTGTCCTGCAAGTATTTCTCATTGTGAGGCTACTTTCAACTTGACTTTGCTGTTCTTTGTTCTTTGAAAACTTCCAGAAACACTAAAAAAGCTTAAGGGATTTATCATAAGGCTAGATATGCAGTATTCTAATGTAGCCTGGAAACTAAATTGAACTGGAAATCATCTATGCATACTAAGGCCAATGCCTGCCCATTCTGAATGGATCACTGGTGGCTTATCACAATTTCTTAGAGACCCAATACTGAACTTAGATAGAAAATGATTCTCAGGAGCTAAAAAGACTTTCATTTTTCAGATTTTCTTCCCTTTGTCCTTTACGGTCCTGAACTCAATCAAATTGTCAGGGGGTTACCTCCCATAACAAGGATGATGGAAATGGGAATTTGGGTCTATTTATTTCTAAAAAGAAAGAGCCATGGGTATGAAAATCTCAACACTCAGCATTTTAAGAACATGCAATGCACAAAAACAATCAGTTTTCTTGCATAAAATTCTACTCTAAAAATATCAAATACCAAAAAACAAATAGATTTTCTTCTTAAGTCAAATTGTTACTTTCATTGTCTCTTAATGGCATACTTTCTGAATTTCCATATGTTCTTGTAAATGGTTAAAGTGAAGAAATTTGATGAATTGAATTAATGGATGACCATACAAGTTTTATAATGAAAAAGGGTTTATGACAAACTATTTATTACCTATTTATTTGATTTTTAAAAACATATTCAGTTTTTTAAACGTTCATTAAAATTATTCCTCTGAGTTTTTATATAACATTTTTCTTGTTTGGGTTCTTTTTTTTAAATAGCATTATTGAAATAGAATTTGTATACTATAAAATTAACCAGCTGAAAGTATACAGTTCACTGATTTTTAATATTTTCATAGAGTTGTGTAATCATCAATACAATTTAATTTTAGGACATCTTTTCATGCAAAAAAATTTCTCCACTTATTACTCTCACTACCATTCTCATCCCCTCTTCCAACCCCCTGCTCTGGACAACAAATAATCTACTCTCTATAGCTTTGCCTATTTTGGATGTTTCATATAAATGTAATCATATAATATATAGTCTTTTGTGACTGGATTCTTTTAATTAGGATGATAATATCAGATATTCAATCTAATGCTCTCCCAACTGAGCTATTTTAGCCAGCCCTTAAGGTTTATTTTCAAGGCTTATTCATGTATAGCCTGCATCGGTAATTCATTCTTTTTATTGCTGAATAATATTCCATTGTGTGGATATGCCACGTTTTGTTTATCCATTCACCAATTGATACTTATGTTGTTTCTACTTTTTACCATTATGATTAATGCTGCTGGAGACATTGATATACTAGTTTTTTATGTGAATATATGTGTTCATTTCTTATACTATCTGCCTGTTTTTTTGTATCAGGGTAATACAGACCTCATAGAATGTTTTGAGAATTGTTTCTTCTTCTATTTTTTTAAAGAGTTTGTGAAGAATTTTAATGACTTCTTTAAATGTTGGTAGAATTAATCAAGAAAGCCTTGTGAGCCAGAGACTTTCTTTGTGAATTTAAAAATTTATAACTTGTCTCTATATTTTTTACACATCTATTCAAATATTCTCTTTCTTCTTGAGTCAGTTTCATTAGATTGTGTCTTCCTGGAATCTTGTCCATTTCATCTAAGTTATCTAATTTTTGAGCATGCAATTATTCATAGTATTTCCTTATAATCCTTTTTATTCTTGTAAGACTGGTAATAATGTCCCATTTTCACTCCTGATTATGGAAATTTTAGTCCTTTTTCATGTTCAATATAGCTAAGGGTTTGTCATTTTTTGTTAATCTTTTCAAATAATTAATTATTGATTTAATTGATTTCCTGTGTTGATGTTTAACTTTTTTATTTCATTAATGTCTGCTCTAATCTTTATTATCTCCTACTCTGTGCTTGTTTTGGGCTTAGTTTAGTTGTATGTTCTATATCCTTGAAGGGAAAGATTAAGATATTGATTTGAGATCTGTTTTTTCTGTTATACTATCAGCGTTTATAGCTATAGATTTCCCTTTAAGTATTGCTTTATTACATTCATACATTTTGGTAGGTTGTGTTTTTATCTATAGTCATAACAAAGTATTTTCTAATTTTTCTTGTGATCTTTTTCTTTTACACACACATATACATATATATATATACACACACACACATACATATACATACACACACATATATTAAAATACATTATTTAATTTTCACATATTGGTAAATTTTTCTAATTTTATTCCAATTTCTTTGGCAAATATGCTCATTATGATTTCAATCTTTTAAATTTGTTGAGACTTACTTTATGATCTAGCATATCATCTATCTGGAGAATATTTCATGTGAGCCTGAGAAAAACGTATACTATAAATTGTTAGATAGAGTGTTCTATAGACATATTTTAGGTTTGGTTGGTTTATAATGTTGTTCAAGTCTTATATTTCTTTGTTTATCTTCTTCCTAGCTGTACTATCTATAATTGAAAGTGATTCGTTGAAGTCTCAACTATAGTCCTGCATCGCTTAATAATGGGGATACATTCTGAAAAATGTGTCATTGGATGACTTTGTTGTAAAATCATAGAGGAAACTTACACAAACCCTGGTGATGTAGCCTGCTACATACCTAGGTTATATATTTTAGCCTATTGCTTCTAGGCTACAAATTTGTATCATTGCATAACAATTATCTACTTAATATTGTAGATAATTGTTATGCAATGATAAATATTTATGTATCTAAACATATTTAAATATAAACTACAGTAAAAATACAGTATAAAAGATAAAAATGGTACACCTATATAGGGTACTTACTGACAATGGAGCATGCAAGACTGGAAGTTTCTCTGGCTGAGTCAGTGGTGAGTGAATATGAAGGCCTAAGACATTAGTGTACACTACTGTAGACTTTATAAACACTACCCCTAAGACTTTTGCTTGCTTCCTTCCAATAGGGTTAGAAATGTAACATCAAAGTGGTCAATCCAGCTCCATCAACTGGATTTATTGCAAATGTGGAGGAGAAACTGGCTGGGTAAAGCATAGATCACCATAATAGTGACTGTCAAGAAGGAGTGAAAGGTAGCCTGAGAACCCATAAAAATAGGAGATCAAGATAGAAAGATAAAAGAACACAGAAGATTATAATAACAATGTGGTTTTGTTATTGAATATTGAAGAAATGATTAGATTAGGGAACTTTGTAGTATTCATTAAAAAAGAGGGTGTTTAACATGGAGAAGGTGTAAAACTGAAGACTCAATATTCTGACTTTGGAAATTTATTTTTGGTTCCATTGACCCTATCTAACACAGAGTATTCTCTCTAGTGTTGAACTGATGGAAGAAATAAAACAATCGATGCTTTACATCATTACTACCTGAAAATATTTCCAAAATATAAGAACAAGCTGGATACGTACTACCACATAAGACTTTTCCTAAAGTGGCAATGGCATTTTGTACTTGTTAAGGTAGTTTCTGCAGACCAGACCTGTGTCCTTGTATAGGATCTTAGGTCCTCAACAAAGAATTTACAACAATGATGTACTCTGAACACCATCATCTGGGAGGACTGTAGCACCCTCTGGATATGTAGCGCTGGGTGGACACACTCCCCTGAACTGAAACAGATCAGTCTGACTGACTGGATTGTGATCTGTCCAATGACAATTGAGGTGATGTGAGTGAGAGGGACTCTATTGTCAAGCTCTACAGATATTGTTCTTGTCAGAGAAAAAATAATTCATCCTGAACCACACATCCATTCATTTTTTGTAAGAAATTCAGCTCTATTAAAATCTTATGGGACCACTATCATATATGTGGCCTGCCATTGAATTAGATTTCATTATGTGACACTCGACTGTTCTGTTGTTTAATTATCTATTTCCTCCTTTCATTTTGACAGCTTTTGCTTCATGTACTTTGGGACTCTAATGTTAGGTGAATATATATTTACTGTTATTATACCTTTTTGATAGATTGATGTTTTTATTATTATGTAATTCTTTATCTCTGATAGCTATTTTTATGTTAAAGTCTATTTACATCTCATATAATAGTATATTTAGTCCAGTTTTAGTTCAGTTACTGTATATTTGACATATCTTTTTATCCCTTTATTTTCAATCTATTTGTTTTTCTGAATCTAAGGTATGTCTCTTGTAGACTACTTTATTCGAATCATGTATTTTTCTGTTCATGTTGCCAATCGGTATCTTTTGAGGGGAATATTTAACTAATTTATACTTAGTGTAATTAATAAGGTGGGATTTATGTCTGGCATTTTGCTATTTGTATTCTGTATGTCTATGTATATTTTTAGGTCTCTCTTTTCCACAATACTGTCCTCTTTGTGTTAAGCAGACATTTCCTAGTATACCATTTTTATTTCTTTGCTGTTTATTTTACCTTATATTAACCATATATTATCAGTTATTTTCTTAGTGTTTTCCCTGAAGAGATTGCAATTAACATCTTAGTTTAAAACAATCTAGTTTGGATTAACATTAACTTAACTAACACTAACTTAATTTTAAAAGTATACAAATCTTTGTTCCAATATACTTTTGTTTCTCCCCCTTCTTTGTACTGTGACTGTCATACAAGTTACATATTTATAAATTATAAACCTATCAACAGACTTTTATAATTATTGCTTTATACATTTGTCTTTTTTTAAAAAAGAAAATAGTTATGAGCAGACATATGTTTTACTGTGTTTTACCTATGGAGTACCCTTTACCAGTGATCTTTGTTAATTCATATGGATTCAAGTTACTATCTAGTACCTTTTCATTTCAGCCTGAATGACTCTCTCTGGCTTTTTAAATTTTTTTTTAAGTATTTTTTTTTTTGTAGGGAAGTTCTTCTAGCAACAAATTATCTACCACCACCTTTATAAAAAAAATCTGGAATGTCCTAATTTCCCATTTATTTTTAAAGAAGAGTTTAGCTGGATATATAAACTCTTGTTCAACTTTCAACATTGTGGAGGTATCATCCCACTGTCTTCTGACCTGCATGGTTTCTGATGAGAAGTCATTTATCGCACTTATTAAAGATCACTTATAATGGATGAAGTTGTTTTTCTCCCACTGTTTTCAAGATATTTTTTTTCCTCTTTGATTTTCATTAATTTGTCTATGCTGTATCTAGTGATAGGTCTCTGAGTCTGTTTATTCCAGTTGGAATTCATTGATTTTCTTAGACATATATATTAATATTTGTAATAAAATTTCAAAAGTTTTCAGCCTTTTTATTCTTGCTTCTGGAATTTCCATTATGGTTATTTTGGTACACTTGATGGTGTCCCACAATTCCCTGAAGCTCTGTTCACCTCTTATTCTTTTTCCATTCTGCGCCTCAAACTGGATTATCTCTATTGACCGCTCTTCAAGTTTGTTGATTCTTTATTCAGAGCACAATGGAGTATATAATATATATATTATATACAATGGAGTATATAATATATATATATAACATATATATATGTTATAATGTATAATCTATATATATAATATATATATTATATATATATTTGCTTTTTTTTTTTAAGTTTGGCTTCCTAGGAGGTCACCTATAGATCAGTCTAATTAAGTGGTTACAATGGTTTATCAGAAAATTTTCTTAAATGCAATTCCAGTATATTTTCCACCTTTTCCAAATAGATCTCTGTGTGTGAGAAGGCACATCCAAATCAGGCAGTTTACAACACATCTTAGTTTTCACCTCTTATGTCTACAGAGTTTTAAGGTCAGTCAGATGCGAATGACTCCAATCTTCTCCTTTCCCAGATATTTTCTTGTATATAAGGGCTTGGGAACAGTCTTTGAGATTCCCATGAATATGTTGGAGCATTTCAAAGTTTCCTGTGGTCATCTGGTTCTCCAGAATTTGTTTTTATATCACTCCCTACCCAGGCTCTTATTTACTCCAAGTGAAATTTAACTATCAGCTGTGAGGTTGCCAACACATTGCTACTGTTTGGGGAATGCTCTGGGGATCCCCTTTTACTCACTGATATTGGTCCTAACCCAAATTGAATTGCCACAACACCCTGGGCATAGAGATTTTCCATGAGCTGCAATTTCTGACAAAATTTTGACTGTGCTCTGGGGATGAGGTTTTTAAGGGTGTTGCAAAAGAGGTCTAACCGCACCTCTCACTGGTGTCTGCAAGGCTGCAGGCTTTTGGCTACCACATCATTGCTCTGGGGAGAGAAAGAGGATGGAACCAGCCCCAAGTGAAAAAATATCACAGACCTTGATGCCTTTTATAGAGGTTTAACAGTTTTTCTTGGATAGATATTCACTTTGTTCTATGGCTTTGGTTAATGTCCAGAGTTCTGAAATGGTTGATTTTAGTTATTTGCCCATATTTTCATAATTTCAGTGGGAGAGCTAGTTCACAGAGGTCCTCATTCTATTGTTCCAGAAGTCTACATTACATTTATATTATATTATATTAATTATATTTATTAATTATATTGTATTATATTTTTATATTATATTATGTTGTGTTATGTTACATTACATTACATTACATTACATTTATTATATTATATTAATTAAAGGTACACCGTAATTTGGTTTACTTTCTCATCTCTGTTAGTTTCTCTTCCACTGTTTATTACCTATCTTCTTGATATCTGCATTTTCAAATAAAATTTGTATTTATCGTGGTTTTCTATTTTGAAGTTTATTAAGACTTCTCTCCCGCTTCCTGGTAAAATATGTTTGTGAAGATGTGAGAGATATAATAAGTATCATTACAAAGTACAGTTATATAAATTCCCTAACTTAAGATAAAATGATTCAATTTTACTATAGCAAATTTACTGCAATAAATTTATATTATATTCTTTATTTACATGGGTCAATTATCGCTTGAGAATACTTCTTCAGTTAATTATGCAGCAATAAACTTCTCAAAATGTATTATCATTTACAATTGCAATTTTCTAGGTGATATAGTTGAGATGTAGCAATGAGTAACATTATTTTAATGCTATAGTAGATATACTATAATTATTATCAACTTGACTAATTATTATTGGTAGCAATTAATCTTTGCTCTAATAATTAGTGCTGATTGATTTACTTGTCTCGATCCCTTTACCTTTTGCAATGACATGAGGATAATATATCTAATTACTAAACTATGGATTGTCTAAAATGGTTAAATAATTTGATATTGTAAGATTGTCTCTGAGCTTAGCTTTCATTAAGCTGATGGAACTTTTAAAAGGCATATAATATAGTGGGGTTTTTTTGTTTTTGTTTTTGTTTTAGATTTAAGTTTGCTTCATTCCCATACCCCCAGATTTGTTTTTGTATTTCATGTACCACTGTTCAAAGCTTTTGACTACCTTAAATAGGGAAGTTGTGAAGAAGCACACATCTATAAATGAGTGAGAATAATATTAGTGTTGGGCAAAAAGGAATAGAAAGGAAGACATGAAATGATAACTCTTAAAAAGTCCTCATAGTAATTACCAAAACTTGTATTTACAAGTTCCTGACTATGACCAATATAACATTATAAGAAGGATGGACCTTGTATTTCTTATATTTCTTGAATAAGAGTTATTTCCGGCATCCAGTAGATGCTCAATAAGTATTTGTATAGTAAATAATTGAATATGTAGTGAAGTAATTATCTGGTAACAAGAAGCTGGCATAATTCAGTGTATAATCAGCTAAATTTCATTGAAGAGATCATTTATTTAATATGTCTTCATAATAATAACTTCTACCCTAAATTTTACCATTCAAAGACTCTCAGAGAAATACATTAACATCCACTGAATGAGAAACAAAAAAATTTGAAAGTGATGATACTGATTTTAAACAAGGTTTGCGAGTTCTTGGAACAATAGAGGCTTACAGTTGCTGTAAAATTTATCAGAAGGGACTTCAATGAACTACTATTTTAAGAACAAACTTCAATGAACTACTATTTTAAGAAGTCTGAACCACTCCAGTTTATGTAGACATATTTTGCCATAGCGATTATATTAAGTGTTCAAACTGTTCTTTTAAAAGCATTCATGTGTTATTTTACTCTCACTTATTTTGGATGGACAGTTTAAATATGTTTAATGGTTGAAAATGGGTTTCCAGTACTGCGACATTAATACGTAATATTATGACTGTGGTAAACAAGGATTTCACTTTGGTTCGATTTGTGACTATCATCCTAGAAATAACTAAACCATATGTTGGTAGTGCTTCTGAAAGAGAGAGCATGTGGTGTGTGTGTGTACGTGTGTATGTATTTATGTGTGGTGCATAGTGAGTTGTTACAAACAATGTAGAAGAAACACATAAGCACTTACTAAAGCAGTGGCTGCAGTATAGCCCCTGAGTTTTCTTATGATCAGTATCTTCCTTAAAAATATAAGTTTTAACAATGCAGAGGATGAAATGATGGAAAACACTGTGGTTAAGAGCAAACGTTTTGAAGTCAGGTGATACTGAGTTGAAGTCTTACTTCACTATTTACTGCACGTGTTACTGCGAGGTATTTAATCATTCTTAACCTAGTTTCAGTATCTTGAAACACTGGCTATGAAAATGGGATTGTGGCATGGGATTATTATGGGGGTTTCATGTAGGTAAAGATCTTATTATGGTTATGATAATAGTAGCTGTCTCAGAGGTTGCTAGGAAGATTCAAAGTAAGAAACTTACTTAGGATGCATAGCAAGGTCTAAATAAATATTATCTACTATTTTATGGCTATTATTACCAAGCAAATGCAATTCAAATACTATAAAAACATTTAAAAATCATAAGTGAAGACAAATATAAATACTAAATCAATTTTTTAAAACTATTTTCAAAACCAACAATATCATATTTTTTGAATAATTTTTCCTCAAATAATCTATCAGTAAGGCCATGGATGAGCATTTCTCTCTCTTCTGAGACATTTTCTTTAGCTTAATGGATATTCTCTATCCTGTAGCATGAGAAGTATGTGAAGAGAAGGATGGCTCATAGCCAATCATCTATTTCTCCAGGTCATTCTAGAGAGAATTCCATTGTGGATTTCACATTGCATCATTGGTATAAGTGCTTTATTTGGTATGACTCTTTCTACATGGATCCATACTAATAACTTATTCCAGTTGTGATGTCCTTCAACACTTGACCAAGAATAACTTCCTAGATTGGCTAAACTCATAGTGGTGACATTAAAAATTTTATATTCTAGTCTTGCCCCCTAAGACATTATGTTCTTCTTTTAGCTGTACTGAATACAAGCCCATGACTTGGCAAGTGTTAAAGATTTATCTATTTATTAACATTTTACTCAGAAAGATAAAATTCTTAAAATATTACAACTCATTTTCAAGAATGTCCTTGAGATGGAAAGCAGATTTATTTTTGTCACATTACATTTTCAGACCATGTAGGTCACTGTCATAAAGCAGTCACCAGAAAAGTTAAATGAAACTGCATTATGTAATAGATTTTTTCATATTTTACATACATATACACTATACTTACTATATACTATACTCGATTGTGAATTTTGATGGTAATGTTGAGAACAGTGGAATGATTACCAAGCTCTCAAGAAAGTAAACAATTTTGAGAATGGACAGAATTATATATTATTTTTTCTAAAATGTGGCAAAATTTTAGGCCTATTTTTATGCAAAAATTATTCTTTTTTATTATGGTTAACAATAAAGTGAAAAATACAGTAGGGTTCTTGCCATTTCATCCTCTCTTTTTGACTCTTTGGCATGCGTTATGTTTAGAATAGAAATAAGTTGCGGGGGGATGTCATTGTATTAGTTAGGGAGTAGTATCAGTTTTTCAACTTAGTTGGCTCCAGCATATTTGCTAGCTGTCCTCACTTGCTATTATGAGACTATTGGACAGTATTGTGAATTGTAGCGTGGCAGTTAAGACTGTAGAACTTGCAATTGACCAAAGCTGGGTTTGTGTCCAAGTTCCACTAATTATCTTGATTTTTTTGTCTTCTTTTCTCTAAAAGGGGTGCAATAATAGTGTAACTGTTATTGGGTGGCCATGAGGGAAAAAAATTATGTTTACAATTAGGCCTGAACAAATGAGCACTTATAAGATAAAAACTGTAATTATTTCCCCCTTGTGATGGTTAATATTATGTGTCAACTTGACTGAGTTAAAGGATACCCAGATAGCTGTTATAACATTATTTCTGATTGTGTCTATGAGAGTGTTTCCAGAAGAGATGAGCATTTAAATCAATATACTGAGGAAAGAAGATGCCCCTCACCAGTGCAGGTGAGCATCGCCCCATCCACCCAGGGCCTGAATAGAACAAAGAGGCAGTTTCTTGCAAACATGCACCCAATCTTTGGCCCAGTAATTTTACTTCTCTGTATTTACCTAAGCAAAATGAAAAGAGTTGTAAAAATATGTTCATAGCAACTTTATTCATATTAGCTGAAATATGAAAGCAACCTAATTTCTTTCAAGATATGAATGGTTAAAATAAAAATGGTATATTTAGATGGTGGAATACTATTTAGTAAAATAATAAAATTGAAAAGCAAAAAGATTAATACACACAGAAATATGCATGAATCTCAGAGTCATTATGCTGAGATAAAGAAGCCAGAAAATGGTTGACTTTGGGATGGTGAGAATATTTGGGAAGGGGGATAATTTTCTGATTAATGAAAAATTCTGTATCTTGATAAAGTATGAGTTATATTGGTAGATGCATTTAATTAAACTCATGAAACTGTACACTTTTGATTTGTACAATTCATTCTATGTAAATTTTACTTAAAGTGTACTCTTAATAAATAGTTGAATCCTAATCAATATGCTTGCTTTTTGCAGTGATAAGAGTTGGCAATTGTGAAACTGATTTCTGTGTATTTTAGCCTTGAATAAATGTAAATGTAGGTGTTGGCATGTATAAATATAAAGATATATAGACATTATATATATATACACACACACAAGTATTTATATTTTCTTAGCTCTATCTGCTGAGAAGTTCCAGAAACAATGACAGAGCAGAAGCAATGAACACATAGTATATGGATCTAAATAGATCATAAATGCCAACAAATAAACAAACAAAAAAAAAACAGAACTTCTTAGGGAAAGATTGCTTCCAAAATTGGGGTAGGAAAATTTTCAAGGCGAAGTGGGAATATCTTGTTGTGGAAGGAAGTGCTTAAAGAAGGCATAAGTAAAACAAAAGGACACAGTATTCAACTTGAGAGGAACTCCTACTGGCAAATCCAGGAAAACTACAGAAATTGATTTTAGGCCATTGAATAAAATAAAAGTTCATGAGTTGATCCTAGAATAAATAAATTAGTAAATGAATAAGAGTGCATAATAAACCCAAATAAATAAATAGGAAAGAATAAAGGGAAAGCCCTAAATTATAGTAGGATACCAACTAATAAAAGGAAGAGAGGACGGCTTTCAGTGTACAACATAAGCCATCAGTCTCAGGAAGAGCTGGAACAACACTTCCATCCCACAAGCAAGCAGGAGGAAAGAGTTGGTAGGTGCTAGAATGTTTGTATATTCGTTAGTGAGAAAGCAAAGGAATTGTTTTCTGATTCTTCTTGTTCTTGGTGGTGTTTTTTTCTGTGAATTATGAGATCTAAAATAGTTGTCTGGAAAATGGGCTAGATAATAAAATTAGAAAATATGGAAGGACTTTGAGGAGCCTATTGATATTGGTAATAAAAAATTATAATGCTCCCAATTTGCATTCGCGGTTACTCAGTTACAGTGACTTTATTATTGTTCTGTTCTATCCCTACCTAGAAATAAAAATTGTAGGTCGGGGGTGGGGAGACTATTTTTCTTTTCAAATTTATTTATAAAATATTCTTATCACTTTATTTCTTAACATAATTGCAAATTGCTTTTTTCTCTTAGCAATATCGGAGTGAGACAGAGCTAAGAGTAGGGCCAGCATTAACTCTTTGAGTAATAGAAAATTAGCTTTTACTCCTTTATCTTGGAAGCCATAAGTCCCTCTTGTGTCTTTTTTTTGATTGAAATTTTTATTAAGAAAACTGTTGAGTCACATACAGTTGTAAGAAATAGTACAGAGTGATCTGATCCTCTGTATACTTTTCCAGTTTCAACCATTGGTAACATTTTATAAAACTGAATTACAATATCAGAACCAGGATAATGACATTTATACAATCCATCAATCTTATTCAGATTTCCATGGTTTTATTTGTACAGCAGTTCCTGGAATAATGTCATTTTTTTGCAACATAATTCTGTTATAATGTTGATAAGGAAAAAAATTTATTCCTGGCTGAGGCCACTGTCTGTGTGGAGTTTGCACCTTTTCCCCATGTCTGTGTAGGTTTTCTCCAGGGACTCCATTTTCTTCCCACATCCCAAAGATTTGAATTGATGGGTCTAAATTGTCCCAGTATGAGTGCGTGTATGAGTGTGTGTGGTTGGTCCTGCTATTGAAGGGTGTCTTTTCCAAGTGAGGTCCCGCACGGTGTCCTGAACTGCTGGGAGAGGCATCAGCCACCCACATCCCTGAACTGGAATTAGAAGGTTGGAAAATAATGGTGTTACCTGTTTTTATTTATCTTTGTTATATATATATATAGCTCACATTTATTTCAATGTTCAATATTAGACGTATTTGGGCCTTTATTTTAAAGTTTGATGATGTCTTTGTGATCACAAATATGCCCTAAGAATTTAACTCATTTATATCAGTTAGCCCAAGGTAAAAATAGTTTTAATATGCATTATTTGGCTTAAAGTAGTAGTTTTCAAGAACCTATTGATGATGTTAAGTGAGGACTTGCTATACTCATTTGTGTGGAAATGTGTATGTATATTTACTTTTACACAATGTTATTAGATGTGCAGATTTGTTTATCTCCCACCATAGTACAGATACAACTGCATAAGTACCTTCTGCATTGTCTTTTTAAAACCACACCCATCTCCCTCTTGCTGCCTGCATCCTCCGTCCCTAACTCATGGCCATCAATAATCTGTCCTCAATCTTCAAAATTCTGTTATTTCAAAAATGTTATATAAGTGTAATTGTGCAGTACGTAACCTTTTGATAGCCTTTTTTATTCAGCATAATTCCCTGAGGAGTCGTTCAAGTTGTGTCTATCAAAAGTTTGTTCCTTTAAAATGCTGAGTAGTATTACATGATATACAGGTTTCATATATATATATTTTTTTAACCATTCACTTTTTTAAGGGCATTTGAGCCGTTACTTGTTTTTGGCTTCTACAAATAAAGCTGCTCTGAACATTTATGCCCAGGTTTTTGCATGAATGTAAGTTTTTATTTCTCTGGGATAAATGACCAAGAGTGAAATTGCTTGGTCATATAATATATTAGTTTTGTAGGGCTGCATAACAAAATACCAAAGACTGTGCAGCTTCAACAGAAATTTATTTTTTCACAGCTTTGGAGCCTGGAAATCCAAGATCACAGTGCTGGCAGGGTTGCATTTCTCTGAGGTCTCTCTCCCTGGCTTGCAGATGGCCACTTTGTCTCTGTGATTCTTCATGTCTTAGTATATTTGGGCTGCTATAATAAAATAACACAGACTAGGTAGCTTATAAACAAGAGAAATTTATTTCTCACATCTCCTGAATGCTGGAAAGGCCAAGATCAAGTTGCCAACATGGTGGTTCTGGCGAGGGCCTTATTCCTTGTTCATACTTGGTGCCTTCTTCCTACTGAACTTCACATGGTGGAAGGGGAGCTCTCTGGGGTCTCTGTTAGAAGAATGCTAATCCCATTCATGAGGTTTTCAGTCTCTAGATCTAAGTATCTTCCAAAAGCTCCACTTTCTAATACCATTATCTTTTAGAGGGTAGGATTTTAACATCACTTTTGGGGAATACAAACATTCAGACCATAGCACCTCACATGTTTTTTGCTCTGTGCATTCATCTCCCCGGTAGCTTTTCTTTTTCTTTGAAGGAAAACAGTCTTATTGGATTAGGGCTCCACCCTTTCAGCTTTAACCTTAGTCACCTCTTTAAAGGCTCTATCTCCAAATATATTCTCATTGGGGGTTTTGTGCTTTAATATATGAACTTTAAAAAGACACGATTAGGTCAGTAACATAGTAATTGCATGTTTACTTTAATAAGAAACTGCCAAACTATATTCCAGAGTGCCTGTGCCATTTTACATACTCACCAGTATTCTGTCAATGACTCAGTTTCTCCATATCCTCACAACTTTGATATTGTCATTATTTTTTATTTCCCTGATAGATAATTATATTTAACATATTTTCATGTGCCTATTTATCATGTGTATGTCATCTTCAGTGAAATGCCTGTTCTTGTCTTTTGCTTATTTTCTAATTAGATTGTAGAATTTTTAATGTTCAATTTTTAGGGTTCTTTATGTATTCTAGATACCAGTCCTTTACTGAATATGTAGTTTCCAAATGTTTTCTCCCAGTCTGTAGCTTGTCTTTTCATTCACTTGGTATAGGGTCTTTCACAGAGTAAAAGTGTTTAATTTTTATGTGGTCAAAGTTACCTTTCTTTCTTTTTCCTTTTATAGATTGTGCTTTTCAAATCAATTCTGAGAACTCTGCCTAAAATTAGATTCCAAAGATTTTCTAATTTTTTTCCTAAAAGTGTTATAGTTTTATATTTACATCTAAGCTTATCATGTATTTTGAGCTAATTTTTGCCAAAGGGCTGAGATTAAGTCAGTGTTCATATTTTTGCTTGTGAATGTCCAATGACTCCAGCACCATTTGTTTAAAAAAGGTATATTTTCTCTAATGAATTGTTTTGCATCTTTTTCCAAATTCAGTTGGCATATCTGTTTGGGTCTATTTCTGAGTTCTATATTCTGTTTCATTGATCTATTATTCTAACTCTCAGTCATACCATACTATCCTGATTATTGTAGCTATATAGTAAGCTTCGCTTTTAGATTGAGTTATTCTTCCCACTCTAATTTTCTTAGTCAAGATTGTTTTAGGTGTTCTAGAATCTGTGATTTTCCATACAAGTTTTAGAATAAGCTTGTATATAACTACATAAAAACCTTGTCACATTTTTTTTTTGACGAGAATTGCATTAGACCTGTAGATCAAATTGGAGAATTGACAGTTTTACTGTGATGAGTCATCCAATCCATGAGCATAGTTTGTCTCTCAATTAATTTAAGTATTCTTTGACTTCTTTTATAACAAAATTTTAACTTTTAGCATATATATGATGCACATGTTTTGATAAGAGTGTAGCTCAGCATTTCATTTACTGTGGAGCAATTGCAAATGGTATTGTTTTTAATTTCAGTTGTTGTATATTCATTGTTAGAATATAGTATCACAATTAATTTTTATGTGTTGATTTTGCCAAACTCACTTATTAGTTTTAGGACTATATTTTTAGATTTATGGTTACTTTCTATGTTTACAAGCAATTCTTCTATAAAAAACAGTTTTATTTCATTGTTTCCAACCTGTATAACTTTCGTTTCTTTATCTTGCCTTATTTCAGTGACTATACCTTCCAGTAATACTTTGAAAAAGAGTGATAAAAGCAGACATTCTTGCTTTGTATG
Organism: Pteropus medius; assembly: GCF_902729225.1. Taxonomy (NCBI): domain Eukaryota; kingdom Metazoa; phylum Chordata; class Mammalia; order Chiroptera; family Pteropodidae; genus Pteropus; species Pteropus medius. The sequence goes on from NW_024351730.1 coordinate 39,460,111, forward strand.
CAGTCTTAGGAGGAAAGCATTAGTCTTTCACCATTGTTTATGATGCTATCTGTGGGTTTTTTGTAGGTGTTTTTTATCAAGTTGAGAAAATGTTCCTCTATTGCAAACCAGCTAAGAGTGTTTTTCATATATGGCTGTTGGATTTTTCAAAAGTTTTTCTGCATCAGTTGATATAATTATATGTTTTTCTTCTTCAGTTTATTGATATAATGCATTACATTGATTGCTTTTTGAAAGTTAAATCAGCATTACATAAGTGAAATAAACCCTGCTTGGTTACAGTGTATAATTCTTTTTATATATTATTGAATTCAGTTTGCTAATATTTTGTTGATAATTTTTATACTTATGTTCACTTGAGATATTGGTGTGTAAGTTACTTCATTTGTACTATCTGATTTTATAAGGATAATACTAGCTTCATAAAATGATTTGGAAAGCATTTTTTACTATTCTATTTTCTTGAAGAGATTATGTACAATCGTCTTTAATTCTTTTTTTATGTTTGGTAGAGTTTTGCAATACAATCATTGTAGTCTTAGAGATTTACTTTTGAGAGTTTTTAAATTATGTTTAATTAATGCTTTTAGAACTATTGAGATTATTTCATTTCTTTATGTTGTCAAAATTATGAGCACAAATCATTTGTAATATTACCTTATTATCATTTTAATGGCTATAGGATCTGTAGTGATATTTCCTGTTTTATTTCTGATTTTAGTGATTTGTGTCTTCTTTTTGTTTTTGTCTATATGGTTAGAGGTTTATTAGTTTTACTGATTTAAACCTTTTTTCATCAAATGTCTTTTTTTCAAACATTTTCTTTATTTTCAACTTTACTGATTTCTGCTCTTACCTTTTTTTTTTTTTTTGGTTTGTTTTCTTCTTTCTACTTTGGGTTTATTTTGTTCTTTCTTTTTCTAGTTTCTTGAAGTAGGAACATAGTTACTGATTTGGGATCTTTTAAAATTTCTCGTGTAATTATTTTGTGCTATAAATTTCCCTTTCAGCATTGCTTTAGCTACATCTTCTATATTTGGTAAGTTGTATTTTTGTTTTTATTTATTTATATGTATTTATAATTTCCCTTCAGACTTTCCCTTTGACCCATGTATTATTTGGAAATAAGTAGTTTAATTTCCATGTGTCTAGAGATTTTCTTATTTTCTTTCTGTTATTGATTTCTAATTTTATTCCATTATTGTCAACTCTGTATGATTGCAATTCTTTTAAATCTGTTGAGGTATGTTTTATGGTCTAGAATATGGTCCATCTGAGTGAGTATTCCACGGGTGCATTTAAAAAAAGTATTATATTATTATTAGATGAATTGTTCTATAAATGTTAATGAGGTCTTGTTGATTGGTTAAGTTATTCAGCTCTTCTATTTCCTTATTGATTTTCTGTCCAGTGACTTTATATGTTGCTGAGAGAGAGGTGTGGAAGACCCCAGCTACAACTGTAGATCTATCTGGTTTTTTCTTTTAGCTCTATCAGTTTTTGTTCATGCATTTTCAGGCTCTGCTGTTTGATACGTACACATTTAGACTCACTACGTCTTTTCAGAAGATTGATGTTTTGTATTGTATAAGTTCCATATCTGTCTCTAATTATTTCCTCTGCTTAGTCTACTGTATCAGATATTAATATAATTATTACTGCCTTTTGTTGATAAATGTTTACATCACACATCTTTTCTTCATCTTGTTATTTTCTATTTACTTATGTTGGACTTGAAAAGTTTTTGTAAGCAACAGATAATTGGATTGTGTTTCTTTATTCACTCTGCCAATCTTTATGTTTAGATTAATATACTTTAACTATTTACTTTTAAGGTAATTATTCATATGTTGGTACTTAAAGCTGTTATTTTATGACTTGTTTTCTTTTTGTTTCCTTTGGTTCTCATACATATTCCTATGTTTCTCCTTTCTTGCCTTCTTGTTGGTTACTTGAACAGTTTTAAAGGTTCCATCTTGATTTATTCATAGTGTTTTTAAGCATAACTCTTTGTATTGTTTTAATTGTGGTTACTCTGAACACATATATACACAAATACACACACACAGATGAGTTACTATAATCTACTGGTATAAATGTTTAATCACCTTTAGTAAAAGGTAAAGCCTCTCTTTCATGTAAGTGTCTTTTTCTTCCCATGTTAAAATACCAATATCTTGAGTATCAGATTGTACTATAATTTTTGTTTCAATTATCAAACATGATTTATAAAGCTCATGAAGAGAGGATTGTCTATTGTATATACTCATCATCTGCTGATTGTGTTGATCCTTCTTCCTTCTTGATATTCCAAACTCTTTCTTTTGTCATTTTCTTTTTTCTGAAAGAACTTCCTCTGGCCAGCCTTTAAAGAAAAGTCTGCTAGTGATAAATTCTTTTAGTTTTCATTTATCTAAGAATGTCTCTCTTTTATTTTTAATTTCTGAAGGATAACTTTGTCATCTATAGAATTTGTAGTTGAGTTTTTTTATTTCAGCTCATTGTTGTTGGGTCCATCTTGCTGATTCTGCCCTCTAGCCACAATGCCTGACAGGAAGGGGTTTGTTTTCCAGACCTGGCTTATTACTATGATTGTATCTTTTGTCTTATTCAGTTCTGGCTGCTGTAACAAAATGCCACTAACTTGCTGGCTTAAGCAACAGACATTAAATTTCTCACAGTTCTGGAGGGTGGAAGTCTCAAAATCAGAGCTAACATGGTTGGGTTCTTGGTGAAGGCCCTCATCCCTGTTTATATATAGCTCCCTTCTTGCTGTATCTTCAGAGGGTACAGAAACAGCTCTGGTCTCTTTACTTCCTTATAAAGACGTCAATCACATCATGGGGGCTCCGCCCCTACGATCTCACTTAACCCAATTACCTTCCAAAGGCCCGTTCCAAATATCTTCTCACTGGGAATTAGAGATTCAACATATAATTTGGGGTGGGTCACAAACACTGTTCATAATAGCCCTTCCTACCTGTTTTGCCCACCTGAACTAACTCCTTTAGGAGAGAACAGGCAATCAGATCAAAGAGGGTTCCCTGAAGGAGAGCTTGCTATGATTTGGTCCCTCTTGCTGGCTCTGCTGGTTTCTCTTGCCCACCCAGTGCTGCTGGGTAGAAAAGTGGTGTCTTGGAATCAAAGAGGCTTGCCAGGTCAGGATGCTTGTGACTGAGTTCATCCTGCAGATTCTGCCCACTGTCCTGTGTCTCTTGGTGGGAAAAGAGAGGACTTCCCCTGGCAGCTTTTAATTGGTTGAGTTACTTATCGAGCCTCCTTTCTGTGGTGTCAAGCTTGCTTAATATTCTCAGGTGGATTGCCATTTGATCTCAGATGAGAAATGAGCCTCTCCACTGTCTTCTATTGCTAGGTTGGGATTGGCAAATGCTGAGTCTGGGATGTCTTCTTTCATTGGGTCAGGGGAACATAATACACTCCACTGCTGTATTTTTCCTCTGATTCTGAGGTCTAAAACTGGTTTACTATCTTACTGCTTTTCAGATTTCTCTATTGGTTGTAAGTTACATTATTGCCAAGATTTATAGCTGTGCTTAGCAAGGAAGAATTTGGAGAAGTATGTCTATGTACTCTTATGTGGACCAGAAGCCCCAGAGTATTTAATTTTCACAGTGATTTGGTTTCAATAGCCATGCAAGAACTATACTTAATGCCTAACATTTATCCCTCAAATATTTGAGTTGTTTATTTTTTTCTCTAATACCAAATTTTAAAACAGTACCACAGTCCTGTGACAACATAGCATTATTCCTTTATAGCAATTCCCTAAGATTTATTTTAAAGTTTTAAAATCCCTGGATAATAACTTGATCTTTGTTTTTGTAGCTGAAAAGTGAACTTTTCTAATAGCTCAAAGCTGCAGCCAAAGCCTTGTAGAATTTATTTTTCACTAGGACCTTCTATTGGAATGAGATTGAGCAGCTCTACATAAATGAAGAGATAGAAAAGGATAAAAAGGATATAAATTGGATTAGCTATTTTATTTAAAAATATATATTTGGTGTAGAAATAATATGTTTAACAAAAACAATGATAGAAGCCCTGAAATTGTTGAAAATATTGTGAATGTCTTTTAAAAATAAGATATAGATTGAAAGAAAAGAACATTACAATTTTATTTGGAAAAATTAACTTATAACTTTCCACAAAGTAGAATTGTTAATTAAAAGTTTAAAGTTATTTGTAAGAAGCATAATAGTTTGGGGTTACCCATCCAATGCAGTTAAGTTGTGTATGTATGAGCTGTTATCCACACTTTAAATCAGGAACTATTCCTTAACCAACAGGTGCACACTTAACTTTTGTCCATTTTACAATATTTGCTTTCTAATTTTACTGAGTAAATTATTGTCTTTTATAAATCTATTAACTCTGTTCGTATGACATTGATGGACATACACACATTTTACTTGATGCCAAGGCAACACCTAATTATAAATTCTTCATAGAAAATCAGTACATTTATATGGCATGATTTCTACTTAGCATATTGTGAAGAGTGGAAACTACTAATAACAAATATTTCTGTGCATACCCACATTCACTAAATAACTGAAACATTTGAATTGCTCAGTATTGAAATTTGATCAAATTATATGACTCTGGAACAATTCACACTATATATTTAGTCACCAGTTTTAAATTATCATTACTATTCTGCTCTTCGATTTACCAGCAGTAGATATTTGATCCAAAATCTCTTTATCATTGACTCTAATGTATTTCCTATTACACAGATTTTCTTTTCTTTTATATCTTTTGAGATAAAAATATTTTAATCTGAACATTTATTCTCAGAAAATCTAATTCACTTTTCCAACTGCTCAGGATTAGTCAATTAACAGCTATGGAAGCCCTTAAGGAGCCATTTGCTCTCAGTTTAGTGTGCAGAACAAATTAGTACTTCCCAAAATAATACCAATTAAGCCAACATAAAAAAGTTAGTATCTATATTAATCTCAAGAGACAGGTTACAATATTCCTACAAAAGAGCTGCCACTCAAGGACAATGCTTTTTCAGCTCGCATAGTTAAGTTACTTTTATATTATACTCCTAAGGACTGTTTGTGCTTGATGTCACCTATTATTCATACTTCTACTACAATTACTGCTGGTACTCCTGCTGCCACCATGTGTGCACACATACATGCTCACTGGCACACATATATACCTATACTATATACATTTTTTTTAATCTATAAATTTTGACATTTCATTTTGACAGTTGCACTAGATAAGAGTCCAAAAGAACTACATTCTTTTTCTAATTCTTTTATAAGTACTGCGTGATCTTGGACAATTCATTTCACTATGTATGACACATTTTTCTTATTTGGAAAGTGAAAAAGTTGGACTAGATAATAGGTTGGCAAACTAAGGCCCTTGGATCAGCCACCTGTTTTGGTAAAGAAAGTTTTATTGAAACATAACTCATGCTTATTTACTTATGTGTGGTCTACAACTGCTTCACACTGCGTCATCAGAGTTAAGTAGTTGTGACAGATCATGTAGCCTGAAAGCGTAAATGTTTACTATCTGTACCTTTAAGAAAATGTTTGTCAATCCTGAACTAGATGACAATAAGGTCCTTTCCAGGTATATGTATTTATTACTCAAGAAGAGTTTGATAGAAAAAAAGTTTTAGTTTATCTACCGACTATAATGATAAAATGTTTAAATTACTGAAGTTTTCTATTCTGAAATTCTTCTCCATGAATCCAAGGGACAAAAATTAACCTGGTCCATTTAAATAGAAGAATTGTCTCAAGTGATAGTCTGTTGAATAAAGACAGAGTGCTAAGCCCAGTAGGTAGTCATATTTTTAGCAATTTGTCCATTTTCCAATGTTTCAACCTTGTCATCTTAATTATAAGACATGTAGCCTAATCATTTTTATTGAAAGACCTTTATTCAAAATCCATTTTTATCCATTTTGGGGAATTTAAAACAAAGCGACACTCCTCAAATAATCAGAAATGGAATAAAAAACAATGAAAATATGAAAGACTTAAATTGATAAACTCATAGAAAACAAAATATAGATACATATAAAGATGTATGTGTATGTTTACATTAGTTGGCAAAGTGTATTAACAAGGAGGAGAATTAGAATTTATATTGGATTGATGCTACAAAACTGCTTTTTGTGTGCGTGTGAGACTTTCGAAGCACTAAAATGACAATATGTCAATTAAGTAGCCACTAAGAAGTAATGAACTGTCAATTTTCAAATTAGCAAAAGACCCTAAAAATATATGATCAGGAACTTTTTCACGAGGAGGCAAATTGGGATTTACTGTAGCATTGTGAGAAAGAAAATTAAAGCATCAATTTATTGTAGAATTGTCGAACTGATAAATAAAAATGCATTAAGAATGCAACCCAAGTCACACAAGAGAAACCTAGGACAGTTGTATAAATTAACCACTGGATCTCTCTTCTCTTTTACTTCTCGTAAAATCTTTATCAGCTGAATTTCCATGTTTTAATTTAAATTTATTTAAATTTACTTTATCTAGAAAGTTGTGATAGATTTTTGGCAAAAATGGCCATAACTATTTACCTTTCTGATATCCACATTGTCTATAATGTAAGTTTAGAGGTCCTTCTATTCAGATGTGGCATCTATTTCCCTACAACTTAAATCTTGGCTGACCTCATGATCTGGTTTGGCTAACTGAATTCAACAGAACTGATTGTATGTTGTCTCTGAATAGATCTTAACAGGCCTTGCATGCTTCTTCCTTTTTCTCTTTTAAAGAGGATCCCAATGACCTTCACCTCACACTATTTTAAAAGTCCTTGTGTAGTCCCTCTCACACTGAAATGGAGCTGGCCTGAGTGTTCAACAGAATGCAGCAGAAGAGACAGTATCTGATCCTCCAGACTAGGTTATACGGGTGTTATAACTTCTGCTTGGACTTTTGGAATACCGATATGGGTAAACCAGCTGTATGTTATGAAAATACTCAAGCAGTCTCATAGAGAGTTAAACATGGAAAGAAACCAACTCGTCAGTTGGTTTGATAGCCATGTGGCTGAGCTACCTTAATAACAGATCCTCAAGACTCAATCAGCCTGAAGATGATAACAGCTGCAGATGACATCTGACTGCAACCTCCTGAAAAACCCCAAGCCACAATTGCCTAGCTGAGCTGCTCCTGAATTACTGCCCCACAGAAACTTGATTATGGTTCTTTTTAAACCATTGTGTTTTGTATGTTTGTTAGACAGCAATCTTTAATTAATTCACTGTAACCAAATAAGGTACGCAAGACTTTAATTGCTCAAGGAACTATGGCTGTCATGTTTATATCCTGTATATCACATTTAAATCTCTCTATCTTGAGAAAGAATTGTTTCCCAATCATGAGTAAATTCTGATCAGCTTTTTTTTGCCTCTTACCTTCTTTCATTTTCCAATTTTACTAGATTGTTTAATTTTATTTATATTTTACTTTATATACTTGTTATTTATATATAATTATGATATCTTTTATCATTTGATTTATCAGATTTAAATATCATTTGAAATCAGGCTTATAAAAGAAGAGTTTGGCAAAAAGGAGCAAACTAAACAAAAACGGACTCACAGCTACAGAGGACAATCTGGTGACTGCCAGAGGGGAGGGGAAAGAGGGGTCGGGAGTTGGATGAAAAAGGTGAAGGGATGAAGTACAAATTAGTAGTTACATAGAGTACAACATAGGGAATGTAGTCAATAGTATTGTAATGGCTATGTGTAGAGCCAGATGGATACTAGAGTAATTGGGGGGATCACTTCATAAACTATATAAATATCTAACCAATGTACCATATACCTAAAACTAACATAAAATAAATTTTTTTTTAAAAAGTTCCTATCAGTAAGGTACATAATCTGCAAATTGCAGTATCTATTCGCAATTTGTATTTTCCAAATTATATTGCAACTTTCCCCATTCCCTATTCAATCACAATAATTTCAATTTTATTCTTTTCATATATTAAAGTTCTGTGAAATATTTAGTTTGGAGAAATAAAGCAATTTTGTTGAAAAATAAAAAGAGAAGAGTTTGGCATACCTATGCTACTGCAAAAATTCTTGTCACCTTTGTATTTTCAAACTTTGTTCATGATGGGAATGATAAATTGTCAATGTTAACCATAATATTTACATTTCTTTTAGTCCTAGAACTTTACATAATTTTTGTTATTTTTATCATTGATCCCTTAGTTGGCTGAACATTATTCCTTGATAGTTTCTTCCAGAAGACTCGTGGGAACTGAGTTGTATGGTCAAAACAATTTTGTCTTTATACTTGAATGACTGGGAATAAAGTCATTGTGTCACATTTTCTTTAATGATTTTAAAGGCATTGCTCTAATGTGTTCTCTTTTGTATCCTGTTACATTAGGGAAATCTGTAGTCAGCCTGATTTGTTTTACATCAAGAGGGAATTTAATATTTTTGGTGAATAGTCAAAGAGTTTTTAATTTAATTTTTTAACAAAAACCTAACATTTACTGAATGCTGTGTTACTCTCAAGCAAGAGCTATATGACCTAGGTATAATTCTTATTCCCATTTTATAGATGGTAAACTGTTCCTAATGCCATACAGGAAGTAAATGACTGTACAATCTTGTTTTGAGAGTTAGAAGCAGCTGTGTGAAGAATAATCTCTCAATATATGGGTGAAATAGCAGGAGATATATGGCAGAAGATTAAAGAAGTGATTTGAAAGATGGAACTGAGAGTTTCTTCGAGAACATGGAGTAAAAGGACAAAGTGATGAAAAGCATGGAGAAATGGAGAGTATAGCCAAGAATTCCAAAGTGTGTCTAAGGTTTTCAACAGTTGTCTAATTGGACAAAATATAGAGAATAGAAGTAATAAAATAAAGAATGATAAAAAATAAAAACCTCAGAGCTTGGAAAACAAAACATTAAACAAAATAGTCTCCATATTGAGAGCCAAGCAAGAACACTAAAAAAGACAAACACCTGGAATAGCTTGATAAAATGTTATAACTCCTAGGAAAAGAAGAATATCCTAAAAACAATTAGAGTAAAATACAACAAAACAAAAAAAATAATAGATTGCAAGCATCCATTCCAAAGATTTCCAATGGTCTCTCCCAGGAAGATTTCAAAAAACTAGAGTCTCTTCAACTTAATTTTTATTGTAAATATACATTAATCCAGAAGCAAAAAAAGAATGGATAAACAAAACTTTTTAATTGTGGAAATCAAAGGCTTATTGTCTCTTTACCTCATTTTTTTATAGCACTTATTACCTTCTCATATGTTCTAAAATTTACATATTTATTAAATTTAATGTTTATTAAATATTTCTCTTGATAAGAATGTAAGCTGCATGAAGGTAGATGTTTTTGTTTGTTTACTGATTGTTTCCAATAATTAGAATAATAACCAAAGCTAAATAGATTATCGATATTATTTATAACATAAATTCCTTAAAGTTTCAGTATATTGGAAACTACCTAAATGTTTGACAATAGGAGAATCGTTAATAGTGTACAGTGTATTGAGATCATGTATCAGTTTAATAGAGTGACATAATCTCATATTATTCAATGTAAAGTCACAAAACCCATCTGTAATAAGCATGTAGATGTCTAAAAAAGAAACTGATAGGATATATTCTGAAACACTCATCCTAATTACTAAGTGGGACTGAGGAGTGGGTGGTCAATCAATAGTCAATCAAAAAGTATTACAGAAAACTTATTTTGTGCCAAGTAATATTCTGGAACTGGGGTATAACTGTGAATGAGGTCTTCCCATGAGAGTGATGATATTTTTGTGGGTAGGGGAAAATAATATGTAAGCATAAATAAGATAATTTCAGAAACTGAGAAGTGCTTCAAAGAAGATGACATAGAGTTATATTCTGGAGAATAACTCGGGAGATGTTGTCTGCCAACAGTGTCTCTGCAGGATTCATATTTAAGTTGAAAACTGAAGATTAGGAGGGTGGCATAAAGATTAGGGATTAAACATTAGAAAGAGTTGCGGGGTGGGGAGTGGAATAAAGCAATCAGCAAATACAAAAAATCTGAGATGGGAATGTACATGGTAATGACTGAGAGACAAAATGAAGACCAAAATACATAGAGCATGGCATATGAGGGGATAACGTCATTGAGTGGGGTTGGGGGCAGTAGTGGCAGAATGATATAAAACAGGTCAGCTAGGGTCTTCATCAACCGTGTAACCTACACATTGAAGTACAAGTGTAATAGCAGAGCACTAATGAACTTTAAGAAAATCAGAGTTGTGATCTAATTTATGCTTAACAAAGAAGTGATAGCATGGGAAGGATAATTAGCAGAGCATCAAGAGTGAAGTCCAGAGACCAGTTAGAAGCTAATGGAGTAAACACCAGAAATTAATGGTGTCTACAAACAGCATGAAGAGCAATAGGACTTGCACTTGTCACCATATATTCTTCTCAATATTTTTTTCTTTTTTTCTTTTCTGTGTCCTGCCTCCTTCTCTCCTTTTCTTCACCCCTTCTTTCTTTCTCCCTCTCACCCTTCTCTCCCATTCTTATCAGGCTGGCTGGCTTTCTTTCTTTCTTTCTTTCTTTCTTTCTTTCTTTCTTTCTTTCTTTCTTTCTCTTTCTTTCTTTCTTTCTTTCTCTCTCTCTCTTTCTCTCTCTCTCTTTCTCTCTCTCTCTCTCTCTCTCTCTCTCTCTCTTTCACATAAATTGTGTCATGGTGACTGTAAACAAGTATCTCAAAAATTCACGTCATTCTAGATAAGGCCCCAGAGATAGAGAAGTAATACTGATTGGCAACAGTAAGAACTGTTGCAGACAGTATGTTTGAAAATAGTCAGAGATTTATTTCATCCTATTTATACTGCTTTAGGGTTTATTTGGAGTTTCAAGTGGGAGGTGTTTTGAGTTAGTTTTGTTTTGTTTTGCAGTATATCACTTAAAATTCATCACATGTCCTGCATTTATTGTGTGTTCAATGACTTGTAAAAAAGAACTGACCTGGGAAATATCCACAATATTTGGAGAAATACTTGTTACACTCTAAAATGTTTTCAAATAATAGTTTTCAGGCTCAGGGTAGAATTGGAAATGTACTAAAATGTTTAGAAATCTCTCTCAACTATAGGGATTTTGTTATTTGTATCTGGCAGGAAATAGCTGTTCCGTAGGCACAAATTTGAAAGTAAATTTTTGAAAGGAAACTCTAAAATCTGGTTTGCTAACATCCACTAAGGAAGCAGTTCAGGTTATTAAACTAGAAACTTACACTGTTTCTAGTAGGAAATCTTAAAATAATTTCTTATGTCCCATAGGAGAGATTTGTCTAACCATTTCCTTCAAATAGTTAAAGAAAGGAGAGTGATTTCACTTCTAATTGGATTTCTAAGATAAATACTTTATTGGCACTTGTTATGTATGTCATTTCAGGGCATATACACGTGTCAGTTTATATGTGATCGACTCTTGGAGGGCCACTGTGCCAATATGGCACAAAGTGGAAGAGGGCTAGTGCAGCATCACGGTGCTCTTTATGACACTCTTTATGGTGTTCTTTATGATGCTACCAACCTATAACTTGATCTGTTTTTGTTACTCTCCCACTGCATTTCTTTTCTAGATTTGAAAATATCACTATGTAGATTAAATCATTGATATTAGAAGTAACTATGTATTAGCATAGTATCATTAGCATAGAATAACAAAATACATCCATTAGAAAAACTTTGCACGTGAAATGTGCCACTTATCCACAGTCCTGAGAGTAAAAGGTAAATAAACTGCTCCATGGTCTACCAAGTGGTCAAAAGTGAGTAGAATATACTTGCGATAGTTTTCACCCCAGATCACCACTTACTAAGTAATTCTGAACATGTAATTGACCATTCTAAGCTCTTGATTACTGAAATGGCTATAATAATAATAATACTTCCTGTAGTAGAAAATGTTTATTGTTAATTCAATACACAAAATAGGGTAATCTTATATCCTGATTTGCAAAGGATAATTTAGTTTGTCTACAATAATGGCATTCTGTCTGGTTTGGCATTTGTCACAAAACAGTATCCCAGTTTTGATAACAAATGACACGGTTGCCACAGCTCTCAAGTCCTTCTTACTGATTTTGTTCAGGTCCTGCCATCTTCCCAAGCAGCCAAAAGGACTCAGGGACTCTTCCATATCCAGGAATTGGTCCTGATATATCTAACCCAGTGATGGATTTAAGGATTCCCGCTGTGCTTTATCTAATTACACATGTTATTCTCCTGGGGACACTTTAAATGCAATGGTGGGTATACAGTCTAAGCTGACTTAAAAAATATATATTAAAAAAAAAGAAAAAGAAGATTTTACAGTTGGAGAAGGGAGAAAGTTTTCTCTCTCCTTAAGAAACAAATGGGGATAGATACCCTCAATGCCCGAGGGCAGGTAGCTTGAAGACAAAGCTGAACCAGAGAGAGGAGTTAAGAAAAGCCCAATATCTCTGTTTACACCATACCTGGGGACACTCTATCTTCTTATCTTATGCTTTTTCAGATAATAAATGGCTTTATTGTTTATGCCAGTTTGAGGCAATATTTTTTTAAATAAATCAAAGCTAAATATCATAATAATCTTATGGTGTGTCTCTAAGGATTAAGTAAAATTATTCATATGAAATTATTAGCACAGGGTTGGGAATAGTAAATTAATTTTTAATATAAGTGGGAGAATGCTGCCACAGAGAATCTAAGTCTAAATAGATGAATAGTATTTTCTAACTTAGATCTATCAAATTCTTCTTAAAATCAAATATAGCTCATTAATTTTAGACAGATAAAACAAAACATTCTCCTCATATTATAAGTCAGGCAACCAAAATCTAGACAGGAGCTGGCAGGCACTGGGGTTTTCTTTTTCCTGATCCAACTTCTATTTGGCACATGACAGTCTCTCACTTGAATAGAAAAAAAACATGAGGTTAAACATCTATCAGACCCGAGTAACTAATTGCACTGGGCATTGTTGTATGAGTGTTAGTGTATCTATGTGTGTGTGTATGTGTGCACCTGTGCATGTATGTCTAGACTCTCTGTAATAATGTTCAGAACGTTGTGGGGAGAGAAACTATTCCTCTCCATCCACTACCCATGTGATCCGGCGGGTGGGAGGGCTTCACCCACCATTCCTATGATAGAGCGTATATTTAAAGCTCAACTATAGTCCTTGGCTAAGAATGAACTCCTTGGCTAAGAATGAACGTGTGACTCAAAGCATGTCAATAAAAACCAACTTGCATTGGAATCACAAGGCTTCTGCTAAAATGACCGATGAAGAGTGTACTCTTTCATTCTACTCTTGAGTTTGAGAGCAAGCGTGGCCAGAGCTGCTAACACCATGAGGAAGCTGAGACTTCTTTTTTTGTGTGTTTGGAATCTGGTATTTCATACCACTGGTTTAGTTCTCTCAAGAACTTTTATTGCTGTCTCTTTTTTCTACTTTGACATGTAACCATAATCTTGTACCCATGATCAAGGCTTCATAACTCCTCAATGTCATGCCATCATTTCATGAAAAAAGTGAATTCTGAGGGTGGGTATTATATTTAGTAAGCCCACTGCCGGGATTCATTGGTGAGCAAAGTCCCTGCCCTTGAGGAGCTCTCACAAAATGTTTGCAAAGCATGTTGCAAGGCAATTAAAATAGCATAGCCCCTGAATATCTGCATTTCTAATTGTTCATATATCAGGCACTGTATCAATGCCACCCTTCTACAATGCATTCAAAGAGTGTTGCGTGCATATATATATATATATACACACACACACACACATATATATAATATACATATATATTTATTTTTTGCTGTAGGAAAAGTTATGAATTTGTTTATCAAATTATAAAACCATGTTAAAATCTACGATTAGATTCATCCCCTCTCCTCCACTTTTTCACATTGCGCAACTAGTTCAGAAATTAACAAGAAGCTCCAAGATTTCTACATTCACAGATAAAAATTAAGCTATCCAGCTTCATACAGCTGAAGAATGTGCCTCTAGTCAGAGGAAAGAGGCTTGCATGCATTTTCTCAATGAAACTGCGCATAAAGAGCAATATCTAGAAGGAAGCCAGCAGACTTTGAGCTTATGAAGACTTTATCAATATATTCAAAGACAGAATTGCTGAATTAACATATCTTTTGAGATCCTGGTAAACACAAAGAAAAGCAAAAACGAAAATAGCAAAAAAACAGAAAAACAAAAAAACCCAGAAACCTCTTTGTTCTTCAGTTCATTTCTTTTTTATTAGGGAAAGAAAATCAGAGAGCCATTAACACAAGAGACTCAGTTTTGTACTATGATAACAGGATGCCTGACAACTCTACAGGGAGAAGATAATAATATGTTAAGAGCTAGGCCAAGAAACTTTGCCCGCCAAGCTCAACCCTTAAGAAATGTTAATTTCCACAAGAAGAATAGTAGGATTGTTTTATTTCTAGAAGGAGAGTGATGGGTAGTCTATTTTGATTTCAAGTTTATAAGGTAGGATGTCATCTGTCCCTGAACTCTCAATGTAAATGAGCTCTTGATTGGATTGTGGCTGCCTTGCCTACAGTAGGGAAAACTGCTGAAAGATGAGAAAATGGCAGGAATTAATGCTGGAGATTTTGCCAGAGGGAAGGCAGAGAAGGAAAGAGATGATCTGATTATACATTCAGGGATGACAGGTGAACCTCCAAAAGTTCAGAGGTTCAGTTCAGATATCCATCTCAACATTTAACTGCTCATTTGAAGGTTTGCCAAGCCCAAGGGAATATAGTCGGTTACAGAAACTGTTGACAATCCCTTAAGATCAGTGGGGCTCACTTAAGGCCTCTTGCTTGTTCTTGCATTTCTCCTCACTCCATCTCAAGAACAAAAGGTCACTAAAATTGCGTTTTGCAGGTATAATTTTCTATTACTGCATATTTTGCTATGTCTACTACCCTTAATGGTTTTAAAATAGAATGGACTTTTACTACATCAAGAACATTACTACTTTTTAAAACCTCTCATACCAAATCAGTGGGTCATATTTAGCAAATCAGTAGATAATTAAATCATCTCCTTTTAATGAGTTATTTGGCTCTTCTGCCTCATATAGTTGAGGAATAAACTTTCTGTTGTTGTTTGACAGTCCAAATTAATTTTAACGCCACAGGCTACAGGATTCTTGCCGCTGTCAGGCATTCAGCTAAGAATTTTATAGTCACTATCTCATTTAACTGTCACAGAGTTTTGCAGATTAAAAAACAATAAACAAAGCAAAGCGAAACTCGCACAAAACAAATTTCAACAGAAACAATTCTGTCTGCTGCTAAAATTAATAAGGACCTCTGTTTGCTTACTATACAGTCTGTCTGAAGGTCCATAGCATAAGCACCACTTGTAAGCTTGTTAGAAATATAGAATCTTAGGGTCCACCTCAAATATATTTCATGAGAGTCTGTATTTCAGCAAGTTCCAAGGTGATTCCTGTACACCTTAAATTTAATAAAAATTTAACAAGCAACATTCCCCACTACATTGCCATTTTTCTTGATAATGAAGTTTGTTGGCACATTACAAAATTTTTAAAAGAAAAAAAACTATTTGTTTTTAATTTAAAATTAAAGATCTTATTTTTCTGATTATAAGTATATATTATGTGCCTATTTAAAAATAAACACATTTATGAACTTATAAAGAAAATAAAATATCATCTTATCCTTTAAAAATGATCTCTGTTAATAGTATAAAATAAACAAAGAAATATATCTACTTTCATTATCAACTAAAACAAAACATTATTAAATGATTTATTTAATATGGCTACCTCAGGAGAAATCATAACCCCAGTTAGGATATTGTTAATTTTTTTTTTTTTTAAGTATTGTAACACTTGAGATTTTTCTACAGGAGATTTCCGTAAGGAAGATTTTGAAAGCTCTTAGGAGGGGAATAATATCTAATCTTTTTAATTTCTGTTCTTAAAATTATACATACATTTTATTTAACATGTTGCTTTCTTTCCCATCTCTTCTAATGCATTGTCTTTGTCTACTCTCCCTTGCCCTTGAACTATTGATACTTAGCACAGGCAGAAACCATGAAGTGAGAGCTTGATAGAATTTGCTACATAAAAATCGGTATATCAAAGTATAACAAAAGCAAAGTCAGGTATCAAAAGCTACAATGCTTATGAGAAATTAAATAATGCTATTTTATGTCTTAATATAAATAAAAAGCAAGAATATTCCAATGAGCAAAATATATTAACGTTTTTCAAATATAAATGATAATCAAAATAAAATCATATTTTACCTTAAAAAATTGAACTAATGTGTTACCATTTTTAATGTATTAGTTGAAGATTTAAAAGGATTCAAAGGAAAAAGTTTGAGGAAATGCTACTCTCTTACACTTCTAATTAGTTTTAATTTGGTACATTTGTAAAGCGTAATTGGGTGATATGTGTCAAAACCTTTATAGTAAGTACACATATTTATCCATAAATTTTATTTCTAAAATGAATGCTAAGAAAATGATTAAGATTTGTGAAAATTTTATAAAGATGTTTATTAAAGCAGCTTTTATAATTATATACAATTAAAGACCATCTACATACTCCCAAATTTAAGACTTCTTATATTATACTACGTTTATATAATAGAATGATGGAAACTCATTAAAATTATACTTTAAAAAGATATTACTATTTTGTAAAAATACACAGAGGGTGTATAAAAATATGACATATTTATTGAGTGAAAATATGTACAATCATATCATTTTGAACTGCTTTCGATTTTGTAAACTTTAAAGTTTGGCAATTATATAGCTAGTAAGTTGTTATTATTATTATTAACTGTCCATTATTTTTCTAATAAAAAAAGAGATGATCTCAATTGGAATGAAATGTTCACCCAGGGATATATTTCTTCATTTCGTGTTATCAGGATAACAGGATAGTGTCAAATACAACGTTTTAAAAATTTTAGCGGTAAGGGGACAGAGGAGTTCCACTTTATTATGATACTGGGAATAAGTCTATCCATATCCAAGTTAACAAGTCTGAAGTTATGATCTTGTAGCAAGTCAACTGTCATCAATTCTCCAAACCCTGAAAATACTGGAATATTCAGTCAAAACCTCAGAATGCATGAAATTTCATGATATTCCAGAGAAAACTATAGTCTCTCCCTATCTTTTCATTTATTTTTAATCCTTTCACTTTGTGCATGTGCAGAAGTGAAATCACTAACAATATATAAACAAGTATTCTTTTGACAACAATCAATCATCTATCTATCTCTTTATCTATCTATCTATCTATCTATCTATCTATCTATCTATCTATCTATCTATCATCTATTGCAACTAATGGCTTCAAATTTTTGGTCATTCATTACCTTCTTTGTTTGAGTTAATCCACAAGCTGAGAAAATGGAGGATAAATGTGTGCATATTCTGAAGTGGGGTCCTAGGTATATCGAAGCAGTAAAAGAGGATATTGGGGGTTTATTGGAGAGAAAGGTTCTTTACTAGAAGTAAGTATGTTTTCTACCATCTCAACTACCAAGACAATTTGGCGGGGTGGGGCGTGGGTAGGTGCAACAGACTCTCTTGGAGGATGGGGAGAGGCATGCAAAAAGAGGAGAGTAGCAACTCACCTTAGTTTTAATGCTTGCTGAGCTGCAGGAAGTTTTAGGTCTGCACTATGCTGTTACAGAAAGGTATGTCAAAAAAATCCTTGAAAGAACTTGACATGTGATAAAGATTGGACTGAGGTAGTCAGTAAGGAAAGCCTGAGGAAGAGGACAATGAATGGAGAAGCTGGACAAAGGGGAGTGAGGGCCTATGGGCAAAAATAGGGAACAGTTGTGAGTCATCTGAAATGCTCTGAAAAAGAGGCCCGTCTGCCCGGATGAAGGCAACTGAGCAGAAAGAGGCAGCAACTTGGGAAGTAACCAGATTGCATCCCCTGCCACAGGGAGCTAACTGTATAGCGAGGAGACCCCTCTCTCACTGCTGAGGCTGTGAAGAAACTTCTAGAGCACCTCCTAAGGGAGAGGATGCTTCATACATAAGAAATGCACACCTGCTAAGTAAACAAGCCTCTAACTTTCCCCGTCTCATACCTCCTCCTCTTTATCAGACCCTAAGGAGAAAGACAGGAGAGATGGAAAGTGATTTACAGACCAAATGCCTTTTTCTTTACTGCAGGCCTTTGAGCCACTACTCATTTTAGATATGTGCAGGGCATGAAAGGTCTTTAATTTGATTGTGAGATTAACATTTTATTTAGGTTAGACTGAATTTCTGAACACTCTGAAAATGAAACTGTTTAAAGACTCTTCTAAGAGTTGAAAATGACTAAGTCTATGAGATCAGTCTGACTTGTATCTGCAGCAAGAAAAGGAGATTCAATGTAATATGTTGAAGAGATTTGTAAGAGAGAGGGGAAAAAAATACTGTTTCTTGACTGCACTCTACTGAGTTCAGACAACTCAAAAGACAGACAGCTTATACATATATTAAATGTATGGGGTCATTCACCTACAAATATGCTTTACACAAAATACTTTCTTTTTAAAATAAAGTATGCCAAAACTCTCCAAATATTAGCTCATAAAACAGAATGCAAAATAAGGTATTTCTTGTCAAATATAATTTGTAGGAACTTCAAACGCATTAATCCATCAACAAATAGGTACTGCACATTCATTCATTTAAATGTACATTGAGTACGGCAAATAGGCACTAGGGCTATAAATATGGGCCTGGAAAGTCTTACATTGCATATTTCATATAAAACCTAATAAAAAAAATAAAATGAACATGTTTAAGCATTTCCCACTTGTTAAACATTGTATTCATTGTTTAGATAGATAAAGATTAGTAAAGTGTTCTTGGTAATCTCATCGTTAGAGTAAGCTGAGAAATTAGACTTAACTTTAAAAAAAAATTTTAAAAGGTAGAATACAATTGATTTACTAAGAGAAGCACAGATAAAGTGCCACAGATTTCAACAGAAGAATCATGTGAAAATGGAAGGCATTTCAGGCATCGGAAATTAACAAAGATCTGCTGTTAGATTAACATCACAACACTGATGAGGAAATCAGTATTTACCAGTCTAATTTTCCAGACTTACCCCCTGAGTCTTATATCTTCTACTTCAGCAATAGTAGCAGCTTTATGTACCTTCTGAGAACCCTGCACCCCACCAATCACCACATGCTCATAACTACACTCAGGTTTGTAGTGAAGAAAATATTAAGATTGTTCCTTTTTCTCTTTCTCCATTTTACAGAAGTTGTGATCACATATTCTCACCACTACCATTCCCTTAAACCCTACCCTCCCTCCTTCAATCCCTCCATCAGGCTCAGATGTCATTATGGTGGAAAGAGCTGAGGACCAATCATCAGAAGTCTGAGATCTGCATCCTGGGTCTGCTCCTGGCTCCTCATGTTAGTAAGTCATTTAACATCTTTGAGCTTCATATGGAACTTGTCTAACAGTTGAGAATATAAAGTATGATTTTTAAAAATACTTTATAGATTATAATAAAACAGGTATAAACATTCTGAAACATTCAGAAATAAATTGGTCATTTCTTTACAACACATTACATCTAGGTGTATTTTAGCACTTTTCACCACTATAATTTTAATCTCTTTTTTCCCCTCCAGATAATAAATTCATAAGGAAAAGACTTGCTTTCATTCATCTTTGTAGCTTAATCCACAGCATGGTCCATAGTGGATGCACGGAGACTCATTAGGGAGTAGTTGAGGTTAGAGGAATAAGGCTAAGATTAGTTCAATCACAGTAATATTAATTAGAAGTTTAAAATAAATGTGAATATAAAATTTTACAATAATTTACAAACTGCAGTGATGTAAGAATAAGACATAACCTGTTTACAGGGATGTTTAAGATGTTTAAGATGCTAAGAAAATAATGGGTAAATAGGAAGCCAGTCTTATATGATATCATTGATCTTTTAAATCAATGAGATAAAAGGTCTGTGTGGAAAAAAAAAAAAAAAAAGAAAGAAAGATAAAAAGCAAGCAAGCAAGCAAGCAAGCAAGCATACATTTCCCTCCTCCTCATATACCCAGAGACTGGATTTATAATAGGGAGTTGAATGACCTTTGTAGTTTAATTAATTTCTCTGTGATGCTCTCTTCATCTAAAGTGGCGGTAAAACTTCCTTTGATCCATTTCATAGGATGTTGAAGATAAAGAAATTTATATATATGAAAAGCTTGGAGTTTTTTTAGAAAGGTCTTCTAATTTTCAATTCTATGGTCTTTCCACATCTGTGACATTTGAGTTATTGTTTTAATTTGTGTTTCCTTGAGGGCACTGGCCCATGGGTGATCCTGACAGAGGGAATTTGTTTTCTGCATGGTTTCTCTCTGGTTTTGGTGAAGTTGCTGAGCTGGGTGCCAGTCTCATACACCTGGGTTTCTGTTCCAGTGTAGGAAGACCCATGCTTCTCTTAGGGATGGTTAGCCAAGTGTCTTTTCAATGAAGAATGGCTCTCTCTATTGAAGCCCCTTCTCCAGATAATGCCCTTCTCACTCCCTCTCTCATTGCCATGCTGTGTGTCTCCCCCAGTGTCCAGGATAGCTGCTACTCCAGGGAGTTCTCCTGTACTAATTACTCCAAACAAGAGCTATTCGCCTCGTTGTGGACAAGTTTACCTTTCTGTTCCTCCAGATTGACTGAGGTCTTAGAAGTCCTTACCTTCCTCGTCCTGCTGGGAAGAAAAACAGCAGGAATTCTCTGTTAGAGGATCTTGCTGCTGCTGCTTCTGCCTGCCTGGTTTTGGCTTCTTTGAGCCACTTGCTAACACTGCTTTAGTACTGTCTAATTCACAACCGAAGAAATTTGTAAAAAGTCTCTTGTTCTTTCGGTCTCATTGATCTTCTTTATCTTTTCCTGTTGATTTCCACCCCTGATCCTGCCAAACTCAGTGGTGTTCATGGAGTCCAGAACCATGCCCAGTACTTCCGATGAGGACCAGCTATTCGGTCTGGAAGGTGCTGGATGCCTCAGTCTGGGTGTCCTTCCATAGTGCACTAAAGATAGCAAATATCCCACAACTGTTCCGGCACTTCGATGGCTCTCGGCATTGTTTCCAAGACAGGTTCAAATGTCCCTCTATTGTATTGCTTACAGAATTGATGAGAAGTGCCTGGCAGAATATCAAGTTTGTCCTCAAGCCTCCACGTCTTCACGGTAAACAAGTCTCGACACTTAAAAACCGAAAACTCCTGTTTGCATTTGATTCCTTTGCAAAGTGTTGGGAAACATTGCCTTTCATTGCATCCACTCCACTTCTCCCTTAATAAGGTAACTGAAACCTCACTTGTGCAACAATGAAAACTCACTTCAAATTTCACCACACCCAGACTTACAATAAATATTATGTCTTCTTTTGCTGGCGTTTGTTCTCTCATACACAAGTTTGGACAAGTTGTTAAAGACTGTCAAATGTTCTTTAATTTACTCAACATAAGCAAGGCTACTTTCTATTTCTTGTTACTTCAAAGAATACATCAGAAAAAAAAGGTTTTTTCTTTTAAATTGTTGTTACCAAAACTGAACAATATTAAAGAATGTCGGGAATTTCTTGGGATATTCAGCATGGTCAAAAGTATAGAAACTCTATGTATGGATGGAGGATTTTTTTTTTTTTAACCATGGAAGAGATGTTTTTGTTTGTTTGTTTGTTTGTTTGTTTTTAAGTAGAAACAGTCTTCTAATTTGTCTTGGCCTTCTCCTCTGGCAGTTTTTTAGAATAATTAATGAGATAAGGTCTAGAAATCACTCAGTGCTCCTTAGAGAGGAGCTATGCAAATTTAAGGTAACAATATAAGGAGTCATTATATCAAGAGTCAAGTAATTATTTAAGGAGCTGGGAAACTTCACTCTAACTCAGGTGATTGAAATGTTTATTAAAGTTTTGAAATAATCTCCAAATCTAACTGGGAATCATCATTGTTGTCATTAGCGTCAGACAGTGTTATCAAACACTATTCCTTGTGCAGAGTTGTGTGTCTTATAAACTTAATCATAGTCATTTTCCCACAGGAGAAAATATAAAATAGTTTGCTTTAGGCACTATTGAAGTATTTTCATGGAGAGTTTTTATTTTGCTTTACAATTCTCAGAGGTGTTTTACTACGATATATAGTCCGCAGCCCGCTTAACTAGCTTTTCAGTGTCATAAACCTAAGGTTATGTTGGGTTAATTTTCCTCTTCGTCCACCTGATCTACCAGACTTTCCCCAACCACCCCTTAAAACTGACAGCAAGATGACAGATTACGGCCAACTACAAGGCCCCTTTTGAATGCATGACCTTTTCTGGAATCAAGTTAGACATTCAGAGGACACAAAGAAATCACTGTAAATTAATAAATGAAAATAGTTCAAAACCCACTGACCAGTTAAGCAAATCATCATCATGTTCACTTGCTCCTAGAAATCATTCATGATGGATATTCTTTCAATTACAGAGAAAATTAACTACCTCACAAGAACCAAATTAAGAAGTCCAGTGCAATGAGCTGAGAAGGTCTTTATAAACAGCATGGCCACCTGATGAGTGACAATTTCATGTTTAATTACAATAGTATACAATTTATAACTTTCCTTCTCTTTCAAATTGTGCTATATTGGTAGTTTCCACCTAAAGGAGTTATATTCTAGGAGTAACTCTGCCTTAGACAGTTTTATCACATATCTGTAGCAAAGATATAGAGAAAAGCAATATAACAAATGACACTGGCTTTACTTTGAGAAGCCATGTGTCTTATAGCAGGATTTTTTAACGAGAGAGCTCCAAATCTGTGGTTTTGGTCACATGCCATTTTTCAGCATAGTCTTTGGGTCTGGCAAGTGAGAAAGAAAGAACTAAGTGGAGACTGTTTCTTACTTTCTCAGCTTACACTAGAAAATAAGGTATCTTTCTTCATGGTCAAACACATTATCGCTGGGATAAGTTTGAAGCCTGGTACATTAGGAGAGCCAGAAGACAACACAGGAGAAGAAATAAGAACTATTAGCTTGAAGTGGTATGACTTATAGACAGGACTGGGCAGGATCCGTGGGATTCCCTGTAGGAAACGCAGTGCACCTGATAGGCGTACCTCTATATCTTGTGCTCTAGACTATTCTCACCATATTGAGAAATCTTAGAGAGTCAAATTTGCCTTGACTTCTAGAAGAGTTTGACTAATTCTGACATGTATTTAAAAACTATCCTTTAACAAACAATAATAACACTGGGAAAGAAATATGTGTAGATATTTATTAAAGGTATCACAGCCTCCCTGTTTCTATTCATCACATCACATTATTTTTACCATCTTCCACCCCATCGGATAACTTTTTGTTCTTGAAATTGAAAACGTGTCTCACAATTTAGAGAAGTTATATAGCACAGTGGGAAAGTTAGTTTAAAAATTAACATGTACTTTTGTTTTAAAATATAACTTTTAATAAACTATAATTCAATAAACGCATTTTAATTTAATTGAAAAAAATGTGTTTTCAGACAAAGGCCAGCATAATATTTAAAAAAGAAACAGTGGACACATCAAAAGTCAGGAAAAAATATAAACTGTCCTATATCAACACAATTATTTAACATTGTACAGGAACTACTTGATCTACAAGACACTGCAACTAGAAGAGAAAAAGAAATAGTATATAAAATATAAGAAAGAACAACCTCGTTTTGTGCAGATTACATAATTACAACGAGTTTCCTTTTCAACAGAATCATCCTTCAAAAGGTCTGAGTAATACACTATCTATTCTGGAGGGTTTAATAATATCAACACTAAAAGTGTCAAGTAGTGTGAGTGAATGGATATGCAGGTTCTTGGGACATTGAAGATTTCACTCTAAATCACACACTCAGTCAGGTTAATGGACAGAAAATTCTTCCTTGGAAGTCATCAAGATGGCTTTCTAGACGTGGGGTCACTCTGTCAATGCCTACCCAGCTCCCCAGTACTAATCTTCTCTTTGTTCTCCAAACTGACTCTCTTTCTTGCCTGAAGCCTTTATATATATATTCTTTCCACTACCTGGTGACCCATCATCCTCTCCCCATCTTCCCTTTATTTAGAACATCTCATCATTAAACTCTCAATCCCAATGTTACTGCCTCAGGGAGTCCTAAATTTTTGAGGCAAGGCGAGGTGATCCAGTTAAACTATTTATAGAATTATGTAGTTCTTCTTCATAATAATTCTTTGAACTGAAATTAAATTCTAGTGTTATTAGTTGTCCAGTATTTCCCTTCCTTCTTCCTTACTTTCTCCATCTTTATAAATTCAAGATTAGTAATGGCCACCATCGAAAACCCAGATCTGGCCCATTACCTGCATTAGCAGAGGTATATTTGGTGAACAAATGATTTTCACTACTATAATTATGGATGGACCAACATTAAATTTCAGCCTCAGTTTTCAGTATTTTTAGAAAGCTATTCTTCCCCAAAAAGAAAACAAAGAAAGTTGCTCTTCATATTAATTTCTTTCTCTTCAATCTAAAAGTAATCCTTTAAGTTATTCATAGAAGTATTCTGCTTCTTTCACAAAGAAAGCTTCTAAAGTTATGAAGACAGTTCTCGTGCCCTCTATACTTTCCCTGAATACTGAACATCATTCACTCATTCATGAGACAGGGATTTGTTGAACATCTGTTCAGACTGGGCATAAAGTCTATGGCTCTTCCTCACTCCATGGTTTCTAGGTCTCTCAACTCAGTGCCCAAAGTCTTCAGAACACTGTGTTTCTATTCTTTTTCCTCCAGACCATTTTTCATTGTTCTAGTTTTTTCTTTTCTTTAGTCTGCACTTTATTCCACACTAGATTTTGCAATTGGAGAAACTCTTCAATATGCCTCTTAATCTTTCAATCTCAGTATTCCCAAAATTTGATTCTGTTTTCCCCATGGATATCTGATGTTTATTAGTGGGCAGATGGTAGTAATAATAAAGAGGCTCATAGGGCTCTGTTGCAAGAATTATGCAAATTATGAATACAGAAAAGAGTATAAAACAAACATATTAATACTTATAAATATTTTCCTGCAAAGTTTATGCCCAAAGAAAATTGAAAACCATTGGAAGCTATAATATAATATGAAATTCAAAATGGTGTCTTCTTGCAAAATGAATATTCTGAAGGAACTACTGTTTCCACATATAGAGGAAAAAGGTAAAAACTTGAACGGAGAAATCATTCTACGTATAACATGGACAAAATAAATAGCTTAAAAAATCAGTGAAAACCATGCAGGGCTAACATGAAAAACTTTTCAATGGATTATAAAATTAATGGGAAAAAATGAACAAGACATATAACAACATAAAAGTAAAAATGACAGGCTTATAAAAAAGGCATAAGCTAATTGGAAAACTTAAGAGCATATTTTAGACAAAACTGAGGCTGAAATTTAATGTTGGTCCATCCATAATTATAGCAAATAGCCTTTAGTCATATGTAGAACTTAACATTTCTACAACTGTGGCAGTTGCTCTCCCTAAAATGATGTGTACTTTTTAATCAGTTTATAGAACATCAAGAGAATCTTTGTGAACCTGTGTCCCAGGGTCATCTCAAAACCACTGGCTTAAAAGGAAAGACTTTAGCAGAACAGGGTAAGTTGGAAGATTATCCCAAATAGACATCTGCTTAGACAGTAGAACTGGAACATGAAAATTTTCCCCAGGTAAGTCCTTTGTTATTATTATTAATTTCAACCTTAGGATATCCTGGGAGACTCTTAGAGAGAAAAACAGAAAAAGCTTGTCTTAAGGAATGCTAAAAAGCTATCCTACAATGCAGTGGGCTACATGCTTTATCTCTCAGTTCTGACTTGGAGCACACATAGAATATTCTGAATGAATGAGAAGGCTTCCTTGAGGGCAGATTTTTGAAGCTCTTTGCATCAGCAGTGAGAGATAAGGCTATCCAGGATGAAAAAAACAGAACAGGCAAACAAATCACCACAGCAAGTCACAATATCCTTAAGAGACTATTCATATTAATCAACTTCTATGCATTTTTTTTAATGATCTAAACACAGTAGGAGGTATACTACTTTATTTTTCTCCATTGTTCTTTTAATTTTGCTTAAAGAAACTTTTCTTCCTCTGCTCCAGAATAAAATTTTGGATATTTCCAATAGCTTTTTAGTTAAAAGGCCTTGTTCAGTTCAGTAAATAAATAATTAACATCAGTAGAAAATTTTTTTCTCTCTTCATAATGCAATCCCATTCTTTTATGGACTGGAAATGAGAAAACACTACTGTTTTATAGCCTGTACCAACTGAGTAATTTATCATTGGCCTTTATGATGCAATTGTCTTTAATTTCTGTTTGATTGATTGATTTAAAAGAGGAGTACAGATAAATTTATTAGTTAAATACTGATTTTACAGCTATCTTATCTTAAGACAATGTTAACAGGTTTATGGCTCAAGTATATGAAGGTGGTCTTCATGGAAGAAAACAGTGTAAATGATGATTAAAACAGAATCTTGTTTTAATATTCTCTGCCACAGCCAGTAGGAATTTTGGGTAGGTGCCTGTGTGTTTCAAGTAGGAGGAAGGAAGGCCACGGTCAGCTACAGCTCTGTTCATAATGACCACATGGAAGGAGGAGTCTTTGTGAGCCCCAGAATCACAGGCAGAAACAGTAACATGGAGAGAAGATCAATTCTAGAATCGAACAGAGCTGGAGAGTTCTTCAAGGGACATCCTTAGTGTCTTCTCTTAACTATTGTTGTATTTGTTTCCATGAGTTTTGTTTTGTTGTTTGTTTTCTTTGAATTTATGTTTCAAAATCCCTAGGTTTTCACCCCCTGTACAAAAGATCTCTGCTAGGAAAAGGATACAGGTGCAGGTGGTTGTACCCTGTGGGTTCAGCCTCATGTCCGACCCAGAAGTGCTTCTCTGTAGAACTGCAGCAGTATCAGCAAGATGGAGTGCAAGCCAGTGAGAGCCCAAAGACAACTCTTTACCCCCATGCAGTGCTGGCCCCAGCACCAGGGATGGAGTTCACCTGATGCTCTCTTCAGAAGAATCTCAGGTGTTAGTTGAGTGTTTGTCAAACTTGTTTTAGTAGCAGAATCTTTCTTGTTCTTACTCAGAACTGCCCTCTGTGTAACAGGGTGGATGAAGGATTGGGAGAGTAGTTATTTTGGGAAGGGAGTTCATTGTTTGGCTAAACTTCCAAGATCTTTTTTTTTTTTTTTTTTTTTTTTACTGAGGGAGAGACATGTTTAAGCTAAAGTCAGAGCTGAATCACTCAGTACAGTCAAAGGGATTTTTACTTTAAGAGGCCTTGTGAGTGAAGAGGAGCAAAGGGATGAGACCATTAACAGGGAAAGGAACTTGGGGGGTTGAAATCTCTAGGTCCTTAACAAACTGTGACAGAACATCATGATACATCTTTATGTGTAAATATGAACAATTAAGGGAAGCTCACTACCTATTCGAGGAAAATCAACACTTGGAGCAAATGGATCCTGCTGAAACATAATAAATGCCAAAAGAGAATTTTTTAAGGTCTCATTAGCAATTTCAATGAGATTTGAACATTAATGAAAAGGATGCTGTAATAAAAATGTAAAATTGTAAAGGAGATAGTTCTTGAATATTAAAAAAACCCCTCAAAATATGATTTTGAGAAATGAACAAATCTCAAGAGAGAAACAGAATTTTAAAAAATGGTTAGAATTTAATATACAGCATTTAAAATTAGATGAACAGGGAGTTTTTTTCAAGACTGCAGTAGAAAATATAAAAGAAATAAATTATAAATGACATGAATATACATGAGATATAATAATCTTAAAAGATACAGATAGAAAAAATGGTAGAAAGTAGTTTGAAAAAAGAAAAACTAAATGAGGAATAATAAAACGTTCCTGTTCTAAAGAATAACTTGGGTTTCCATACTACAAAGTCTTCTTCCTTTCAAAGATAACTGAATTTGCCTGTTCATTTATTCATTAGTTCACTTATTTCATGTAATAATTGATTTAACTAACATTTACTGAGAAATAATGCTTAAGAGTACTAGGTATATAAATTTTTAAAAAGTATAGTTC
Source organism: Pteropus medius (assembly GCF_902729225.1). Taxonomy (NCBI): domain Eukaryota; kingdom Metazoa; phylum Chordata; class Mammalia; order Chiroptera; family Pteropodidae; genus Pteropus; species Pteropus medius. Next base: position 39,488,285 of record NW_024351730.1, read on the forward strand.
TTGCTTCCAAGTTCATGCTGTTGCAAGGTTATCACACAATTATATATGTGAAAATGTGTATTTTAGAGGTGAACATCTAGCTCAATAAATGTTTATTTTCTTTATTTTTTTATTATATGCCATATGATCTCTTCTTTATTTTGAAGATGTGATAAGTGTATTTTGGTTTTTATGCTTTTGAGGACTAGTTTCAAGGAATCAAGTTTTATCTGCAATGTATTGTTGGTAACATCTTACCTAATTTTACAATAAGCAATGTTATTCCATTTTCTTTCTTCAACATATGAATATATTTCTACTTGAAATATATTTGCATTGAAAAATAAGTTCCTCACTTCTTTTTTATTAATTAAAAACATAAATATCTGCCTTCATTGATCATGGTATTTTAGAATATATTTAAAATTTTTTATTTAATTTTATTTAGAATTGTGTGGATAGTATGAATAGATGTCTCTCTCTCTATATATTTGTTGCTCTATTACCTCTTCCTAAAATTATTTAATTCATGTCCATTTTCTCAAAAATTAAAATATTTCAAGAATAGGGGCACGTTTTTTCTTAGTAAGTTTCCTGGTGCTTAGTAATTAGTGTGGGTCAATCTCAACAATTTATGGTGACTGCCTGACTTTGTAATATGTTTGTATGTCCAATCTATGCTAATCAACTTTGTGCAGAGGACAATTCATTTAGAGGTAAACATTTTCATATGTCATTATCAATGTCTTTCAAGAGTGAATTCTCCTCTGAAAATTTTCAGTGAAACTCTTATTAGTGTTTAGATTTCAGAAATTTTTACTAGACGTCAAAAATGAAGATAAAACAAATAATTAACTTTCACAAAGGCAATATCTCTATCTGCTAGAAGTTTGTATTATAAAATTGATACTTTACAAATGCAACCTTTCTAAAACACATTTAAAAATTGTTATGCTCATATATAAATAACTTTAAAAATATTTCTACATGTGCTCGAAAACTGATAGGCATATATTTTAATTGCCAAACATATAGATTTATTTGCCTAAAGTGTTATAACTCCATTTTATGATTTGTTAAGCCCATGGATATATGTTTTCCCTTATGAAAATATACATTCTCTTCTAAAAGAGGTGACTATCTCAGATTGAAAAAGAATTATAAGCAATACAATATAAATGTGAAGTACTGTATGTTTTAAGCAGTGTAACTTGGGATTTTCCAGGATGCGCTGACAGCTGTCAAATGGAACTAACACGTATCAGTGATGCCATCCCAAGAAAAGGGCATGATGATTAAAGCTGAAGGTGGGAGGAGGATGTCAATGGTACAGAAATAGAACTTCTTGGCTAATCTTGAGCACTCCGTATACAATGTAGCAAAATAAATTTTATTAATTTTATTTATATAAGTAGATTAGCCATGATTGCAATAACTTAGAATCTGCTAAATGTTAATAGCCACGGAGGAAAGAACTCAAAATGAATCGTTAAATTTCTAAGTGGGGAAAACATACTCATATCATTAATCTGTCAAAATAAAACTTTAACTACTTATCAAAGAAAATAACATAATGTTGAGGTTAAGGTCATGAACTTCAAGGGTAAATGGCTGGGGTTTGAATCCAGGCTCCTCCATACAGAATAGTGATCATTGGAATATTACTTCTTTAACCTCTATTTTTTCACAGATAGACTTGAAATACTGATAGGCTCTACCTCAAATGATTGTGAGTTGAAAATCATATTTTAAGGTTTTTAACATGTGGTTGGCACATAGATCTATATAAAATTTTTTTGAGAAAAAAATGTCTATAAATAAAAGATGTGCAGACATCCATCAGAACTAAACTCTTTTAGGACAAGCATGATAAGATATAATATCTAAAGTGAAACATAACATACAAACTCATACCAATAATTTTATTAAGTCAAGATCTTGGGTAGGTTGTGAAAAGTAATGCTGAGAAGTACTATCTTTGCAACCAGAAGAATCCGAGATTAAATTTGGCCACCCATTCTTTAACATTTGTGAAATCATAAGAAAATTACATAGATATTCTAATCTTCCACTTCTTAATTCTGTAAAATAAGTATGATATTCTTATAAGGCTATTTTACAAGGAAATACCTTAGGTAACATAGTTCAGTGCTTGGTATATTCTCTTATGCCCTCATAGGTTGTTTCGAACTTCCCTTTGAATTCAACAATTTTAAAACATGGGTAGAATATATTTTTAAAAATCTGTTTGAAGATATTAGGATGCTATTAGAGTCAAAGAAAAAATATTCTGACACTTGTTTTAAAAAGTAATGAAGATTTTATTCAAGACTATAACAATTGGGTGTTAAGATCATTGCAACAGGGAAGAGAGATTGCATTCAATTAAAAAACAAGTGCAGATTTATAATCAACAGAGCAGATTAAGGAAGGGGAGGCAATCAGTGGAAAGAAAATTGCTAAAAGATGACATCAAGGGTAGGGGGATTTTTGCTGAACTGGCCTCACAGGATTCTTGCTAAAGGCAGGCCAAGGCTATATACATTAGAAGTGAGGGATGAAAAACTTGTTCAGATGTCAAAAATGATCAAATATCAAGGTTGGAAGGATACTTTGCTAAGACTGGCTTAGGTAGGCTGAGGAAGAAAGAGACGTAGTTGAAAAGAAGGCTCAGAGGAGCTTGTTTACTGTTTGGTAAAGGAAAGAGTCTATCGTCAGGCAATAAACACCTGCTGAGCAAAGATACAGAAGAGGAGAAAAGCCAAGAGAAGTGGGCCTACCATTTAGTGCCATGTTTCTGTTAAAGAGATTGACAATAAAATAAAACATAAGGAGGCAGGGTGAAAAGTTGAGCAGAGCTTCCAAAAGATTCATGTGAATGGTTTGGCAAAAATTAAAGTTTAAAGTCTTCTAATTTCAAATTCAAAGATGAAGGGACCTTGCAAATATTTCAGACTTTTTCTTGAAACCTCTTAGAATGATCTATGTTAGAAATTAGTATGAACTGGAGTAGACCATCTTTTACTAGGACTGATAGTAAACATATCTAGTCTTTAAATATGTTGTTTTTCTGATTGGATTTTGTGATATGCTCTTATTTTTGAAGCAGAATTAAGTCTTCTCTTTGAAAGGTAAAATCTAAGACTTCCATTTTCAGATCTGACATGCAAAGAGATTACAGGGCAAACCGCCATACTTATATCTGAAGAAACAGGAAGATACAGAGAATCACAGCCAAGATCTGCTTGTAAGATCTGGAGAAGTTGGAGGAGGCATAAACTGATAGGAACATTTAAATGGCAATTTTGATGCATTACTAGAGCTAAAGCGTGGGAAACTACCAAGAGGTATTTTAGAGGTAGAGCTACCCAATACTTTCATAAGTTTTATCTCTAGGAACCCCACTAGGTTCTCTTGGTGAAGATCCAAGAAAAATCTTCTAGGGGCTCTAACAGGAAGAAGGGAAATGTAATCATTTTGAAATATAGTCATAGTGCTTTCCATAATAAAGGCTTACTATCCAGGGAAAAAGACTTTATCGGATTGTACCTTCCTAGATGAAAGGTCATTTATCAAATTCTAGCCTTCTCTAGCCTTTTCATATCACATAAATGGCAGGGTGGAGCTAAGAAACACTTGTCAAGGCCCAGGGGCATGGGTACATTAAAAGACTGAGATATAAAAATAGAAAATGCTTCCATTCCCGGACATCTACCATCACATCAGCAAAGTCCCAGTATAACAGCAAGGGATCATAGCTTAAAGAGTTGCAAAGTACAAGCTGTATTTAAAGAATAAGGAAATACAAAGACAAAAAGAGAGAGGAAAACAAGGACACCGAGACATTAGAAAAAAATTTAAAGTCTTGGGCACCAACAGCTAGAGCAAACATTAAAGAAGACTAACTCAGCAGATTAACATAAAATCTCATACTAAAGGACTTACATCTAAGTTCACATGAGTTGATATATCATATACAGATTTTAGCAGAAAATTAGAAGGCATTCTAAAAAATAAGAAAAACCAGTCTGAAGAGGAAGACAATATCAGAACCAAACTCAGATATTACACTGCGGACCCTGAGAAGGAAGATTCATTTGATGTAAATCCCGAGGAAAAATTTATCTCCTCAGATGGACACGGGATAGCCAAACATAGCCCAAATTTTATAAATAATACAAGCCTAGAGGCCATTTGCTGACATGAGCTTCTCATGTACTTCGTATTTGGGGAGGAACTTCAGGCCGAACCCTCAGCTTCCCCTACACTGCCCTGCTTGTTTATTGCGTCTGAGTCAACAGCTGGCAGGGAAACTCTGGTTTCAGCTTTCTACCAAAAGACTGAGACCTGCTTTGTCCAAACAGAATTGTACCCTTCTTTGCATTTATATCAAACGATCACACTTGCACAGTTTGGAAACCTCATTTACATAAAATGGACCTAATTGAGAACCTTGGTAGGACCATTCACTATGAAAGATAGCCTTATCTTTGACTCAGTTGAGCATGATTTAAGTTGCTATTTGACTCTATGTCTTCCAGGCTACAGCTTCTTTTTACTCAAACGGTTTTGATTCTTTATTATAATCTAAAATTCATTTTAGTTTACAACATAGAATTTGGAATTATTAGACAGGAAATTTAAAATAACTATAATTAACCTTAATAAATATCTTAAAGTTATATATATTAAGGAAAAAGCATATGACATGAAAGAAAAGATGGATGATATAAGCAGAGAGATGGAAACTCTAGGAGAAAATCACAATGAATGCTCGAAATAAAAAATACTGTAACAGAAATGAAGCATGCTGCCTCCTCAGGTAGATTTGGCACTGCTAAGGAAAGAATCAAAGAGCTTGGAAATATATCAGTAGAAAATCCCAAAGTGCAATTCAAGGGGAAAGGAACATAATTTTTAAAAAGGAGAAGGTGGTTACAACTTTAACAAATCTTTTTGGAGGGCACAATTCGACCCATAACACTTGGTTATAAAGTACCTGCATTATGCCTGAAGTGATACAGTGCTATTTGAAAAAAGATCTGGATTAAGTTATAAATGTATATTGCAAATTCAAAGGCAACTACTAAATTTTTTCAAGTGTAATTAAATAGCTAATTTAGAAGACAGAGACTAATCATATAAAATGTTTATTTAAAACCAGAGAAGGCAGAAAGAAAAGAAAAGAGAGGAAAAAAAAAAGATTAAGAGCAACAAATAGAAAACAGTTACAAATATTGTTGATATTAATCCAACTATATCAATAATCACTTTGTATGTAAATGATCTAAAAACACCAATTAAAAGATAGAGATTGTCAGAGTAGGGAGAAAAAAAGACCCAACTATATGTTATCAAAAATAAACTATTTTAAGTATAAAAATTTGAATGTTAAAAGATATACTGTATCAATACTAGTCAAAAGAAAGCCAGAATACTTATATTAATTTCAGATAAAGCAGATTTCAAACAAGGAGAATATTAAAGGTTAAATAGGGGCATCAGATAATGATATAGCAGTCAACTGCCTAAGAAGACATAAAAATCTTTAATGTGTGTATACCCAACAGTGCAAAACCATATTATAGCTAGAGAATTCAACACTTCTGTATCGGTAAATTCTAGATCAAGCAGGCAGAAAATCACTAAGGATATAGTTTACCTGAACAGCACTATCAATCAACTTGATCTAATTAACATTTATAGACTATTCCAACAAAAGCAGAATATATATTCTTCTCAAGATCACATGGGACATTCAACAAGATAGACCACATTCTGGTCCATAAAAAATATCACAGTAAATTGGAAGTATAGAAATCATTCAGGTATGTTCTCAGAGCACAATGGATTTATATTAGAAATCAATAGCAGAAACATACCTGTGAAATCTTCAAATATTTTGAGATTAAACACATGTATACATAATGCTTTGGTCAAAGAAGTCTCGAGAAATTAAAAAATATTTTGAACTAAATAAAAAAGAAAATACAATTTATCAAAATTTGTAGAATGCAGCAAGCAATGATTAGAGGGAAATTTATAGCCGTAGCCCATGCATTAGAAGAGAAGAAAGATCTAAAATCAATAATCTGAGCTTCTATATTCGGAAAACATAGAGAATTTTAAACATAAAGCAAGCAGGAAAAATTAATAATTAAAAATAGAGCAGAAATCAGTGTAATTGAAATAAAGAAAACAATAGAGAAAAGTAACAAAACCAAAAACTATTTCTTTGGAGAGATTGATAAAAATAATAAACTTCTAGGCACTTTAACAAAGTAAAAAGAAAAGAAGAAACAATTACCAATATCAGAAATGAAAGAAGGGTCATCCCATGGACATTAAAAGGATAATAAAGACATACTATAAATAACTCTATACCAACTAATTGGATTACTTAGATGTAATAGGTCAATTCTTTGGAAGACTCAAACTACAAAACTCTAACAAGAAGAAATAAATCATTCAAATAGGCCTATATCTATTAAAGAAATAATAACCTCTCCCTCGCACTCCCCCACACCTCACCCCCAAAAAGAGTGCCCGGCCCAGTTTTCACTGGTGAATATCACCAAAAATTTAAGGATAAAATAACAATTATCTACAATCTATTTCAGAAGACAGAAGCAGAGAGAACACTTCCTTTCTCATTCAATGTGACTGGCAGTATCCTCATATCAAAAATGAGGTAAATATATTACACAAAACGTATACTACAGACCAATATTTCTCATGCACATAGGTACAAAAATTCTTAGCATAATGCTAGCAAATCGAATCCAGCAATGCATAAAAATAATTATACACTATGACCAAGTGAGATTTATTCCAGGTGTGCAAGACTGGTTCAACATTCAAAAATCAAATAATGTAATCCATCACATCAATAGGCTAAAAAAGGAAAACCATACGATCAATCAATTGATGTAGAAAACACACTCGATAAAAATCATATATTCATGCATGATAAACTGTCTCAGTAAACTAGATAAAGAGGAGAACTTCCTAAAATTTATGTACCCAAAACCAGCTAACTTAATGCTTAATGATAAAAATTAATGCTTTTCTCTTAAAATTAGGAACAAAGCAAGGATGTCTCCTTTGTCCTCTCTTAGTCAAGACTGCACTGGAAGTCCTAGCTAGTGCAATAAGAGAGGAAAAAAAGGTAAACAATACACAAGTTGAGAAAGAAGAAATAAAACTGGTTTTGTTCACAGGGGATAATATTGTATATGTAGAGATCTCTAATAATTGACAAAAAGAATCCCCCGAACAAAACAAAAACAACTCCTGAAATTAATAAGCAATTATAGCAAGGCTTCAGGATATAAGGTTAACATACAAAAGTCAATTTCTTTCCCATATAAGAGCAATGAACATTTGGAATTTGAAATTTAAAAAATAATACTATTTATATTAGTACCCTACCGAAGATGAAATACCAAGATATAAACCTACTGGAAAGCTTGAATAATATCTATACATGAAAAACTATAAAACTTTATCACAGATATCAAAGAAAATCTAAATAATTGGAGAGATATTCCATGTCCAAGGATTGAAAGAATAAGTATATTAACCTAATTAAAATAAATATATTAATCTATTTAAAAATGTCAAAACGACCTAATTAAAATGTCAATTCTTTCTAATTTGATTTATAGTCAACATAATTCCTATAAAAATTCCTGGTAATTTGTAGATATTGACAAACTGGGCTAAAGTTTATATGAAAAGGCAAAGATATAGAATACTGAAGAAAAACGAAGTTGGAGGAGTGCCACTACCCCACTTTAACTTTACTATAAAGCAATAATGATCATGGCAGCATGATACTGGGGAAAAAAAATAGATACATATATCATTGGAACAGAATATAGAGCCCAGATATAGAGTCCTACAAGTGTAGTCAACCGATCTTTAACAAAGAAATAAAGGAAATTTAATACAGAAAGGATAATTTTTTTAGCAAATGATGCTGGGATAATTGGACATTGATATGCAAAAAGTGAACTTAAACCACAAGTCTTTAAACTTTCACAAAAATTAGTCCATGTTGGATCATAAACCTAAATGTAATAGGCAAAACTTCTAGAATGCAACACAAGAAAAAGTTTAGGTAACTTAGGCTTTGTACATGAGTTTTTAAATATAATATTGGAACCACAGTCTATGAAAGAAAAAAATTGATGTTTTAATATTAAAAACATTTGTTTTTAATAAAAACATAAAGTGTGAAAGACATAAAAGTGTGAAAGACATAAAAGTGTGAAAAACATAAAAGTATGAAAGACACTTTTATGATTAAAAAAAGACAAGCTGCAGATTGGAAAACTATTTGTAAAGCACATAAGGATTTATATTCAAAATATATAAAAAATTCTCAAAACTCAACAATAATAAAACAACCTAATTAAAATATAGTCAAAAGACCTGTGAAGACACTTCAATATAAATATATACAGATGGTAAAAAAATTATGAAACGATTCAATATCATGTGTTATTAGAGAATTGCGAATTAAAAAATAGCATTCACTCATTAATGAATACAAAAAGGTACAACCTCTTTGGAAGACTGATTGGCAGTTTCTTACAAAGCTAAACATATTCTTAAGGTAAGATACAGCAATTGTGCTTTTCTAGGTATTTACTCAATTAATTTGAAAACTTTTGTCCTTGTGAAAACTTGCACATAAATGTTTATAGAAGTTTTTTTCAGAACTGCCCCAAAGTGAAAGCAACCAAGATGTCCTTCAATGGTGAATGGATAAACAAACTATAGAGCAGTAATCCCCAACCTTTTTGGCACCAGGGACGGGTGCTCCTATAAGAATCTAATGCCTGATGATCTGAGCTGGAGCTGAGGCAGCGATGTCAGTGCTGGGGAGCTGCTGCCAACACAGACTGAGCTTCGAAGCTTTGCTCACTCATCCCCTGCTGTGTGGTCTGGTTCCTAACAGGCCACAGACCAGTACCAGTCCACAGCCCAGGTGTTGGGGACCCCAGCTATAGAGCATCCATGCAATTTAATATTATTTAGCAGTAAAAACATTGCTATCAAGCCACAAAATGACATAGCTAAACCTTAAATGCATGTTAAGAGAAAAAAGGCCAGTCTGAAAAAGGCTGCATACTCTATGGCTCAAATTATATGATATTCTGGAAAAGGCAAAACTTTAGAAACAAAAAGATTAGTGGATGAAAATGTTCTGAGGGGTGAGTGAGACTTTAATAGGTAAAACACAGGGGGCATTTTAGGGAAGTGAAAATATTCTGTAAAATACTGTAATGGTTTATATAACATTTTGCACTTATCAAAACCCATGTAAAGTTACAGCCATAAACAAAATCTTAAGGTATGCAAATTTTAAAAAACAATAATTTAAGGGGCAGGGGTAGAATGAGGAATCCCAAGAAGGAATGAAAACTGTGAGAAGACCATCTAACTGTATTACAAATGTGTGAAACAACCGCACTGAAGCACGGAGGAAAATTTATAGTGTTAAAAGCATATATTTAAAAAGAATAAAGACCGAAAATCAACGATCTTATTATGTATCTCAAAAAATAAGGAAAAAATAGCAAGCCAAACACACACACACAAAAAGTAGAAAGAAAAGAATAGTAATGGAACTAACAAACATTTATTGATATTGTTTAGAGAAAGACATTGACAGAAAGAGAGAGAGAGCGAGAGAGCGCACACAAATGCCATACATAAGGGATAATATATAAAGGTTGAAAAAAGAGACAAACCTACAATTCCTACATATACTAAAACAATATTAAGAGGATAAGAAGAAGTAATACGTCTAAAATTTTAGATGAAATGGAAAAATTCCTACAAAACATAAATGATCAAAGGTGACAGAAAACAGATGGAAAATATGAATACTTTTATATCTAGTCAAACTAAATTCATCATTATATTTACATATATTTACACACAATATCTGACCAAATTATGTTTATTCCAGGAATGCAAGTCTAGTTTAAAATTTGAAAAAAAAACAGTTAATGTAATTTACTAGATTAAGTAAAAAAATGTGTATGCTTGTCTCAAAAGTTTAGAAAGCATTTATTTGATAGGAAGAATTCATGATAAAAATGAAGGTGAAGTAGAAAAAAAAGGAAACTTTCACAGTGTCATACAATTTTAAGAATGGCCATCAATGACCCTTGTCCTTATACAATATACTCTCTTTTGCATGTGAGTGGAATCTGTGAATTCGATAATTTGTTACTTTAGTGATCATGTTACATTATATGGCAAAATGGTGGAGCCTAACCTAATATAATCACAAGGAGCCCTTTAAAAACAGTTTCCTCCAGCTGATAGAAAAGAAAGGAAGTCAGCAAGGATCAAAGGTGTCCTTAATAGGAGCTCTGGCTGGCATTAAGCAAGAAAAGGGAACTTCTGTCACAGTGAATTCAATTCTGCAACCTGATTGAATCTGGAAGTGGATTCTTCCCCAGAACCTCTAAGAGCCCCCTTAACCAATCCCTTGATTTTGACCTTGTAAGACCGTAAGCAGAGAACCTAGCTGAAGACAACTGGATTTCCGACCTACAGAACAGGGGGCTAATAAAATCTAAGGTGTTTTGAGCCAGGAAATTTCTGATAATTTGTTATGTATCAATAGAAAACAAATGTACCTAGTATGATAAACTGTGCTCCCCTCAAATAAGAGAATAAAAATCCCTACAGCCTACAACAAAATTAAAAGTGAAATAGTTTTGACTTTGATGCTAGGACTTAAACAAAAATTGTCCAATATCACCATTTCTAATTAACGTGTTTTCTAGAGGTCCTAGCCAGTATGATAAGGGAAGATAAATAAATATGTAGACAGAAAAAGAATTTTAAAGAATGTCATTTTTTCATAGGTATGATTTTAAGCATAAAATCAACCATTAAAATGAATACATGTACTTAATATGCTCCCTGAACTCAAGGTCATTATACAAAAATTATAGTTCCTATATTAGCAACGAACACTCAGAAAATGAATAAAAAACATACCATTCAAAGTAGTAGTCATCAAAGACTAGCCATCAAAAATTTACTCTATTTAGGCAGAAATCTGTTCATAAACTGTCTCGTCTCTCAAAGGATGGCATTTGCTATATTGCTGAATTTTTCTAAAGTTTAGAACTTTATAATCTTGGCACCTTCAGTCACTTAGGTCTTAACTGAGGAATCCTTCTTGAATACTTAAAACCTTTAAATTTCCATTTCACATTTGAGCCCTGTGTTTCTGGAATCTCTGTATTCAACTAAAGATGAGCAAATCTCCCTCACAAGATTTTGTGGATAGGTACTTTTTAGCCTGTAAACAGTGACTGCCACCAGTGCTTCTTGTTGTGATTGCTTGAGCTCTTGTTTCTCAAGTCAGACAATTATTTAGAATCACTGGGGTCGCTGTGCTAAACCCTCATCTTCTTTATGGACAGGGATGGATATATTTTTAAAACTTTCCATGGGATTCTAATGCACCTCCAGGGCTGAGAATTGCTTGCTTAGGCCTATAAAACAGAAGTCCTTAACTATCGCTGCACATTAGAATTACCTGGAGAGCTTTTAAATGGCACTGATGACTAGGTCCTACCCCAAATTAATTAAATCAGCATCTCTGGAGGAGATGTCTGTGATAGCACTGGTTTTAAAAGCTCTCTAGGTGATTCCTGTGTGCTGTCAGGATTGAGACCTAAACATATAAAATCTACTGCTTAGGAAGTATTTTCACTCATCATCACATCTGTTTCAGTTGGAAAATCACCCTTTCCAGGTTCCTCAACTGAGGTTAATGTTCTGAGAAGCTAGTAAAAATCCACACCACTGGTGTCTCTTCCTGAAGATACTGGCTTTCCTCACATTTTGAACAGACTACATACGGGTCAGCATTTCTTTCTGCTATTTCTTTTCCTGAAGTGGTAGGATAGTGTTTTCCATTTAACTACTATTTCTATATTACTTTCAAGAGATTCAGTACTTTCTAACATCTTAACCGTCTTATACAGTTCCCTAAATTTTGTTTTATATTATCATTTAGTGAAAAAAGAGGTGTCAAAAAGTTTTGAGTCTAATTAAAGCATCTGTGGCTGAGTCAAATCTTGTGTTCTTTTTTGAATTGGATAATTCCATGCAGGAGATATAGTTCCTGCCATCAGGAATACTTAACTCAGAATTGGAAGTAATCGGTCATTGTCCTTCCTGGCCCTCTTATTTTCCTAGATCACGCCTTAAGGCTTAATTCCAGAAAATTTTAAATGACGGTAAATCTTCACTTTACTACGGCTGTGTTACTTTGAAGCTCCAATAATGACATTTTGTTGCTGTTGTTGTCATCGTTGTTTTTCTTCTCCACTGGTCTTCCCGGCCTTCGCATTTAAAATCTTGCACATTTTCTGCAACCACTTTGTAAAGACAAACTTGTATGGGGTAGCTCCTCAATTGCTCTTACTCTAAATTCTCCTTGTGTCTGAGGCTCCCTGCGAATACTTTCTTAGATCCTGGCAAACTCTGGGGGATTATTTCTGATTTGGCTTCTCTTCCGTTGGATTTTTCTGGTTTTCTATCAATTTTACTGATGTAATAGCAACTGAACATTCCTTCCCCTTATAGATATCTTATTTTAAGAGAACTTAGAACTGAGTGTATCTTTCTTTTTCTATATGTCTATCTTGGCCTTTAAGGTACACATTTTTTTTCTTCATAACTATCTAATTTTTATTGTAATAAGTGAAACTTTCTTCTAAGGAAAATTCCCTTCCTACCTTGAGGTTAATGTCTGTTTAATTCAGTTTTCGTCCTTTTACCACTTTGGTCTGAAAGCAAAGCTGAGCTATATTTCATCACTTTTAAAAAACTACACTTTATTTCTTATAAAGTTTCAAGTTCACAGCAAAATTGAACAGAAAGTACAAAGACTTTACATATACCCTCTCTGCTCCCACACATACACAGCCTCCCAGATTATCAACATCCTTCACCAGAATAGGTACATTTGTTACAATTGGTAGACCTGCACTGACACATTATTATCACCTAGAGTCCAGAGTTTAACATTAGGATTTGCTCTTGGTGCTTTTTATTCTATCGGTTTGGACAAAATTATAATGACATGTATTCACACCTTTATAGTATCATATGAGTAGTTTCATTGCTTTAAAAATCCTCTGTGCTCTGCCTATTTAACTCTCCCTCTCCCCACCCCCTGATAATCACTGATCTTTTTACTTATCTCTGTAGTTTCACCTTTTCTGAAATGTCTTTTATTTGGAATCATATGGCACGTCACCTTTTAAGATTGACTTCTTTCACTTAGTAGTAGGCATTTAAAGTTCCTCTGTGTCTTTTCACGCCTCGATAGCTCATTTCTTTTTAATGCTGAATGATATTGCATTGTCTGAATGTGCCACAGTTTATTTATTTGTTCACTTACTGAAGGACATCTTGGTTGTTTTCAATTTTTGGCAATTATGAATAAAGTTGCTATAAGTATTCTCGTGCAGGATTTTTGTGGACATGGTTTTAACTCCTTTAGGTAAATCCTAAGAGGTGTGATTGCTGGATTTTAGGTAAGGGTATATAAGGTAGTTTTATAAGAAATTGTCAAACTGTCTTCCAAAGTGGCTGTACCTTTTGCTTTCTCACCTGCAATGAATGAATGTCCCTGTTTCTCCACATCACCAACAGCATTTGGTATTGTCAGTATTCAAGATTTTGGACATTCTAATAGATGCATAGTGGTATTTCATTATTGTTTTTCTACATTTTCAAATACCATTCACTTTTTTTTAAGTTCATGTGCAACCTTGACTTCAGTGCTTCAAGAACAGGCTTTTTAACTGGTTCTTGGTCTTTATATCTGCAATATTTTAAATGAGTTGGTTTTCTGCTCCAATAAGAGAAGATGGTGTGTTCCATTTTCAACACGGTCTCCTTTTACTTTTTGTTGACTTATAAAATCTACTCTCTTGCTATGACTGACTCAACTAAAACCTATAGTTAGAGCATATGTAATTTAGTCATCCTGAGCCAGGTTTGGAACATCTAGAGCAAACAACCTTTAAGAGCTTATAAAAAGTCATCTGAGTTAAAGAATTTAGCCCTTTCTTGGATTTCTCCTTTGGAACTGAATATAGTTTAGAATATATTTGCAAAAATCAGGACTGGGGACAGCCTCTCTCTCTCTCTCTCTCTCTCTCTCTCTCTCTCTCTCTCTCTCTCTCTCTCACACACACACACACACACACACACACACACACAAGTTAGTTTTTTGCGAAGAAATAAATCTTAGTTGCTAGTCTGAAGACCAGCCTGAATATCAGGTTGAAAACTCAGGGGAAAAAAACAGAAAATTTGTTTTGCCTCCTAATTTCTAAGAGGTCTATATGAGAAAAGACTCTTTCTTTAATTCAATACCTGCTTAGAAATGTTGGGCCAGTGTAAGTCAAGGGAAAGCTGCCAAAGTCTCCCCTTTATCATCTAAAGCTTGAGTTTTTGCTGATTTTTACTGGTCTGCCTTTGTCAGGCTAGTGAGGCCTGCTATGGCTAAATTTATCTTGTTGATGCCCTAAGACCTCTTAGAATTTGCTAAGGCCCAGCATGCTGGCATAAGGCTAACTAGCTCACTTAAACCAACCACTAGCCAGTAGACCAAGCTAAAATTTTGTTAATGAAAAAATCCCAGAACACCAAGGTCTTAAAGTGATATTTCTAGGACACAGAAGTTAGTACTAAACTACAATATCTGGTAGACCAGGTCAGGGTTTTAAATAAAGTAATTCATAGGAGACCTAGCACTTAAAATCTTCTTAGATAGCAGTTAATAGCCAACTTTAAAAACCATCTACATGGAACAATTTAAACTGCTCAAAACTACCCAGTTTCAACTAGAAGATACATATTATTGTGCTTCCAAAATTTCACGTCCTTACCAAATCTCACTTTTAAACCCAATGAACCAGATCATTTCATTTTCCTGATAAGAAGGTACCTCTACAACCCGTGTAGCCTGCTTCCTACAGGACAAGGCTGACCTTTTAAAATATAAGGCACAAAGGAAGAAAGCAGAATATATGCTCTCTGATTTCTATAGGTTTCTAAGTGGCAGAGACAGAAGTGACTAAACCAGAAAAGTCCATGCCCTCTCCCAAATCCTTCCCAAAAGGAGGAGGAGGGAGGGAGTAAAATTGACCAGACATTTTACCATAATAAAGGAGCTCCTTTTGCAAGAAAGACTCATAGGAGGAGGAAAGGAGCATTTGCTCTCTGCATTATGTAACACAATCCGCTCCCCCCCCCAAAAAAAACATAATAATGAGCTAAAGGACAACTTAAAAGTTTCTCAGAATTATGCTTCACATGCTCACTCATTTAATTGCCAGGTTGAACAATTTTCTAGTAATAGGTTTTGACCATAAAAAAATTAGTAAATTAAAAATGTTTAAGTAAATAAATCTGAGACCAGCTCATAATAGAAGAAACTGTTACTCTAAAAAATATAGGCTAGTTCTTGCACTAAGCTGAAAAACGTTTCTCTCAGGATTAGAAAGCCCAGTTTAGATCTGAGAATAGAATGAGGAAGGCCTAACAGGAAAGAATGTGGTTCTCAGACTAGGGTTTTATGGGCGAGAGAATAACAATAAAGAAGCTCTAGAAAAATTTACATAATTCTTAAACATATGATACGCAGGGAGTTTTGTCTACAAACAAGTTTCATTTTCATACTTCTAAGGAGCATAATTTTTTTTTTTTTTTTTTTAGCTCAGCTGCCTCCATTTTCTCACTAATTCAGCAATATTTGAGAGACTCTTAAGTCTATCCTGTGTGTATACTAAGGAGCCCAGTCTTTCCATGTTATCTCTTTAAATTTAGCTTTTGTAATCTATATGCACCTGAACTCTCTTGGGGTTTTAATCAGTTTGAACAGGAGGTAAAAAATGATGACTCATCCAAGAGGACTTCATAAACTAAAAAGGGTAGATTAGGTATAACATTTAGACTGTGGGCTTCCACTAAAATTGAGATGATGGAAAAGAAAGAAAGTTTAAACATGAAAGTATAGACAAAAACATTCCAGGCAAATGTAAACAAAATAAAAGCAAATGACACTACTAATATAAGATATAACAGAATTCAAGGACAAAATTGTTAAACAGGACAAAGCTTTTTATTATATAATGATAAAAGGTTCAAGCTGAGAATAAGCTGTAATTATAAAACTTTATGCACAAATCAACATACCAGACAAGTTTATAAACTCCTAGGAATACAAAGAAGACCATGAAACTTTTTTTTTTAATTTATAGTGGGTAATAGCAATATAATGCCTCTTTCACAATTTGACAGATCACGTTGACAAAAACAAAAACAAAAACCCTAGACAAATTAAATAATCAGTAATTTTGTTTTAATAGATATACATAGATGTTTGTACTCAAGAAATAAAGCTTGCTTTTGTTTTCAGAACACTTAACAAAATTTGATTATATTTGTCAGGAAAAAATTATAAATCAAAAGACATTATTTTGTGAAAATTTATGGAGTACATTTGGAATAAAATGATGATTTCTTGGTAAAATAAAAAGAAATTGGTGCAAAAAGGGAAGATACTGTGAGAGAATAATAACTATGAAAAAGACTAAAAAATAAAGAGAAACAGGATTTTAAAGCTAAATTCTATTTAAATCTTAAAAACAATATGCCATATGCCATTTAACTAGTCTAGATTATAGCAAAATATAGAAAATGCTTTAATTTATGCTAGAATCCTTAGATAACCTTAATACCAAGTCTGAGAGCTACTGTACAAAACTCTTAGCAGAGATAGAGCAATTATTCTTTATAAAATAAGAGCAAAGCAAATCTGAATGTATAGTAAGAAAACTAACAGTGACAAAGTACAAAACTAAGGTTGGTTCACTGCTTTGTAGAGTATCAAAATAACTCATGTCATCAATTTGCCAAAAAATAAAAAATATATATATGATTGTATCAATAGATGTTGAGAAGACACTGGTAAAATTCAACATTTATTTCTAATTAAAGCTCTACATAAAGTAGGGAAAGAAGAACTACTTAAAGATTTTCTAACAAAAATCAAGAGCTAATATATTAAATTGTGAAAAGGTAATCTTCTATTAAAATAAGGAATAAAACAGTAACACCCTTATGACTAATATTATCCAGCATTGTAAAGGTTCTATTTAATAAAATAATATAAAATTAAATAAACTGGATAAATACTGGATAGACAATATGATTTTAGCTCTAAATTACATAATTGTCATTTGATTCTGCCAAAGACACTGTACTAAAATATTTCAGAATTATAAAACCTGTAATGTTTCCTTTATAAAAAATATAAAAGTAAAGATTAGTAGCTAAATTCTCTATACTGTTAATCACTTAGTAGGAGATGTCCATTTACAATAGTTTTTAAAAGTATTTGGATTAAGTTAACTAAAAAAGCATAGACATGATAAATTCTCACAGCAGGAAATAAATAGAACTTCCAAAATAGAGTGATATAATGGATCTCTAAAAGATTGTTTCTTAAAGTTGTGAAAATTTATAAATTGATATATAGTTAATACAATTCCAGTCAGTACCCTGATGGTATATTTTAGATTTGAACATCTAAGCTGCTGAAATAACCAAAAATAATTTACAAATATATAGTGGAAGTGATTTATAAAATATTATAACTTACTATACAGATGTTTATAAACAGTAGTAGAACAAAATAACTTCTAACCTTCAATTGGAACTTAGGGAATATTTTAATTTGGTGAGAGTGAATGATTTCTGGTTATAACAGTGTCAAACTTTGTGTCCACAACAAAGACAAAGAAAGAATAGATGAAATATAATCTGGGAAAACTAAGGAACATGGCTTTGCTCAAAACTTAACAAGTAACTCTATTGGAAATTGAAAAGAAAATGGTGTAGAAATGGGAATAAAATTACAGGACTCTTTAGCTCCATGTCAGAAGCCAGCGAAGGTGGCTGAAAGTTCCACTGCACAGGGTGTGGGACCAAATGCCCCACCAGAACTGGAATTAAGAAAACCTTAGAAGATTAGATATGTTTGGACGTAGTTGATAAGAAGATTATTTAATAAATGTCCTGGTATAAGTGTCTTGCTTGATGAAAGAAAACAAATACAGACATCTTTTTTATACCACAAATGAACATAAATTTCAAGTGCATTGGAGTTTTAAAATTTAGGTTACATATCTTAGGAATTTTAAAAGTATATTTAGAAGAAAAAATTGAGAATATTTGTATTGTCTTCTGGTATGGAGAGCTGCAGGACTGAAACACATAGGCTATAAGGAAATTATATACATATATATCTATAAATACATCAAATAATATTTTATATTAAAATATGTGAAGTCAAAAGTGCAAAGAAACTATTTCTAACACTAATATACAACAGATTCTACAAACTGATAAGTAAAAGGCAAATAAAATAGAAGAGTGAGCAAAAGATATGAACAGATAAAAAGAAAGCCAGATGGGCAATAAAAATATTTCTTGATTGGCAGTAGGGAAAATGCAAATTATAACTACAATAAGAACATTTTTTTTTCATGTGCCATATTGGTTGAGTAGAAAAAAAATGATATCCAGTATTGAAGAGTATAATGGGTAATATACAGTCTTTTAGATTGCTGCTGAAAACATGAATGGTTACAACAGAAACAAAGCAGAAATGAAATCTAATAATGTCTATATAATTTAAAATTTTTTTTTTACCTAGAAATTTTACTCTTGGTAAAATACTAGTACATAAGGATTTAACACTTCTGTGTTTTGAGAATATCCTGGTGGAGGGAAGTGCTGTGCCTGGCACAGCTTTGGGAAAATAAGGGGAGAACCATATTTACCAAGACAATAGAATTAATCAGTAACTGTTAAGTTGTGTTAATTCTCTGTAAGGGTAATGACGGAATGAGAGATGTTAACTAGCAATTAATTGCTAAATTTAAAAAGGAGAAAGCCCAAGTGGTGGCTTATGAGGAATCACTCATCACCTGTTCTAGCAGGGCAGACATAATTGAAAGGCAGCTTGAACATCTAATTGTGAGAGTCTCAGAGCTCCTATTATTTGACCTCTCAGCCAAGCCAGGTCTGCTATGTCAGCATCAGGGCCATGGTAGGGAAAACCTGGAATCCTATAGGCAGGAACTGAGATATCTGAAAGGATGTATCTGAGGATGTTGCCTCTGCAGTCCCTCCGGATCTCCAGGCCTGCAGATGTGGCCTACTTTTCTCTAATAAGAGCTAGCATAGAGTGTGCTGCAGAAGCCGCTCTCCTGCAAAGCCACAAGTGGTCCCCTCAGAAACTTCCCGCCTCTTCCCATGTTAATAAATAGGATTAAATTCCAGTATAACTGAACTGGTGACATACTGGCAGAGACTACTCATCTAAAGGATTATAATTACTAGCTGGCATGTACCAACAGGAGCCAGGGAAGGACTCTGAGACCAGATGTTGACAGTGCTTAATCAATGAACTGCAATATTGGGCTGGAAAGCAAAAATTCCTTGACTTGGTGACACTTCTCTGACAAGAGATTTAACACCCTAACAAGGACACCAGAGCATGAATTAAATTCATTACTTGATGGCTCTTAGAAACCTGGAATGACAATGACCAACTTCCAGCAAAATAAAAATGCCTAAATTTCTTTAGCAGAGCGTGAAGGAAGGAATATAAAGGCTGAAGGAAGAAAATGGTATTGCTTACTTATTAGGTCCAGCCAGATATATTAGATGAGGTCAGAAGATCCAGTAGAGGAGTATGCTCCATGAGAGGGTCCATTAGGAATGTGGTGATGAGAGAGGCACCAATATCACTAAGAAGTTCAGTGGTGGCTTTTCTTTGCTGGCCAGATGTGAGAGTAGGAGAGACATTCACACAGTTGAGCTCATGAACATCTGGTAAATAAAGGGCCTTGAAGAAGTTGTTAGGTAGCTAGTCAGACATGAACGACAAGAGGGAACAAAGGAATTGGGACCCAGCATAGAGACAGCCCAAAGAACACCCCAATGGTGGTAGAATTCAGGGAATGCACATGCACACGAGGAAAAGTTATTGCCTAGTTTAGTCAAGTGTCAATCAAAATGACCTCACCTGCCAATCACCTAGGAATGCCTTTGGGATTACTCATCACAGCCCAAATATAAGGCAGACTTTCCCACTTCTGGGTACTTTTTGCCCTTCTGGGCTCTCCTCCCTTTTGCCCTCTGAGTTCCCCTTTTTGCCCTTTTTTGCCCTTCTGGATTCTCTCTTTCTGGTGGCCTTTTGTGGCCTTTTTACCCTTTTGTTGCAATTTTGGCCCCTTTATGTTGGTTACAGCGCTGAGACCATGTGCCTCCTTGGGGCACACTTTGTCTTTCTCCATGCGCCTTCTTGGGGCAGTCTTTGTCTTTACAAAACATATTTTTAACAAAATTATTAAATCTCAGTGACCTGTGATTCTTCACTATCATCATTTGAGGAAGAACCAAGGAAAAATGCTGACTATGCACCATCATTATCCCTCTCCCTCCCCTTTACCGTTGAGATGACACTGAACTCTGATTGGCCTCAATAGTGACAAAGTCATAGAGGCCAAATGGCAGTGCTTAAAAACTACAAGCTAGGACCCACAATTACCAGGTATGAAGAGAAGCCAAAAAGGCTTGACCTGTAGGAAGTTTTCAAGGGTCCAGTGGTCAGGGGCAACCTTGACTATCTCCTACAAGGTAACAAATGACTGCATCTTCCATTTACCGCAATAAAGCAGCACATTGTTCAGCAGACCACTTTGGGCTCTTGAGGCAACCCTTTCCACACGTATATACCTCTATACCAGGTAACATGGAGGGCTGGCAACTTTGAGTCTGGCCTGGAGCAGGAAAAGGTAGTGCAGTATATCCAGGCTGGGAACTCTAAGCCTTGCTGCTTGGGTCTGAGCTTCCATTTAGTAGACACTATGGTGCTGGAGGTGTCAGTATGGGGACATGATGCAGTATGAAGTTTGTGGCAAGGTCCAGTGAGAAAACCATGATGCAGTTCTCTGAGAATCAGAAGTAAGGCCATACTATCTGGGAGAGATGATTATACTTCCTTTGAGAAACAAAGTTCTGTTACATCTCCCCAATATAAATAAAATTCTTGACCAGAGGGCACCGAGTTATCATGTATCTAGAACCACTTACTTTGAATTGGGTTTAACCAGACAAGCCAAGTCATAGTTTGGACAGGCCCTATTTCCTTCCACATAGGCATTTTCTTAATAAAATTCTTGAGTTTTTAATGTCATCTTGGTATCTGCTTCTCAGAGGACCTGGACTAACACACCTACTTTTTTCATCTTTCCCAAAAGGTTTATCTAGAAATTATCAGATCCCAGAATGCAGCTCTCCAGAACATAAACTCCATGAAGAGAGCTATTTGTGCCCGTTTATCTGTTTCTGGAACAGCTCCTAGCTGTTATATATTCTCATATATATAACATGTATAGCACATATATTCTATGGCTGAACAATAGATTATTGAAGTGTGAGAGAATAAAGAACAGAAAGAGCTGAGTGGAACTGGAAATACCCTACCTAAAAGCATTTAAACTTTAATGTTTTAATATATTTTGCCGACCAATTAAAACAAGTCTAGTGGTTAAATCTAGTTAGTGGACAGTTGATTTGTAACCTCTGAGTGGTGTAAAGTAAAAAGTTATTCCTCCTGGTAATAACCTTCAATATGATGAGATTCCCAGAGTGAATAATAGGGGCAACTGATAACATACAGGGCACAATTAACCAGCACAGACTGAAAATCTTGTAGCCAGGGTCTGACAAAAGGCATCACATTTGCCTTAGCCTGAAGGAGTTTAGATAAGAAGACAAACATGCTCCTAAGAAATGTCCGGAGAATAATTGCAGTGTTTTACATAGTTAAATGCAAGGTAAAGTGATAGGTTCAAAATGTATGGGCCTGAGTTGCCTGATTTATGTGGTGATTAGAAAATTGGACTCCTTAGGCCTGGGAAACAAAGCTCTATTCTGTAGGATTCACAGAAGCCGGAAACTAAGGACTGAAGTAAAGTTTTAATTTATAAAATTTAATTATTTTCTATTAAGCTTGGGAGGGCACCAATCCAAAACAGAAATTTTAGAAGCATATCAGGTACTAAGTAAAATGATTTCGGCGCCTCTGCCTCTAGGAACCCTTTAGTTTCACTATAGTAAATTGAGCTCATGACCTCTAGCTGCCTCTTTGCAGGACAAGCCATGGGTGGTTTGGGAACCATTCTCGTAAGTGTAAACTTTATGTAAAATGCTCATCACTGTCTAATAAAATGCTACCTATACAGACAGTGCGATCAGGCTAAAATTCTCCCTATACGTCAGAGACCACTCATTCTCACTGTTCACTTGCTAACAATAGCAACTTTGTGAAAGAAAAAAATACCTTTAAGATAAGGTGAAAAGATGAAGAGGAAAGTAAAGAATTTGTTTTTAAAATCTACAAAGAAATTCACCTGGTTTAATAGTACTCGAGCATTACTTATCTTTCAATAATTTGAGAGTTTTCTCTTCTCTTTTAGATTACCAAGAAAAGGAATAAAAAGATGACAGCAAGGTGTTTCTTTCGAATATGAGAGAATATAACAAAAGTCAGTTAACATGACTATCAGGAGAGAAAACAATAGATCTAAAAGGTTCTTAAAAATAATAATTAATTAATTTAAAAGTTTTTATGGATTCAGAACAGCAATAAATAAAAATACCCATTTTCACAAATGCCTCCCAAATAAGGCATGAAAAATGAAACACCCATTAGTACTTTAAAATGTATGACAAATGCTGATTAAATTCAGCCTGAGAGCATGTCGATTTGAAAAGGGGATTATAAATGTACATATCACCAGGTGCTCTCTTTTGTAAGGGGTGTGGGGGTGGGGAGTGTACCATTTAAACATGGTATTAGCACACGCGCATTGAGAACTAGAACAAAACTGGATGAAAATTAGAATAACGTTGGCCTTCGGGGGGGTTAGGGAGGCCGTCTCTGCAGCAGGTTGGTAATTTGTCACATCAGCTCCTTCATGAACTATCAACCTCATCACCATGGTTCACTGCACAGTTGGCCCTTGGGAGTCTAATACTAATAGCACGAAGAGGGTATTGAGGATTGTAGTCTCAACTACTTCATTATTGAATCACTTAAAAACATACCACCTATACATTCGAATAAAGTAGGTAATAAATTAGAGAGGGGAAACACCATAAACATCGAAAATCAACTGAAGTAGGGGGAAAATAACCAAGAAAGAATGTAGGCAGTAATAGCCCCATGAAAGCAAGTCTTCTTGGAAAGATAGAGGGTGAATAATTTTGTGTGACAGCTACCATTTATTTATGTTGTGTGAGGCCGCGTATCAACCAGTAACAGTTATAATTGTACATTAATAGGGTTACTAAATGAAATAGGTTTGGGGGTTTTTCTTAAGACACTGCAAAGACACACAGAGCTAGGGTGTTTGAAGAATATATATTTAACCAATAAAAAGAATATATTGAGACTTCAATAACATTAGCTAGAAAAGAGGAAAATGGTTCATTTCTAAAGCTCCAAGCTGATAGTACGTATGAAAATATGTTGGTACATTAGTAAGCATTAAATGATTTCCTTTTGTATAGATTCTCCAAATCAAACATTTAATGAGATCCATCTTTGGAGAAAAAGAACTTACATGTGAGACGTGACCATCTAGTCACTTGAGATTCTCCTTATCCAATAGCAATAAATTTTAACCATATTATTTGTTTTAAGCTTTGAAATAACAACTGTATATATATAGATTTATGAATATACATGAACAAATATATGTGACTGTGTTATTATGCTTTCATTTGTGTTTATATTTATTGATTCATTGATAACACAAAAATACCCAAGTAACACCTACTTGTCAAAAAGGTTGATATACATTGATAACATGTTTCAACTACTTGTATACTTCAGATTGTACTGTCCAATACAATAGCCACTAAATTCATGAGGTTATTTAACATTAATTTGAAATTGTTAAATAAAATTAAATTTAAAATTTAGTTTCTTAGCCACACATGCCACATTTCAAATGATCAATATATGTGATTTGTGGCGAGTATATCAGATAGCACAGATATAGAACATTTTCATTAAGTATAAAGTTTGATTGGATAGCAAAACTTTAGAAGATAACTTCTATTTGCTTTTAATAATACCTCAACCAATACATTTGAGAATAAATTCAAAGTAGATTACAATACATAGAAAATTTGAATTTTCATAAAGTTACATTTTTTTCCGGCATCAGTCACTCACTGTATTTTCAACACCATCATCTAAAAATATTTTGCATTTAACACATATATTTAAATTTTCTTGGTGAACATTTGTAAAATGACTAAAATGTGAATCTCAGATTTGATCATGCAAATGTCCTTTTTCACATGGCAGCTAAAATTTTTGGTACAAATAGAAAATCTTTTGCTGTAATTGTAATTATAAATAGTTTTATTACCAGTCATCACACATGTGACTATTTAAATAAGGAAGGATGGATTTTCTAACTGTGAAGTGCCAACTGATGAAAAATACATCAGGCTTTCAAAAGACTGAAAATGGTTAAAAGTGGAGTCATCCTAAATTTAGAAAGTCAATTAAAATGTGATTTAGCATAGAGCTTTATAACATGTCCCTGTTTCTAAGGTCATTTCTATGGAAGAACAAGCTAGTGAGATAAAGTGTGAATAAGGCCCCCACATCAGGACATGAAGGAAATCTTTTCTGATACTCTTAAAGATTTTTGTAACTTTTCTTTTCCATAGGCTTTTTGTCCTGTGGAGTGTGTGTGCATGCATGCATGCATGTGTGTTTTAAGATAAGGCAAACCCATATTTCAGGCATAAAAAGAACGGAAGTTTTGAAGCAGTGTGAAAAGCGGTTCAGCATAGCTGGAGGCTACCTAAAATCTTAGGAGGATTTGGATAAAAATATTTCCAGCTCAGTTTGACAGAATTCTGAAGGTGGAAATTGCATCAGAACTTTTGAACTCGAGCCTTTGTTCCCCTTGACTGCCCCCATTAGGGCTGCAATAGTCTTAAAGAAAAAGTATTCACCACATCCAAAGTAGCTTATTTTTGTATATCACATATTTTTCTTAGCCTTAATTATTGATGCTTGTGATTTCTTGGGGTTACTTTCTTTCTTTTCCTTTGCTTTCTTTCTTTTTCTTTTTCTTTTCTTTCCTTTTTTTCGATAATTCCTTAAAGTATCTTAATTTCCCTTTTTTAACATCCCTGCTGAAAGAAATCTAGGACTGCTGTATGTGGTTCTGTTCCATAGTGTTCCACCTCCTCTATTGTTCTCATCACTTTCAAGGTGAAAAATAAAAAAGTCTGGTTCAGAATTCATAATTTTCCTGAACCCTTGTCCAAGTTCATGATTCTCTTTTATTCACTCTCTGTTTCAGTCAGACTGGTCTAATCACTGTTTCTCCCAAAACCCTGACCTCTTCATGGCAGTCTTCTATTAGAGAGATTCTGTCTGGAATGTTCTCCACTCTCAAAATACCACATCACTCTTAAAAATTCCATAAAACTGTCATGACCCATTATCATCTAATTGACACTCCTTTCTAAGTTCTCAGAGGAATATGTAACACAATGTTTAAGAAGATTCGAGGTCAGATAGCTTACACTAGTAACCAAGCTGGCCTAAATGTTAGTTGTGTGATTTAGGCAAGTACTTTAACCTCTTTAGGGCCTCAGATTCACCATCTACATAATTTCAAACTTTACCTCAAAGGATACTTGTGAAGATTTAGTAATAATCTATGCAAACTTAATGACCAGCATATTATGAACACTCAACAAATACTATCATAATTGTTAGGTATTTTTATTACAGACTTCTTTGTAACAGCTTCATTGCCTAACCAACTGGAACGGAAGCTATTCGAAAGCAACAAATATTTTGGTATTAGTGGGTTTATTTTTTCCTTGTAACATCTAGAGAAATATTAGGCATCCTTTAGCTACTCATAGCTTAATCTTACTCAGTGAGTGTGTTTCAAAATATATATTTCAAAAATATTTTAATTATAAAGTTCTGAAACAATGAGGTTGATAAGAAAAATGTTATTTTCTTCCAAATGTCAAAAGATGACTTTTGTACATGTGAGCAAATCAGAGCCTGACAAGTAATTTAAAAAGTTTAAGAACAATAAAAGTAGAAATAGCCAAAAGTTAAGTCCAAGAGTCATTTTGATCTTAAGAAAAAGTAACAATGTTTTGTGGATGCGGTCTAATTAAATACAAATCAAGCAGAAGCAGTGGTATAATTTTGTTAAGAAAGGCAGAATTTCGGTCATAGACAATATGATTTTCTACTTGGAATTCTTAGAGAACAAAGAAAGTTAATATGAGTTTAATTAAGTGGCTAGATATAATATAAATATTTCTAACCCAATAATTTTCCCATGTAACAGCAATAGCCAATTAGAAAATATAATGGAAAAGTAAAAAACAGTACATCTATTACGTATCAGAAGTTACTTCAATCTACTAAAATTGCGATGTGAGTTTTTCTATTATGAAAAAAATAGAAATTAACTCCAAAAGATCAGTGTATTTTAGTTTATTATATAAGATAATGATAGTTTAAAAAAATGTAAGATAGAGTCAATATTGATCATTCAAAGGAATAATAGTTGATTTCTATGTTGTCCCAATGCTCCAAAGTATGGTTCTTCAACAAGCTCAGAGTGATCTGAAATATGATGAAATAGTCAATTTTATTTAAACTAATTAAAAAATTAAAACTTTATGTGCTATTTCTCTGTACACATTATTAAATCCACACATTTTTGAATACCATTACTTTTTCATGTGTGTTTACCTCCTATATCTATATTTGTAATAGACTTTTCTTCTTCATAGAAACAAATAAAGCTTTGGGGCTATTATTTACCTGTTATATCCAAATCCACCTTCTATACTCTTTTTATGATGCTGAGGCTGAGTCTCTACAAAGTCTTTTTCCTGGATTCTCTTCTCATTTGATTTCTAGTTTGGGAGATGAGGGAAAATAGGCTATAGATGGAGGATGTGAAGAGGAGAGAAGGTACTTTTTTCATATTCCAGCTATAGTCAAGTGGCTCTTCTGCAGCAAAGGACTGCTATGATTCAAACCTTCAACTTCTTTGGCACTCCTGGCCATGGCAACCCAGACATTCAGGCACCAGTTACCTGTATCTACCTTGGTAACTCGCATTACAGTAGCACTACTTCCCATTTATTGAGCTTATGTCTCAGGAAAATTGCAAGCTTCTTTAATCCATGGACTTTTGTCATCATTTGGAGAATAAAATAGATTGGTTGAGATGGTAAGCATTTACTGTATTCCAACAGAAATTTGAATTATGAGTACTATGTTTCTTTCCACTTTTATGAAACTAATAGAATACATTTAACTTATATTCCTAATTAGTTTTTAAATTATCAGATAAAAATAACTGAACAACTTGGAATATGTAACTCGAAATAAATTTCAACCAAGATTTTAAAATGTAAATGCCTTTGCACTACATCTGAACAATAAAAACAGCAAATAATCACATACATATAATTATTTATATTTTTCTAAGGATAGACTTGTGAATCTTTATAGATTTCCAGCTATGTATCAGCTTTGGTATTTGCGACCTGACTTTATCTCTGTTTTGTATTTTGTATTTCACCTAAGACTCGAGACCTCATCAATCTTTCTTGTTCATCTGGTTCATTCATAACTAACCACAAACCCTTATCCTCCCAACTATTCGTATATCTTTTCTCTCTTCATAAAATTATTGATAATGAAAAATAATTCAAAATACTTAAAATATTATATATATATATTTATATGTATACATACAAACACAGGAAAGATAGAATTGTTGTTGCTCCACCCATGGAAACACTTTTACTAAAATAAAATTGATTTAAAGATGTTTGTGCCTTTGATTAAGGTAGATAATAAGTGCTTACATAATTCAAAATAATAATTTCCCCAAACATGTATATTTTGTAAGTTTTCTCTTTGTATTAAATACAAATATATCTGTTGTTCTGCTATTATACAATCTTTAAAAATAAAAAAATATAATAATTTAGAAGAAACTGTCTTGATTAAAACATTTCTATCTTTTCATTGCACAATGAAGATGGAGAAATTATGTTATACTCTTAATCTGAAGACTCACATTAACATGTACATTTTTTTCCTGCATTTCCTTGGGGAGTGGAAAATTTATTGGGGAACAAGTCAAAATGTGAGAAAATGAAAGAGCAGCCTCTTTAATCTTTCCCATTTTGTGCCTTCTAGGGTAAAAACCCTCTCTTAAAATAAGAATATTTAAGAAAAAGCAAAAATGTTTCTTTTTCTTTGAGAGTTTAAGATTTTGCTTGGAATTCTGCATTAAAAATGAAGTATCTGTTTATCTACAATTGAGAAATAGCTTCAATTTCACTTTTGCTTCATTTCAGCATGATTAAATCCAATTGTGATAAATATATAATAACCAAGATCAGTTTTGATAGTGAGATATAGGTTTGTTCCTGCCACATTAAAATGTTGAGGCATATTGTGTTTTTTTCTGTGTTTTAAGCTTATGGATGTTTTAAAATCAATAGTCTATTCATTGTGTTTAGCTATACAAATGAGACCATTTCATTGACCCCTGAGGTGATTAGCCAGAGCCTCAAATAGGGAAGTTCATTACCTGGGGCTTGGCATGAATAATAATGAATACCATTAGTCATCATAAAATTTTCCAACGGCTTTCAAAATTCTAGCCATAGTGTTTGATTCAGTGACCTCCTGTGACAATCAACCCCACAGGCTAACTGTGGACCATGCAATGAAATATTTTTTTCATTTATTCTATATTAATATAACATTAATTTCACATGCTTTAGAGAACAATATATGCAAAAACTATTAGAACTATTCAGGTATTTTCTTGATATACAGTCTTAATGGAATATAAACAATATCATTGTCTCCTAAACATCTTTTAATAGCAAGATCATTTTATTACCTATGAGCTAGGGCCAGCTTTCTTTAGTTTTCAAAATAGACTTTACATCGTTACTATATTTATGTTACACCAAGATTCCATTTTATGATTTACAGAGTGATAAAAAGTTACAAGTGTTATCATTTTCACACCTTAAAAGCAACATTTTTTGCAACCAAGACATATAGTGTGGACTATGTTTGGCAAATATTCAGTCTACTCTCCTCCTTCTGTAGAATGTTCTTCACAGATCCATGGATGCTGGGTTTGGCCATATGACTTGCTTTGGCAATGAGATTATTGGCATTGGTCTCAAACGTGTTTGTCTAGTATAGCTTGCTTTTTGTGTCCAGTGACTTATCAAGAGAAGAGAAGAGAAGCCACTGCCTCTTTCCAGTGGCTGATCTTCAGCGGCTAAACCAGAGCTAGCGAACCTACCTTGTTTTACATGAGTTAAATTGCTATTGAACTACAGACATGTAGGAATGAGAATAAATAAATGCTTGTTGTTTGTTGTCAGCCACTGAGTTTTCATGTGGTTTTTACATGACATTATTAAAGCAAAAAACTGACAGATAAGTCATAGAGAACTGACTGTTTTAAATTTATCAAAGATTCTGAAGTCATTCTAAATTTACTTGCCAGCTCTGTCTCGGAAGGAAAACATAACTAGGAACAGGGCATTTCCAGTTTTAGCTGCTTACCTCAGGATGAATTACAATCTTTTTTTTTTCTGGAAACTACAGGTTAGAAAGTGATATAGTTGATGCATGAACTGTACTTAAAAATATTTCACAGTTACGAGTAAGGAAATGAGATAAATACAGATAGCAAAATAATGTATATCAATCAACCTTCTGTTAGACATTTTTGGTGGTCAAGAATTTTTTCAACTTAATCCTTTGTTGATTTTAAAAACTGTTTTTATTATCTGGTCAGAGTAATGTATTATTTCCCAAATTTCTTGTAGTTAAAAAAAAAAGAAAACACTGACTTTTCACTCCCTGCTTAAGCAAACTATTCTAAATTTACAAACTATACTAAATTTATCATTCATAAAGAAATATACATATATCCATAAACTTTTCCCCATATGTTCTTCTTCTTTTTTTCTTTTTTTTTTCCCCACAGATCACATAGGCAGTGCTTATCATGAAAGGAAAAAGGAAGGTAGGAATGGCATGCGGGGGAGCACAATAATAACAATGCCAGTGATCATAGAGTACTGAGTTTATAAGATTTTATAAATGAAGTTCTTTACCTCATTCAATTTCACAGAAATATTGTTAGAACACTAAAATAAGTTATTTTTTCTCTTTTTTTTAGAACAAGACTCAGAAAATTTAAGTGAGATGTGGAATTTTTAATTGGTAGAGCTTTTTCTTGAGCTTAGGTCCTCTGACCCTCTTATTTTCACTTTTAAAAACCACTTTCAATAATAAATTGGAACACACTTTTCCTGATATATCATAGAATTCCTACCCTACTGCACTTAAGCAAGGTCTCATTCAAGTCTGATTCAGAGAGAAATTTTCACGTATATATCATATGCTCTTAAATTAAAAATATCTTCCTGTATCAATCACTACCAATTTCATTCCCTTCCAAGATATTGCCAGATATGGAGTGGTCCTTTTGTCTCTTGCTGATTTTTTGTCTTACAATATTCAATCCACCACCTAATCCTAGTGTTTCTACATTGTAGGTAGCTCTTGGCTTTAACAATTTATCTGCCTTCGTGTTCTCCCAGGCCGGTTACAAACTGCCAGAATGTTTTATGTAAAACTAACTCTGGTTCTGACGTGAGGCTCCCACCATTTGGGTTTCTCTTAGGATAGTGAGGACTTTTCTTTTCTCTGATCTCTCTTCGGTCCGTACTCCAGCATGGGAATCTGGATCTAGGAAATAAAAATCTTATTTTGCAGTGTGGTCACTATTTCTTATTGTTTGCTGGACTTTCTTTAATTATTTCTCTGGCTACCTCATAGCTAAACTCATTTATATTTTCTCCAGTATTTCTGACATAAAAGCTAAAACGAAGCAAGAAATTAAACCAAAAAATATGAGAATGAGCTAAGCCAAAAATGGGAGGAAGAAAGCAACAAGAGGCAGAGAGTAAAAAGTTTTTGTTTTATTTTGAACAAACTGCCGAAACAGCTGGAGAAGTTGTTACTATTGCTCTTATAACTGCACAAAAACTTCATTTCTTTAATATAATATTTTTCTGATTAAAGCCGATTTCGCCCAGATAATAGCATTGTAACTTGCTTTTCCACCCTCCCTTCCCATATGTTTGCTCCTTTAGTCATTAAGCCTTAGGACGTAAGATTTATCAGGCCTTAGGTCTATAGTCATGGAAACAATTAGTTTCCTTAGACTAAGGATAACATCTTAGCCTTAGATGTGTTTCAGCCCCAGGCCCATGGAGAAAGAACAACCCCACCAGCCATGGGACCAGACAGGATGGCACCATGGTTGCTACCAGAACCAAACACAATGACCAATTATCCCAGCCCCATCCAATCATCCAATCAGTAGCACCCACACCCCCAACTCCTTTGGTTTCCACGATGATCCATTTTTCCCTATATAATCTATACTCAGGAGACATGGGGTGGGTTAAGGGAGGGAGGTGGAAGCACAGTTTGTTAAGGACATTAGCTCCCTCGTGTCTCTGGGACTTAAAACTCCCTAAAATAAATCCTTACTTTCTTTGCTGCAAACCTGCATATATCTTTCTTTTGACTCTCTCGAAGGCAGATGGACTCCTTCTGTCCTGGTAACTCTCTGATGTTGAAGTGTGAATGTCCTGAAGAGAAAGTTCCCGGGGGTCTCCCATCCATCTACTAACCAGGCCCAATCCTGCTTAGCTTCAGAGATCAGAGGAGATTGCGTTCAGGGTGATATGACCCAAGGAGAAAGTTTTTAAAATCTTGTAATTGATAATGTCTATCATACTGGGTGATGCAAGTCAGAAACTACATAGCCCTGTAGTCTTTCTACTTCCTTTCCCAGAAGGGTCTGGAAATGGAGGGAGATTAGTCACTTACCTGGAGATAAGCGCTATTAACAAAGTTTTCTATGTGATGAACTTACAGGTTTTTGTTTGTTTATTTGTTTGTTTGTTTAAATATAATTGCCTGACATTTTTGAAAAACAAGGACAACAATGAAAAAACATATTTAAGTGGTTTCATGTACCAGAAAATAAATAAAAACAAACAGGTGAGCAGAGTTTCTGACATCCAGAGACAGAAATGGCAAATGGCTTTCTGGAAGTTCACTTTTGAAGGAACCAGTGACTCACATTGCCCAATTGAGGGCCCACCTGGGTTAGGGATCTATTACGAAGACAAATGAAAAAAAAAAAAACAGGTCTAGGGTGGGGCTTCTCAAGTAGTGGAGATTAAAAAGAGCCCAGAGCTGTGGTCTTTGAAGAGCTCCTTGCCTGGAGAAAAATTTGAAAGCAGAAAGAGAGGCACTGAAGAGAGGCCAGCTATGGGACGGTCTAGGAGATTTTCTATATGCCGGAAAGACCAAAATTAGCAAAATAAAATGTTATTTAGAACCGGGATCCCGAAAATCTTAGATTGAAGCAACTACAAAATATCTGGACTTGGGGTGGGGCAAAAAGTAAGGAAACTGAATTTCGAAATAAGCAAAACTCCAGTTCTTATTCAAAATAAATTAGCAAATGAACATTTCAAAAAAGAGGTAGAAAATTAACAAAAAAGTAAATAATTAAAATAAGCATAATTTAAGTTCCTAAACACGTTATGAAATAAAACCTCTTGATTAAGCAAGAATGATTTAGAAATATTCAAAATTAAATACGTATATGCATATATGTCTGTATCTTTAACATGCTACAAAAAGATAGTAAGTAAACTGGTGGCAGATAGTATTTAACATAGCAACTGATAGATCAGAAAATTAAAAAAAAGATTCTATAAAGGTACACACAATTTGAATGATATAATTAATATTCTTGCCCTCATAAGAATTTTGGAGCTTGCTCTGGGAGTAATCTCTCTCTCTCTTTTTTTTTTTTTATTGTGGTAAAATACCATTTTAACCGTTTTAAGTATACAGTTTAGTAACATTAAGTACCCTCGTATTGTTGTCCAACCATCAACAACATCCATGTCCAGAACTTTCTCATCCTCCCAAACTGAAACTCTATAATCATTAAACAATAAGTCCTAGTTCCTCCTTCCCTGGGCTTCTAGCAGCCACCATTCCATTTTTTGTTTCTAATAAAAGTAGAATTATACAATATTTATTCTTTTGTGTCTGGCTTAATTCACTTAACATAATGTCTTTAAGATTCATCCATATTGTAGCATGTTTCAGAATTTCCATCCTTTTTAAAAGTGAAAAATATTCCATTGTATGTATATAACACATTTTGTTTCTCCAGTTATGTACTGGTGGACATTTGGGTTGTTTTATCTTTTGACTACTGTGAATAATGTACTATGAACATTGATATACAAATATCTATTTGAGTCCCTGCTTTCATTTCTTTTTAGCATATTCACAGAAATAACATTGCTGCATCATATTGTTACCGCACGGGGGTGATGTGGAATCCTGTGTTGCCCCTGGTAAAACTGGGAGACTCTTGGTTCTTCCCCACTGACTCAGTAAAAAAATTACAGATCAACAAGATTTAGAAAAAGTAGGATTTATTGAAAGCACATTTTTAGAAAGAGACTGGCCATGCCAAGGAAGGTGGCAGCCCCGTGGAATTTGGGAGGTAAAAAAACCCCAAAAGATAGAGTACACTGCTAGGGAGGGGGCAGTTTCAGAGAAGAGAGCTGTAACAGCACAGAAGCTGTTTATATTGGGGCTGTGATGAGAGGTTACAGGGCTGGTGCTAGATGACTGGCATGTGACGTCATTTTGATTGACAGTTGGCCGTTATTTAACCCTCTGCCTACTGCTCATGTACTTACCCAGAATTCAGTCTGTTATAATTAGATTCATGAACTTCCAGGCATAAGTATGATTTTATAATGATGATATAATGAAGCTGAGTTTATGGGCAGGTTAGAGGAGTACTTTCTGCATATGCATTTGTGGTTGATTTAAGCTTTTATAACCTTTGTGTCTTAGGATGTAGGAGTAGTTTACAACCATAAAATAGGTGCTTCAGGAAGATTCTTGGGAGGTCTTTGGGCTGGTCCTTAGTTCCTTGGAGCTCAGTTCTGCCTAAATATCCAGAAATATGGTAATTCTATGATTTTTCTGAGGAACTGCCATACTGTTTCCACAGAGGCTGAACCATTTTACATTCCTACCAGCATTGATTGCACAAGAGCTCCCATATCTCCACATCCTTGCCAACACTTGTTTTTTTCTTTTTTCTTTTTTTTTGTGATAGCCATCTTAATAGGTTTGAAGTAATAGTTCATTGGTTTTGTGATTTCGATTTGTGTTTTCCTAGTGATTAATGACATTGAGCACCTTTTCATGTGTTTATTGGCCTCTGCATATCTTCTATTAGATAAATGTCTATTGAATTTCTTTGCCATTTAAAAAATTATTTTGTTTCTTTTTTTTGGTTAAGTGGAAAAAATATTTTAAAATTTAATTAGATTGTGTAACCCCCTTCATTAAAACCCTAGCATGGCTTCCACAGAAATAGAATAAACTCCTTACATTGACTGGCACTGTACTGCTGCATGATATGGCTCTGCTGGTTTCCAAATCTCTCTTCCACATTCTATGCTCCCCATGCAATATCCTTATTTCATAGCCTGCAAACTGCCAAGCTTTTCCTACCTCACGGGGCCCACAACTATTGCCTCTGAATTTAAAGGTCTTCAGTCCACTTTCAAATGACCGACCCCTTCTCATCTTTCAGATCTCAGCTTAAACCCATGTTATTTGAAGAGATCATCTACAAATACTTAATCTAAAGAAGGACTGTAACTTCCTCTTAGTTTGAGGCCTGTTTAAATAGAAATATTCTAACAGAGTAACTGGGGAATAAAAGAGACAATGGCAGCCAATGGGCAGATAGTTAGCTACAAGAAGCCATCCAAACTTGAGCCACACCCTGATGTTGAATGGCAGGTGTTGCAATGTGAACACTTTTCATCTCCCTTAAATTTACTATTATTTTATTATTAATAATATTATACCACAATCTATTATAGCAGTTTGCTTCTTAAAAATTTTGATCTAATCTAAAATTATAATTTACTGCTTTTGTCCATATACTACTATAGGAGGCCCTAAAAGTATACAATAAATAGTTCTGCTCCAATCTACTACAATAATTTTAATTTTTAAATGAGAAAATAATACTAGTGTACTTTACATAATTTATTTTCCACTATGATTTATAAAATGATTGTAATGTACTTTTCAAGAATTAAAAAAATGTAAAATATGTACCATAACATCGTTTCTACTTTCCAATGGAACAAAAAAAACTTACTGTAATTAAAAAATACAAGAAATATAATTATTGAGTATCCAGCAAAAGTAATTTGAACAGATATTAGTAGATTTTACATTAGCATAATCGGTTTTAAGTTTTTTTGATTTGGACAGAAATTCCTTTTTGTTAGTCTCTTACAACTTCCAACAAAATAGTTCTGGTTCAGGTTTTTTAACCTCACTGTTGCTCTTCCCAGAAATATTTAATGACATGATTTCATATCTTGCTTTTGAAAATGTTGCCACTAGTGGAGTTAATTACACTAGCTCTCATATTACTCTCTGATTTCTCCTTATTTTGGGTTTAAAGTGATATAAGAAAAATAGTGACTTATTACATTGTCTAACCAAAGTGTCCTGGAAAGTAGACGGTAGAAATATAATAATGGCTTTCTGCCTTCCATGCACACCTTTTTTATTCTCTCTTACTTTCATGCCCTTTCACTAACACTGCTGATTTGAAATGACCACTTTCTCCACTCTCTTAGTCTAATCCATTCTTCCGATCTTCTATGGTGTTATCATCATGGAACATTCTTTGAGCCTTTGCCCCAAGACACAGTCTTTGTTTCCACTAAACACCTTTGGACAACACCCAGTTATTTCACTACCTGTCATTATACTGATAAAGCATTTGTTTTATGTTCCCAGATGCATTTATCAGATTCTTTACATCCTTTATATCACATAACACAGTGCTTTGTATATTATACACACTCAACAATGCTTTTAAACCCAACTAAATGTTCAGTGCCTAACATTTGCTACAAAATAAAGACTTTATGGTGATGATTATGACTCATTTATATATCTTATGATAAGAAAAGAATTTAGAAGATTAAAAGACAATCTCATTGACCTTCTCTACTTTTCACTCCTATTGGCAAAAAGTATTCCCTTACTTCTTCCATTTTTACCTACTGTGACTTCTTAATGCAGGTGCAAAACTCTACAGTGTACCTCTAAGAATTAATGTTTAATTGAATTATACGAAAGTTCTTACTAAAGAATCAACTATGAGGAAGATAATGTGTAGTCTTGGGTTGGGAAGCAGCATTGCTTTCTCCTTGTAGCAGCTGCCTTTAAGTAGATGTTTGTAGTAAGTAATGTAAGGGTTAATTTGTATATTCGTAATGGCTTAAAAACAGCTTTGCATGTTGCGTCTTTTGTTTGTGTCAGAAATGGAGGGTCACACAGACTTTGAAAATCCTTCTTCAGAAAATAAATTGTGAGAAAAGATTATTCTAATGTACTAGTTTTACAGCATATCTGCTCCACATTTTTATCAAATAGAGATGAGAAAATGATCCATCAGTGAACATGGACTTCGTGCAACTCTGAAGGCTAACGCTGCTCTTTAAACTAAATGCCTATACAGCAACTGGAAGATAAAATCCTAAACAACAAGGCCACACTTCCAAGCTTTGTAATCAGATTACAAAACTTTCCCCTGAAAGGGTAGAGACCACTTTGGAGTGCTTTAATCTGTCTGATTAAAGCTGTTCTAGGTCAGGTCACCTAGGAAGCCAACTTTGAAAAAGAGATTAGCTGACATAAAATAATTGAGGAGTTCTGTCAGGATTGGCACCTGTCAGGGAAGTAGAGGAAGCTGACTTGGGCAGAGGCAGATATTGAACAGTGATGCAGTCACAACAAAGATTTGAGCAAGCCCAGCCAGCAGGCAGCTCTGGAGCTGGGGTGTCTCAGCAGAAGTATCATAAGTTGGTGCAAAGATGTCAGGCCTTTATTTCTTTGTGCTGATCAATCATTGGTTTTGGCTGTCTCTGGAAATGGGGCATAAACTTGAGCAAAATGGCTCTCTTTAGACAGGGGCTGAGAGTTGTTAGCTGTTAATACTCCCAGTAGTTGAGGGCATGAAGGTGAGGAGCTGTGTGGTACACCTTGGATTAGTGACAACTGTCTTATAAAAGAGAAAAAAATTATAAAATTAGTATATTAAAATACACACTAATATAATATGTAATATAGTTATAGAATAATATATATACTTATTTTATGTTATCTTTTGTTCCAACTATGACAAAATTTTATTTTAGAAAGAATCCCTAAAAGTTATAAGTGATAAATTATCCTTAATATCAGAGTGAAGAGTTCAAATAGAGAATCATAATCATTGGTATTTACAAATTTATAAATTTGAACTGCAATAACACATTAATAACATAGAACTCCCATCTGATCTACTTTATATTTTCATTAATGCTCTAAATAGTCACAGTATTATTGATCTTAGATTTAGAAACAATGATTTCTTCTATTTATAAAGTGATGCTATTTAGGAAAATTTGTCAGAAAGTTATATATAAACTCAATGAGCACAAGATAATTTCTATTCTCATAAGTATCATTTAAAATAAAAATATTAACAATCTTAAAAAAATGCCAAATATAGGTGGATGTCCATTGACTAAAACTGCTGGGAGGGAAGACACAGGGACTGGGGTGCAGTGGGATATAAAGAGCTATTAAATTGAACAAAAATATGTATATACACATATATCTGCATATAAAAAGATATATATGCATATGTATGTGCATATATAACTTCGTTTAACACTGTATGTACTAAAATGTTCATTATAATAACCCCCCAAAAAATCTAGCTAAAAAGACCAAAATAATATTTATTTTCCATATGTCTTTCATTTTCTTTAAAATTATATATGTGTCTATATCTCTTTGGATCACATTATATGCGAAAGCAAGCAAAGCATCAAGTTTTTTCTCTTAGCTTATGCATGCTAAAGTATAGGTAGAAGGAACTCTCTACAGTTTTGTTAACTTGAGCCAATAGAAAAAAATAAATTCTTTACAAAAGGTAATAAAAACCATAATTTTTTTTTAATTGCCTGTCACACTTTCTTGGGTAGATGTTAAATGACAAAGGTGAGTGAGTGAATTACGTATTAAAATAGCTTTATCTTCTTTACAACCTAATAGTTGGTTTCGGGGTTTAGCTGATATTGGTCTTTCAATAGGTTCCCTTTTTTTTTTTTGAAACAATATTATTCCTTTACATGAGGTTATCTTTGAATCTCAGTTCAGATGTCTCTTTTTATTTACTCAGTTATATTTTAAATCGTGAATTTTTAATTTGATTTTGTCTGAACTTCTGTCACCGTTGGGGCGGACCGAAGTTCGGTGTCACCCCAATGGTGGGAGGGATGGTGAGAGATAGAATGGCACAGACCTGTAGCACAGACCTGTCTCCTCGGTTCTTCCTCAAATGATGCAGTGAAGAATCACAGATAATTCAGATTTAATAGTTTTATTAAAAGTATATTTTAGGAAGACAAAAAATGCCAAGGAGGCACATGAAGAAAGACAAAGTATGCCCCAAGTAGGCACATGGTCCCAGCACTGTAACCAACACAAAGAGACCAAAATGGCTACAAAAGGGCAAAAAGGCCACTGAAAAGGGAGGAGAGCCCAGAAGAGAAAAAAGGGAGGAGAGTCCTGATGGGCAAAAAGGACCCAGAAGTGGGAAATTCTGCCTTATATTTGAGTCGTGATGGGTAGTTCCAAAGGCATTTCTAGGTGATTGGCAAGGGAGGTCACCTTGATTGATACCTGGCTGCTATATAACTTTGCCTAGTGTGCATGTGCTTACCCAAAATTCAGTCTGTTACAAATAGATTTATGAACTTCCAGGCATAGTCATGAGATTATAATGATGGTATAATGAGGTCGAAGTTAGGGGCAGTACTTTTTGCGCATGCGT
Source organism: Pteropus medius (assembly GCF_902729225.1). NCBI lineage: Eukaryota > Metazoa > Chordata > Mammalia > Chiroptera > Pteropodidae > Pteropus > Pteropus medius. Next base: position 39,527,575 of record NW_024351730.1, read on the forward strand.
TTGTAGCTGGTTTAGGACAGCAGCTTTTATGGCATTTGTGCTCTAGGATTCGGGGTAATTTATAACCCTAAAAGGGAGGTGTTTCTGGGAGGTCCTTCAGGAAAGTCTTCAAGGGAAGTTTCTATGGTTACAGATCGGGGCCTCTATTCCTTTGTTTCCCTGTTGCTCAAGTCTGACTAGCTACTTAACACTTATATTACTATCAAAACGTTTGTTACAAGAGATGTGCTTAAGAACAATATCTCCAAATATTTCAGAAGTAGCTAAATATTCTTTTCTCACTTTTCGTGTCTTGGGTTACTTGTATCCTAAGTGGTGCTATTGAACTTCCTATTTTCCTCTCACTCAGCACTCCTTTACTTCTTCCAGTGATATCACTTTACAGATTTGCTTTTCAGATAATGGGATATAGTCAACACTGACACTTTTCTGGTCGATCAAACTAGCTTCTTTAGTTGCTCACTGGCTACAAAGTCAGTGATTTTGCTCACCTCTTGGCCTCAATATAGTATATGTCCACTTACAGTTTAACTTTCAGAGGATAATATTCTATTCCAAATCACTTAGCTTGTTTCCCTATGACCTGCTTAATAATGCCAATAATTTTTAACTTGCTAATTTTTTCATAGTTTATTAACCCTAGATACACATAAGAATTATCCTTAGAAAATTTAAAAATACAAATACCTGAGACTCATGGTATTCCAAACCAAATTAGAATCTCAAAGTAAAATGGAAAAGTATGTTTTAAAAATCTCTAAAAGTTATTCTGATGAACCACCAGGGTTTAAAACCACTAGTTTATACACTTGACCTTACTACTGAACTAGCAAGGTATATGATTTTCTGCAAGAATAAGAGGAAATTGGCTATGGTATCCAACCATCTGCTGTATTTGATATAGTCCTCTCCTGAACTAAGCTACTTCCACTTTTGAGAGTTAAGAGTACATGTATCACCATTGGGTTTTTCTTCTCCATCATACGCTGAAACAGCATAACAGTAATAAAGGATGCTGAGTGGAGATAGTTTTAAATGACAACAAGAAAAGTTAAACTTTACTATGAGCTGACCATGTGCCAGTTACTAGGTAGTTTACCTCCATGAACCTCTCCATTCTTTTTTTTTGTTTGTTTTTTTATTTGGCAGTTGTGTTTTAGGTAATAAGTATGTAACTGTACTTCATGAATTAAATACATTACAATAAATAATAGGATTAATTCAGAATTTAAAAAAAATACTTAAGAGAAAAATGTAAAAAGAAAAACTTCAAAACCAGAGCACTCATGCATTCAAAGTATTCATTCCTCTCAACAACTTTAAGTGGTGAGCATTATTTTCATCCCTATTTTACAGTAATGTAAATGGAAACACAGAGAGATTAAATAACTGTCCAAAGTACCAAAGCTAATAAATGATGAGCAGATTCAAATCCTCTTATTCTAAAGCTAGAGCCTTAAAGAAAAAAAAAAAAAAGAAAATTCTTAATTCTTCCAAACAAGGGACAATACAACTCAATAACAATGCACATTACTAGAAAAACACAACTGCAACTATAACTCAAATAGTAAAAAAAAGAACTGCTAATCACATTTAAAACCTTATAAAAATCAAAATTAATTTACTAAATGAAAAATTAAAACATTAAACATTAACTGTTTCAGTTCAAACATGTAGAAGTGAGAGGAACAAGTTCTAAAAAGAGCATCAGATTTGTTATAATAAAGATAATGAAAATTTAACATTTTAATAGATCATTAGACTTGGAAGAGGGGTTACTTTTCAGTACTCGTGTGTGTGTGTGTGTGTGTGTGTGTGTGTGTGTGTGTGTGCGCGCGCGCGCACGCATTACTAGATCTTTCAGAAATTCTGATAAAATCAATGGCTAGAGAGAATAAGATCTTATGTTAGAATATTAACCATTAGTCATTATTGTCTTCCATTCACTCAACAGGCATACTAGTCAAAACAAATCGAAACAAAAACAAACATGAAACAAAATAGAAGACTTAGTTCCTTCTCTTCAGGAGCATATTATCTATCTGTAGATTAGAAGCTAATATATGGAAAACTCCTAATTATACTAGAGATTCATATATACACTTATAGGTAAGTACTGAGAAAATTAAGTGGCAAAGCTTTAAGGAAGAGCATAATCTTGAGTAGCAATGACAGAATGGAGGTTAGGATTAGAGAAATAGAGAAAAAGGTATTTCATTGTAAGAAAGAATGCATAGTGATAGGTAGGAAACTGAGCAAATAATTGATAAAAGGAAGCAGCTGGGTTTCTTTGAGGATGGGAGAGTAGGTGGGGATAAAACATTATTTCCTTTTTGGGGTTGGGTTGATATTCCAATTGAAGAGAAATTTATTTAGAATAGTTTGGGAAGCCTCCCTTTTGGCATAGTAACTCTAATGGAATATCTGTTACGGGGAGGGGGCGGGGATGAGGGAGGAGAGCAGGAATAGGCAACTGACTCAGAAAGAAAGAATATTGTGCAGGTTTATTAGGGGTGTCCTCAGAATAGTACCTGGAAGTAGCCAGGCTCAAGGAGACTTCAGCTTCAAAGAAAAATTCACTGCAGGCATCAGCCACCCCTAAGGGGAGGTTTGAAGGTAATTTGGCCCTTCACAGTTGCCCCCAGGTGGATTTAGGAGCTGGGCTTTGGTGCTTGAGATGCAGCATGACCTTGGCTAAAACAGTCCATTTCGGTTTAGATTATTCCTTCAGGGGGCAGTGTTGACAGCAGTTTGGGGAAATAGATCCTCAATTTATGAAGGGGAATCTGGGTGGGGCTTCACAGGGCTCAGAGATTGCTCTCTGATAGAGCAGGGATCGTGGACATGAGAATTAACTTGGTTAAAAAAAAAAATCTCGTGTCCACTAAATCAGAATCTCTCAAGGGAGCCCAGATGACTGAAGTAAAAAAATAAATCTCCACAGGAAATCCTGTTGATCATCCAGGTTTGGGAACCACTGAGCTAAAGGGTATATGTTATTCTCATGGAACTTCAGAAATAATTACACTTCTCTTTCTTGACTCTTCAGTAATCTCACATGATATACACCACCATTTATTTAATGGGCAGAGCAGAAGGATAAATGAAGAAATCACATTATGAACAGCTCTGTATTCAATAAAAGGGCACACAAGCATTTTAAGTGTATTCTACATTATATAAGAACAAAGAGATTGAGCACAATAGGAAGCCCATTTAATTGCTGTTGCATTTAGAAGAAATTAAAGGTTTTGTTCATACAATTATAGAATAGACATAAAACTATGTTAATCCCTACATTCTTCAGATAGATACATAATGACCTACCCAGGTAACATAAATAAAATTAATTTGATTTTATAATGTAAGAGCTCCTTTATTATAGAAATAGCATGCTATCTGTAGAATTTTAGTTCTAATACTTTGGGAACAGATATTTAGAAAAAATTTACATGTTAAAACATATATAACAGGATATTTTGCTGAATCTGTAGCTTATTGCTCAGAATCTGTTACTAGGAGGGCTTGTTGTCATTCCTTTTTCCAAATATTTGTCAGTATTTGATGTTTACTGCTGCATGTTTTAGGGTGGTGCACATCCTTTTTAGACGTTTATTTACCTCCAGAAATTTCTCCTCTCTCTCTCCACCTTCATCACCAATGAGTTTTAATGATACGACGATAAGGTGTTTGAAGAACTCCGTGAGACAAGATTGCTGGATACAACTGGGCTCCTCTCTTTTCAGAAACGATGTGCAGCTTGTGAGTCATGGGGGTGAAACTGACTGAGACCTGATTGCTGGATGGAATACCAAGGCCCTGTTTTTATAGATACAACGTGCAACTGGTAGGCATTCATTTTTGCTCTGTAATCAGTGAGGCTTGCACATAGAGGTAATGCAAGTACGTTTATCTATTTAGAAAACCTGAACAATTAAAAACTGTAACACTTGGAGCCCACCCTGGATTTTTTTTTTTTTTTTTTTATGGAATATCTGTGACAAAGCATTAACATAAAGAGAGGAAATATTTCTTCCTCGACTTCGTGGAACATTTTCTCCCTAGCCCAGGAAGGAGTTGGAGAAATTCCAGTAGCTACAAGAGAATTGGTGTTGGATTTCTTGCTTCAATAGGTGGTAGGGACTTAAGTTGAACCTGACTCCTTCAATAAGAGTTCAGTGCAGTGTTTTGAGGCAGTTGAAACAAGAAAGAGGAGGTTTTATGGTGAGCAGGAGTGAATCAAATCAGGGAAACTAGTGAGTTCTGAGTTTGACCTTGAGAGGAACCTCTGAGTTCTCATGAGAGAAGCAACAGGTAGTGAAAAGGACAGATTCTGTGAGAAATACTCCCTAGGGAGCTTTGTCGCTATCAAAGGAAAACAATCTTTGAAAAGACAGAACTTCTGTTTGTTAATTAACCACTGACATATAAGATATTGATAAAAGTGACCTCATTTCATGAGCAGACTGGTGAAGCTTGCCCATATTATTTACATTAGAAATCACTATGCTTAGAAAATATGCTGAAATACTCTTTAGAGAAGGCAATTAATGAAGGGCTTGCATTATGGAATAAGAAATATGCAAATATTCTATGCCACTTTGAAAACTCTTCTATGAAATTATTTTAGCACGTTCTTACATGCCATAATTTAGTGTTAAACATAATTAAGCAAATTATTTCTATGGCTAGAAACTTTTATATAAATTGGTGACTTTAGGTTCTGAGCAATGAAATATAAATTTAGTCACTTTTTAAAATGACTATAGCCACTGTGTTCTTTTCATTAGAGCCGATATTTTAAGTAGGAAAATACAACAGTTTTTTCAAGCCACACCATTTAGTACAGGGCCTGGATGGGGTTTTCTGATTGTCTTAAATGTGTGACTTTCCAACTGAATATTTGGGGTTCTCCTGATACTTCAAAGAATGCAGTTCATACAGTAAGTTCTTCCCTTGAGATTTCTAAGAAGATCAGAGGCTGAGAATACACAGCCATTCATGCACAGATACACAGACCTTTTCATTCTAGGAGCAGCACCTACCTATTGTCATATCTGAAAAGAATGCTCTCCAAGAAGACATGGTTGACTGGGTCCAATTTCCAGGTGGCTGCAGCTCTGCAGTCCTCTTTGCCTGCAGCGATCCAAAGCTTTTTGCTAAAATAATAGACAGTTTTTATTCCCAATTTCCACCTGTTCCCAGAATGATATTAATTCTATGTCCACTGAGATTCTTAAGGTACTATCACTGACCACAGATATGTATGTACCTTCCTAAAAAAGTGAGATGATTCAAGCATTCTCATTATGGCAGGGTTGGAGAATGCTTTGGAAGGTCTCACAAATTTTTATTTGAGTAAAATCATTTGCATAGGCCCACCTTAGATTTGATACACAGTGAGTACATTAACCATTCTCCCTGTCTTTGTGCCTAATATGGCCCATGCCTATTAACACCAGGTAAGCTCAGGTAACCTCCTGTCTCTCCCTTTTAGCAGGAAAATTCACCTAAAATGCTATGGGAAAAACCTTTTGTGTAAATATCCCATATCTAGATCCTAGAGAATTCTCTAAAAAGCTTTCGCTCTTAGGCCAATGAGATTCTGTCTTGGCACCTCTGTCCTCTTGAGGTAAGTCCTTTTGCTGAAGTCTTCTTCATTAGCACTTATCAAACCAAATAGTATGTGAGCTAACGTTGAGAAAGTATAATTTCAAAGGGCATTGTGAGGCTTGTCCTTTCCAAGAACATTTTTGCCTTTACCTTATATGTTATTTTCCTTTTGATTTAATGTGATGTTTTTGATTAAGTCAATACTTTGAGTTAGACAAACGACTTCTAGGTTTTTGTATTCGGAATATTATTATTACAATCCACACATATTAACTGAGGGTAGAGAAAGAAGCAGTACTAATATGTATGTTCTCAGCTAATTGCCATTTTAAAAATCACAAGATGGCTGAGATACAGAACTGCTAAGTCTCAGTGAGTAAGAGTGAGTGTAGGGAGTTCACATTTATGTGCTAATCATCTACTGTGGCAGTCATTCAGTTATAACATATAAACTTGGGAGCAGTTGGTTATTTATGTTTAAACATGAGCCCTTAAAGGGGTAGAGACAACTAGTATACAAAGAAGTTCAAAGAATTCAGTAGCTGCAGAAAAAGAAGCAAAGAAGAGAGCCAATCATGAAACAAAAGTAATAATTTCCTGAGTTTATGATACATTTCTGGTTCCTGGTCCTGGTCCCTTTTACGGTGTGGTAGTTCTTACTGCCCTTGAGTACTCTGTGATAATATTCTGTCCTAGCAAGTAATCTTTGTATTAGTTTGGAGCTAGTTTGAATTATTTACTGTCACTTCAAGCTAGAACAGTTTAAATAAGGCAGCAAGAAGTACTAACGGGTAGCTGCAATTATGAGGAGTGTACTACATCTAGTACAATGCCCGCTCTGTGGGATATACTGAATAAATGCAGAAAGACAATTTGGGTAGGTGGTGGCAATGAGACGGGAAAAGACGGGATGGAAACCAGACATCTATGATAAAAGAAAACCCCAAAGTATTTGGCAAGTGATAAGAATAAAAGAGAGGACTGATGCCTATGGTGATGGTTCAGGCTAGAGGAAGCTAACTCTAGGGGTAGGTGACCTGTTATCTTCTTCAAAATAATCCTATTCCAGTAACTTTTTTTTTTTTAACAGCAATGACAACAAAAACAACAACAATAACAAAATCTAAGGGCATAATGACTAATGGAAAAGCACAGACCAAAATAAATAGTACTATAAGTAATATATAAAGCATTTGCAATTTTAAAATATTGGTCTCTTTTGATGCATTTGATGAAAAAAGCAACCACCACCCACTTTTTGTATCCTTTGCTTTGTGAATAGAGTTGAATGTTTTTAGGCATTAAAGTGGAAGCTAAAGAGTACTTTCTTTAGAAGAGAATGTTTTACCTTTTAATGCTCATCAATTTAGCCCTATACAATGCAACTGGAAATGGGGTGTTTCTATTTCAGCGAAGGTGTTGGGAAGATGGTGAGTATAAGAGACTTAGTTGTAAATAGCCTCAGACACGGCAAGTTACAGCTGAAGGACAGTGTATTCATTTACGTAGGATGGAAAGGACCATTAGTCACACATCCATCTTTTCAGTCACTGAGAGAACAATCCCATTAGTACTATCATTTTTGAATAATAAGAAAAATGTATGTATGCCCTTGGAAGTTCAATAAACAGTGAACCATACAGCTGAGAAATTTGCTGGCACCTGGGAAAGTTAATTAACTTCATAATTTTATTGGATATTTTCTACATTACTAGAACAGTATATAAAATATATCTTGGCAACCACAAAACATAAATATAGCCTCAAAAGAAAAAGTTGAGAGAAGAAATATGTAAATATTAACACAATGTCTGCACAAGTAAGTTGCTTGCTATAGGTAAATAAAGGAAGGAGGAAATGTTTTCCCAGTCCATTTCGGAGTTGATTCGAGTGTAAGATGCACCGAAGCCCTGCATCACAATAGGTAGGCTTGTCTCTGGTTTTAATCACTGCTGTGGACCTGAGTCTGCAGGAGCTCAGACTCACTGTGTGCTGACCTTGTTCCATCTCAAGTTTATGCTGCTGGTTGTTCTGTTTTGCACCCAGGGTCTTCTTCAGCACTGTAACCACTGAACCTAGCTAGGCTCAATCTCTGTCTAAAATGTGGAAGAATTTACTTCTCTAATGGAAATCCTCAAAGGAGAAAGGGAGCCAATGGAAAGAGCCTCCTGCCCTTCAGATGAACAGTTCATACGGGTGTTCTGCATGCTTCCGGGTGCTCCTGGGCGCATTCACTCCAGCACACTTGCTAAAGCCTCCTCCCATTGGCTTTCCTTCTTCCTCATCGCTTTTTCCTTATTTCTTCACTTCACATAAAATGACTGTCCCCAAGTCTTTGTCACTGGCTGTTTTTAAGGGGTCCTAAGTTACGACACTAAGCAATTTATAAATTAGACGGTTAAAATTAAAAAAAAAAAACAAAAAACTTAAGTACTATACAGAAATAGTTAACATACTTTATTTCACCTATTAAATGGGTATAAATCATTTTATATTCTGTGTTTATGAAAAGTTATAGATGAATTAAACTTTGCAAAACAAATCAGTCATTAGAAATTTTCTCAATTTCCGAAAGTCATTTCTTCTATCACTATAAGTTTATATTATTTCTAAGTAATTAATAAGTTATATAGATCAATACATCACTCATTAAATACAGTAATGAAAGCAATTTGTTTTGTAAGTGAATAAATTGTTTCAAAATAGAAATAATTCTCTTTTTAATTTGTAAGAGCTAATTTTGATATAGCAATTTTCTTAATATGAGAAGACACACTTATTTTGCAAATGTATATAATGAAGACTTGAATTTTCCTTTTGAAATAAATCTCTTTTAACTTCTTAAGGAATATGTGAACTTTAAAAGGACAAAATGGAATTGTCCTTTATGAATTAATTTTGCTAGTTAAGCTTTTGTTATTATAAAGCTTATAAAGTATGTCTTGAATGCATTTTATAGGCATTAATTAATAATAAATAAATAAATTTGGAGAGAAAATCTACTTAGATCAGATTTTAAATACAAGTAAATATTTGGAAAATATAAAAACACTTCAAAATGTTACCTAAGTGTTGAAAATAGTTTTCTAGAATTAATGATAAAAGTAATTCAAAATGAAGGAGAATGCTAGTAAAACAGACTGTAAATTTTTCAATTATATATTCTTTTAAAAATGTTTTCAGTTTGAATAACATCTCTGGAAAGCAATCATATTAAACATAAAATTTTTCTCTATATGCAAAAATTTAGATTTAAAGAAAAGCTTCAGTTGTTAAGAGACCTGGAAATCTATTTATTTGAAAATATTTATTTTGCTTGAAAGTCTTTCATAGTGTTCTGAAAATTTTAATTAGAATCATTATTATCAATAAACATGGTATAATGTGCCAATAATCAACAGAAAATTTAATTATATGTTTATTTAAAAAAATGCATATTTATAAATCCAAGGTGATTATTAGCTAAAAATAAAATAATTATAAATATCAGAAGTAAGCAATTATTGATGTGAATTCCAACTTAGGAGATATTAATATTTTTAAGGTAACATGTAGTTTTTATTCCTTCCTTTAATTTACTCCAACTTTAAATCTGAGGTTTTATGCTCAGTCTTTGCCAGTCTATGATGTGGTTAGAAAATTCAGCCTCCCTTTTAACAATGTATACAGGGATAATTTCATTATTTATTTGGTCAAACTTGGTCAACCACACTTGACTACCGATAACAACGTATAGATTTTTCTGTATTTCTACAATGATGTTAAACACATTCATCTAAATTAATTGTAAAGATGTTTTGTCAAAAGTGATTGTAAAAATAAAAACACATCTATGTGATATACACAGGAAAAAAATTAACCACAAAATATTTTAGATAATTTGAGTTTTAAAAAAGTAATTTATTTACTATTTACTCTATAATTTGCAGTAGAAAATGTGTTTTTTAATTTCAATTTTTATCTTTTTTTCTTACATATACATAACATCTCGAATTATTATTCAGAGAATGTTATGTTAGTATACATGGATAGTATATGTTAGCTAAACTCTTTCTTCATGTGGATATTGGAGGAGAGATATTATATTTATTACATAATAAAGATCTTCAAAGTATCAGAAGGAAAAGTAATTTTTATAGTCAAATGAGACCAAATTAAGGGGAGAGAAGGTGGAGTGGTCAATCCCTAGCACATAGAGTAAAATGATGCATTATTAGTAGGGAATTAAAATGAAGTTCTAAAACTCATTAAATTGGTCTGCATTTCATTTACATAATGTGCCAATGTTTTTGAATAATTTCAATAACAAAATACATTCATCTGTCTCCAAAATCTTTTATATTTCTCAGTTCTACACAATTACAGAATTACTATTGATTATCTCTCCCCAACCACTCTATTGATCTTAAATTATATACTTAAAATGAGCCATACTAGTACAGTGTTTAGTTCTGATCTTCTAATACACATCATATTCAAAATAGAAATTAATTAAAATATATGTTTTTTTTATTGTAAAGTTGGTCATGGGACATAAGACTCAGACACAGATGCTCAATTTAAGAGTAAGTTTTTAATAATTTGAAAATTTTTAAAATCACTTCAGGTACAGTCTGAATACACGTTTGTGATATTAGGTATTATATATTCCTGAGTTTAAAGAATCTATTCAAAATAAGCAATGATAGCACAGTGATTATAAAGACTAAAAAAATGAATTTGAGTTACTTCAATGCTATTGCTCAATGTAACCACTTGAAATTTTTAATTTGCATTTAAAATTTAAAACAGCATAAACTGTGAGGTGTAATATTTTTGTTAGGCAAATGAAATTTTAGTTTATACATAAAATATATTGTTAAACTTGAATATTTTGAAACTGACAATTGAATAAAGAAAATAAGTATTATTACGGATTACTGCCTGGCTATTACAGATAATAATTTTGTCCTTTAGAAGATGGTGATAGAAAATGAGAATATTCTATGTTTTCAAATGCATTATATATGCCTCTGTTACATATTTACTAAATTAGATAACCATAGAACTGGAGAATATTAGGAGATACTTTCTCAACATTTCTAGTTATTGCTGCATAAGCTGAGCTACAATGAAGATGCAGAAGTAACTTCAGAAAGGTCACAGATATTTTTAATAGAAATTTGAACAGCTAGAGTTCATAACTATTCTTAATCATGGATCTTACATTATAAAACTTAATTTTGCCTTGGTGTCCTTGGGAGGTTAAAAATGCTCTTTAATTTACAAAATGAATACATAAAGAAGCCAATGTAGGTAAATATTTGTAATAGTTTCACTCGTTTTGACAACTAACGGCTTTTAAGCCCCGCCATTTCCTCTTCCCATTCTGCCCCACACCTGGGAAAGCTAATAAAAATCCCAGATGTATCCTCCCGTGGTGCTAGTGAGAAGTTCAAATCATGCAATTCCTTGCCTACCCAGGAGACCCAGCCCCTAACTCCAATCCTTAACTACCATAAATCTCATGCTTGCCTCCTTCCCCTGCTCTCTTAAGCTGTTTCTGAACCTGCTTGGGAGGTTGCCTTGCTCTCCCTTCAAAAGCTTCATTTTATAAGTGGGGTGTGTGTGTGTGTGTGTGTGTGTGTGTGTGTGTGTGTGTGATCATCAGCTTAGACATCCAAATAATATATTAAGTGGAGGTTTCATCCAAACTCTGATGAGTGATTATAATGAGGTTGTTCTCTCAATGTAAGATACATACTGAATTCAGCCAACATGGGGGAGCTGTAGGAATGTGGAAGAACCATCCTCTATTCCAGCACAATGAAATGTTGGGTACATTAACTACAAAGGAAACATTTTATGTCTAGTTGAGCTCAAATCCAAGACACAGAAACTGCAACATTGTGTAAATAAAAAAATAAATAAATAAGATTTGAAGCTGAAATGTCCAAAGAGAATATGTATATAAAATACAGCCATTAAGAGCTGGTCATTGGAGTTTTTCAGCTTGTTAAAGAAAGAGAAAACTAAATTTCATCCCTTTATACCCATGAAGTATAGCAACTAAAATACTTGAAGGAAATTATCTATCATAAAACCTTGTACCATCCATGAAATAGAACTAGGGAAACTTTCATATTTCCTAAGGCACTATAAGAAAGCTTGAAGTATTTTAAGAGCCATGAGTAGATAGTCTAGTCTTAAGAAAATAGAACTGCAAGCTTATGCCATACATTATGTTGGGTCAAAATATGCCCTACTTAAATGGCCCCGGGGACCTCAACTTAAGAAAATAACATAAAAATTTGCCCCAGACTTACAGAATTCTACTTCAGATATTCTGAGTTTTCTAAATTTTAAATGAAACACAGAAAAGGTAAAATGGTAAAAATAAATAAATAAATAGATAGATAGATAGATAGATAGATAGATAGACAGACAGATAGATAACAAGCTCATGTATACTTAATAGGAATATATGGCACAATCTTATAACAGTTCTACAATCCAGGTCATAGATGATATGCTTTTTAAACAACTACCAATGAAGAACATGTCACAGAAATATTAATGCTCACATAATAGCAGTAGTCAGAAAAAGCAAGTGTCAGTTCTTCCAACTAACTGGAAAGCTTTTATAATAAAATTGAAATTCTGAAGGACACTTTTGATGAGTCTGTTGAAAACACTCAATGTTATAAAGTAAAATGGAGAACAATTTTAAAAAGAGATACTGTATTAAAATAATGGACATATTTTTAAAGAAAATGAAGTGAAGAGGTTATGGAGTAGATAATACATACCTAAAGAGTAAATTATTGATATAGATACATGTGAAGAAATTATTAAAAATGAGGAACAGGGAGATAAAGAAGTTAAAAAGAGAGATCCTGAATAACTTTCCTTAGAATTCATATAGTGAGGAACAATAGCACTCTTTGAAAAGAACTACCTAGAATTAAAGTTATGCTGAAGTACTCATGTTGACAGAGAATGTCAAATCTCAAGCAAAATAAGTAAAGAGAAATGCATTTGAAAAGTTAATGTAACATGATAACTATAAAGCTTCAAAGTAAAAAAATAAATCCTAAATCCAACTGGGCATAAAAGATTACCAATACAATACAATAGAATCAAATTTTTAAGTATTGAAAATCATAGTTTTAAGTAATGACTATATAAAGTTTTATTGTTAGCTAAAATATTGTTATGAAACATCCATAGAAAAAGAAAGTTTACTAATCATAGCTCCTCAGTAAAAGATATGCTAAAGCATTTCCTTCAGCAACAAGGAAATTGAAATTACAAGGAAAGAAAGGAAAATTAACCATGCTGGAAAGTCTAAATAAGTACTAAATATAATATTAATTTCTGGAAACAAAATATAGTGTACTTAAAATATTGGCCAATAACATTGAAAATGAGAGGTCAAGAAGCAGAATTACAATATTCTAAGACTTTTGACAATTAGGAAATAGGTAATTGAGTAACTTTTTACAATGTTAGGCTTGTGTGTTAAAAAGACATAAAGGTTAAACTGTGTAAGAGTTACCAACACAAGCAGAAAAATCAAATGTTTAAATTCCAAATGACTAGAGGTCAAAACAACAGGAGTATTTACAAAATTGATTGATCCAGTGGTATCCAAAATGAAGGAAAATAAGTAAAAGAAAAGAGAGAAATAAAGACAAATACATCAATAACCACAATAAATACAAATGAAACAAATTTATCTATTTAAAAGACAAATTATCATATTAGATAAAACAATAATAATGACCAAACAAATCAAATTACATGCTTTTTAAAGACATGATTCAAGAAACATAAGATAGTTTGAAAACAAAACATGGAAAAAAATTTACCAAGACTATATATGACCAAAGAGAGCTGATTTAGAAACATTATTATTAAAATGAATTTAATTTAATACAGAAACATTAATAAAGATAAAAATCACTACAAAATCACAATTTAAAAAATCCAGTGAGATTTAGCAAAGATAAACTCCATGTATTCACATTAAAACTTAGGAATATATAAAGTAGGAACTGAGAGTTGTAAAGAAGCATTGAAAAATTAATAGTCATAATAAATATTTATTTTTTAAAAACTAATTTTTAAGAAGAATGTGTATTTTCTATGTTTTGATTCACATTAAATTGCAAATAAACGATTCACAAATATTGACTGAATACAAGTGTACTAGCCACTACCACCACCATCATGAATCACAAATATATACAAAGTCGTTACATAATACAAGTTCTCTGAGCTTAAGGCAGTTAAAGATAGTGCCACATATTGTTGGGGAAAAAAAACACTTAAAAAAAACCAAACTTGTGAGTTACAGAGTAACTTAAGGGATATTTAAGATAATTTTGTAAAATAAAATTATAACTTATTTTAAAAATAAATATACATGGTATGCAAATGAATTGTTACTCAGAGGAAGACTTATGGCTTTAGATGATTCGCTAATAAACAAGAAAACAAGAAATCAGGAAAACAATGAAGTAATTATTCAATTCACAAATCTAGGATGATACATATTAAAATATTAAGAAATATTCAACCCATATTCAGTCTTCAATAGGGGTAGTACAAAAAATTTGGAAATTGTGGAGTTTTTGTCATTGTTTATTATAATGTGCTATTGGCATTTAGTGCCAATGGGCCAGGGATACAAATGTCCTGCAATGCACTGGACAGATCCATGTAACAAAGAATTGTCCAACCCAAACTGCCAAGTGACTGTCCATTAAGAAATGTGAAATTTCTACATTTGATGAAGTTGTGTAATGGGAGCTCCCTTACCCTGTTGGCAGGACTGTTAATTAGAACAACCATTTGAAGGGCAATTTGGTAATATTTGATGAGGTCGAAAATGTACACACTCTATCCTTGTCCTATGACCAGACATTTTAGTTATGAGTACATATTCTAGAGAAGCTCATAAACATGTATACCAGGAAACAAGAATAGGAAAAATTTAAGAAGCTTAGATGTAAATGATAGATTGAATTAATGACTTGTGGCACATTCACATAATGAATGGAATATTGTGTGCCCATATAAATGAATGAAATATTTTATATGCAGACCCATCATAAAATATTAAATGAGAAAAAACTGAAGAACAGTTCAGGGGAAAAAAACTCAAAAATCAACGCATAATTTTATGTATTATTTATAGATACATATAGTCAATGAATTATAAAATTATTTACAAGAAGTATAAACATCCTCATTATTGTGGCTGCCTGCCTCTAGGGAAAAGGGCAAAGAATATGAGACTAGAAAGGAGGATGCCCAGGTCTTCAACTTCATGTATTATTTTACTTTTACTAAAGGAGGAAAACATGAGAAAACCTTTGTTAATTTTATCTGGTGCTTGCAATGAGGTATGCTGTCCTCTGTAACTTGATCTATTTTTTGAAACAAAAATTTTCACTAACAATTCAAGTTTGTGAAGTACTTTGTTTAAGTTACATGGATAATAATTTAAATATTAGAGTCTGCACTGTAATAAAATTTTAGGTTACAGATTGTCTACTTGTGTCTTACACTGTATTCTCTTTCATATTTCCACTAACTCCTAAATATTCTCTTTCATGAAACTTTGAACATAGTTAGTTCACATATATAAACACTTTCTTAGCTTTACATTTTCACCTGTTAAGTTATATCAACCAGATCTTTTAAATACTAAGGTTTTTTCTCCCTAAACTATGATTATTTTTTCTCTTCTTTATCTTCTCAAAATTCTAAATTATATGAAATCTTATTGTAAGTCATATTTATTATCTAGTTTCCATATGCCCTACCATGCGACCAGATATAGAAATACATTTTATGAGCAAGGCAGTTTGCCAGGGGTTTTAGAAGGGTACATAGAGATTCAGGTCTTGTTTCTTAGCAACTTATGGTTTAATAAAATGAGAAGTTTGGAGCGGAAGTAAAATGAATATATTTAACTTTATTATAGAGTATTAAAAGCTCATAAAATGTTTTAGGTGAAGTATGTGAGAGAAGGATATTAAAATGAGGGAAATGAAGTCAGGGGAAGATATTCTACTAGAAAAAATACTATTTTTAAAAAAGTAGGAAATAGCAAGACTTCCAGTTTCAACATTTGTCCAGAATAGTTGGGAAAGGAATCATTTGTACACATTGTAGAGGGTCGTAATTATTATGGAAATGAGTACTTTGGTATGTAAGAGAGACAGAGGAAAAACTTTTAGTCTGGGTTTGGGGTTGGGAAGTACAGAGGATATATTCAAACCTTCAATGTAGGAAAATTAATTCAAAAATTATATGGAGAAAATCGTCATGGACTTCTCTTGTGATTCATGGTGGAGTCTCCAATAGCAGAAACCATAGCAACTTACACACTATTATTTATTTGTTTATTTGTTTACTTACTTAGTTATGACATGATACTCAATAGATGCGGAATGAAGAGACAAAAGCTGCCTTTTAGAAATATAGTCAGGCAGAGACATCCATTCATTTTATTGATGCCATTCTCTCCGCTTTCAGTCTTACCCGATGACAGATGTTGTCTAGGAGGACCTAAACTCCATGCCAGGAAGACTTTTCTGAAGCCAGGCCGTTTCTGTGGCTGTCTTATGATGTGTCATTGAGTACCTGTTGCTGGGACATCTTTAGCCTATAGCTAAAGAGCCTGGAGAGCAACCTTCATTGTTCAGGCCCAGCTTGCCATCAAATAAATACTAATTACTTCCTTCAGGAAGCAGATCTCCCTCTCAACTCCATTATCTGCATGGTGGGAATTCACTTATATTTATCAAGAAGTACTTTACTTAAATATCGTTTGTAATAATATCAAGTGCTTAAGATTTAGAAACTTGTTTAAAGAAACTTTTATTTTTTTAATCAGGAAGGTTTCTCTGTTATAAAAGTAGTGAGCACATAATATTTATAAACCCATCTAGTGCCACTGAACAGAAAATTCCTTTGCCTGTCATCAATTCACTTATAGTAGTAGCTCTGTTGTTGGTGATTGTGAAGTGGTGACCTTCTAATTAATATGTTTTAGTAAAATGGCTTTTTTTTTTTAATAGAAAAAGAAAGGAAAACATCTAAAGCATTGTCTTTCTCTCAAACTTTAGAAATTTTCAGCATTATTACGAGGGCTTTTGTTTTTTAATGACTTGAATGTATTTTTCCCAATAGCGGTTTCAAGATAGATTTGACAAAAGAACCAGAAACCAAGTTGTTCTTAGAGGTACAGACCAAAGAGAAGCCCTGTGACATTTTTTAAAATAAGTATAATGTGAAAAAAGAAAAAAAAACATAAATAAAAATGTCTAAAGCATTTCTTCCTGTCCAGATCCTCTCCTCTGCTTGATTGGTCAGGAATGATGATGTGATTCATCATCTTCACTTCAGCCATTAGGATTAAAACTTTCAGAAATGCTGACTGGATCAGGAGGACATCACTTTCCATTGTCTCCTCTAAAACTCAGTAATGATTAACTTAGCTATGCTGAAAGGAGTGAGCATGAAATTCTAAAGTGGAGTTACTTCACATGAATTGTACTGTTTATTCCTTCTAGATGTCAAAACTGATACAATTAAACTATCATCAGTTCACAATGATTAAATCATGAAGAAACATTATACATATAACTTATAAAATCATGCTTGCTCCAAATAGCTGACTCCCTTAGGAAGACTGTTTTGATTAGAACAAAGAAAACACTGAGACTTTGTCATTCAGAAGCAGCCATCATGTTTTCTTTCTCTCTCTTTTTTTTAAGAGGAGATAGTTGTGTCATGTACGCAATGCTATTATGGTCTAAAATATTAAATGTCCAATTTTTCTTCTAGTGTTTGAAGGAGCTTGAATTTACGTCTTTGTTCATTTTGAAAACTCTGGATGTCATCCTGGGCAACATTAGTTTTTACCTGGAGCTCTTATATCAACTATTCAAGGGCTTTTGAATTTCAAGCTCTAACTATCCAAAATATATGGAACGTGGAGTAACTTACAAGTAAAAAATATGGCAGATAGAACATTATAATTTTTCTGAGAGATACACAAGAATATTCAAATAATGAAGAGGGTAGCATGGTTCCTGGATAGGAAGGCAGAATATTATAAAGAAATTTTAATGAACTTATAGAGTAAAATGAATTTTCTTTTAAATTTGACAAAACTGTTCTTAAGTTCTTATTGAATAAAAAAAAATTAAAAATAGAATAGTCATAATTTAGGATAATTTCCATTAGATACTAAAATGTAATGAGGTTCAGGCCTAAGACTGAGCAGAATAAATAATGAGAAATGAGACAAAAACCTAAAATAAACAATTATGTAAAATTTAAAACAATAAGAAATTTACCGATCAATGAATTTTTGATAAAAATCATTGGAATCATTGTTTAACTATTTAAACAAATAAATTTGCATCACAGAAACAATATTAAATTAAGTTTCAGCTTGACTGAAGTGCTTAATGAATAATAAAACTCTAAAAACAGAAAAAAATGTACCTTTTCGTCAGAGGGAAAATCATCCTTAGTTTAAAATTAGTGGTAGAAGACACAAAGAAATACAGATATGTTAGATTATATGATCCTTTGAGAAACTTTATTGTGGCAAACTAAGAAAAGTTAAATTATAAATTAGAAAACTTTATTTAATAACTAAGAGAATGTATTATAGATATGTATTTAATATTTTTACCATAAAAAATATGCAAACATATCAATAACACAAATGAAAAAGAAAATTGGTTTAAAAATAATGAAATACAAAAATTTAGAAAATTTATCAAATTCTTTGTTTGTAGAAGTGAAACACATGAAAACTTTAAATGACAGTTTTTTGAAAAAGACAGCAGCTGTTTATAAAAGATTACACAAAATATTGAAGAGGATGTAGTAAAAGAGATGTTTTCTTATATTGACTTTGGAATATAAATTGGGACAAATTTTTAGAAATATTTGACCATATTTATCAAGAATCATAAAAGTAGTAATGCTTAAATACTACAGTCTATGAATCTTTTCTTAGAAAATAATCTAACTTATAAAAGATAGGAATAAAAGTGTTTATACAAATTACCTACATTAGTTCAACTCGAGAATATCAAGAAATGTTTAAGATGGTTAGCAAGTAAACCTAGATTTATACAGATTTTAATAATAAACATCCATACTATATTAAAGGAAAACATTCAAATTTCACATATAGCTTGTCTCAGCTATGTAAATACATCAAATACAAACAAAAAAAATAACATTTAAGCACTTATTTTCTTATATCTACTCATGGGTCTTCCCTAAATTTTCAATAATAAGCATGTAATATTTTCACAATGGCAAAATGGAATAACCAAAACAAATCAAAGAAGAATGCAAATGGCTTATTTAATTGAAGTAAAAATACCCTGAATATACATTTTTACAGACAAGAACATTGAGTAAATACAAATGTTTAATTCTTTATTAATAAAAAACAGATTTCATATTGAATAAATTTGTTTTCAGTTCTTCAATGACTATGTTTTGTTAATTATAATTCAAAATAATAAGCTTTTTTCTTGACAATATAATTGACAATATAATTCTAAATGTCACTTATATGACTATACAAATGAAAATAGGAATATTTTTTTTTTTGACATTTTAGGTGCAGGAATTCTATTGAATATTAAAACATAATTATAAAACTACAATGATTTCATTTCCATAACCAGTAAAAGAGAAAGAACATTGATGTAATCTATTAAGTAGTATGAACTTCGAATATTGTTTTTTTTATATAAAATTTCTATGCCTTGACTTCCAAGAAAACAGCTTAAAGTGAAGATTGGGATTAATCTTTAGGAGGCGCAATGTCAGGGTGATGAGAGTATATGACACAGGGAGCTCTCAGGGAAGGAAGAGAATTCATGAAAGGTGATGCATTAATGTGCTGTCAATACTCCACCATCACCTCTAAGACAAAGCTGATCACTTGGCAGATTCATCTGCTTGGCCTCAGCTCACTGGACATTTGTACACAGAATTCATTTCTTTGTTGTCCGTTGGAAGAAGAAAGCACAGGACTGCTATTTCCTAGTCATTAAATTTTCACCCAGAAGAAGTTACATCCACACCCCTTCCCAAACACACACACAAATGTGCACACACACTCTTTCAGGTTACATTACTTGATCTCTTTGGTGGTTGCTTGGAAAACTCAACCTGTTGCCCTATGGTATGGTACATTATTCAAAATAGGAACTAGAAACTAAGGGCAAATTGTTGATTAGACTGACTGTACAGTGGCAGTTAAATGTTACATCAAGGCTTCATTCGGAAGAGGGCAGCCACAGTAGTAGCTGAGCTTGTATGTTCAAATATGCTATAAGCTTTACCCTTAAAAAATAAAATTAAAATTAAACTCAGACAGTAAAAATTTAGTGATCTCTCATTTTCCCTCTACCCCTCATCCTTTCTTATAGAGTCAACATTCTCAAAATAATTATCTGTAGTTGCTGTGACTCAGGACTCATTATATCAACCTTTAAAAATTTCATTGGGAGTTCTGATTTGTTAGTTCCACCATTCTTCCATTATTTCTCCATCCACACCTCCCCACTTACCATTCTGTTCTTGCATTCCTCTTTTTCAGATCAGATCCCATCTTTAGAAACTCACTGATTCTACTTCTCAGTTCTTATCTCACATCTCAAAAGCATTTGGCACAGCTACTCACCCTCTCCTTTTTCTTCAACATTTTTTTTTCCTGGCTTCATTGATTATCTCCCCTGTTCTTTTTCCAGCCTCCTTAGCTATTTTATCTCTGTCTGTTTTTCCAGTTCCTCGCCTTAGCTCAATTTCTAAATGATGTCCTGCTTCAGGGCATTGTCCTAATGCACACAGTGAGGGTTGAGTACTATTTTATGCAGTGAATCAACTCTATCACTGGCCTGTCTCCACTTTGCTGGTAGCCACGTTGTTCACTCTAGACACATGCCATTATTATGGTTTCTCAGAAATGACAAGATCTGGTCATTCGCAGGGGTTGTGTACTAGCTAGCTGTTTCCTCTCCCTGGAAATCTTTTTGCTCAGACCTTCAATCTATGACTTTTCCTAAACTTTGGATCTAAAGTTAAAATATCATCTGGTAGGACATCTTCAGCCTCTAATCTATGATTCCTCAATTTCAACCAAATTTGCCTGTTGATTTTACTTCTTCGCATTTGAATAAAAACTTATTCCTTTTTTATTGTTTCATTAGAGTAGGATCTATCTCTCCCCACTGTAAGACCATCTGTTGACAACAGAGGCCTAATCTGTCTTGCATACTGGAGTGTAAGAAGGAGCCATAAAAAATGATTAACTCACGGTAGGCATACAATGAATAGCTTGTAACGAACAATACCGAAACAACTTATAAGGCATTTTTACTAATCAAATAACATTTTAGAAAGGTAAATATCAGGGCTGGTATAAAAGTGTGAGTGTGTGTGATAGTCACTTTTACTTTGAAGCTGGATTATAACTCATTTTTTAAAAAGCAATACACATCAAATACTTAAATATATGTATGCTCTTTGATCAATTATAAATAATGACCAATTAACTAATTGCTGAATGACTCTTAACAATATAGCAGCTTATACCTATAACATATTCATCACCTTACATAGTTACCATTTTCTTTTTTTTGTGTGGTGAGAACACTTAAGATCTGCCCTCTAGGCAAATTTCAAGAATACAATTTGTGTTGTTAACTAAAGTCACATTCCTATACCTTAGATACATAGAACTTATTCATCTTGCATAACTGAAACTTTAGCACCTTTGACCAATACCTCCCCTTTTCCTCTCCTGCCAGACTCTGAAAACCACCATTCTACTCTCTGCTTATGTGTTTCACTATATAGATTCCACATAGAAGTAAAATAATGCCTTATTTATCATTCTGTGTCTGGTTTATTTCACTTAACATAATGTCCTCCAGGTTCATGAATGTTGTTGCAAAAGGAAGGAATAATATTTCAGTGTGTGTGTGTATCTCACATTTTCTTGATCTGTTCATCTATTGAAGGACATTTAGGTTGTTTCCATAGCTTGGCTATTGTGAATGTTGCTGAAATGAACATGGAGGTGCAGATAGCTCGACAAGATCCTGATTTTATTTCCTTTGGATATATACTCAGAGTGAAATGGTTGGATCATATAGTAGTTCTATTTTTAATTTTTGGAGAAACTTCTTCACACTGTATTTCATGGCTGTACAAATTTATCTTCCCACCAGCAATGTGTGAGAGTTCCCTTTTCTTTTGAAAAATGTCTTTTCACGTCTATTTACATTCATTTCTAAATCTGGTTATTTGTTTGTTTGCTTGTCATGTAAACATTAAATATGTAATTTTCGGGTATAGATTAGAAGAATATTTCAGATCACTGTATAAATAGTATGTTAAAAATATCTGAAACTGTCTGCCTAGCAAAACACTTTATGTAAGCCACGTTTTTAATGTAGCAGTTCCTTTTGTCGTTTTCTTAGTGTATGCATCTGCCTAGTCTATTTTCGTTTTATATTTCAACATTCCTATTTAATAGGATACAGTAAATATTATACATACACACACACCACAACTAAATAGAATAAATTGAGCTTTAAATGGAAATGCAAAAGGAAAGTTTGCTTTCTAAACAATAAATTTCCACTAACTTTCCAATGAAATAAATCATGTTAATACTGCTATGAACATACAATATTTGGGAGAGAAAAATAGGCCTCAAATACTTGTTCATTTTAAGTGATATGTACTATGTACACCAACACAGATATGCTGTGATGCCTTGGACAAGTTACTTTATATTTCTTGTGAATATCTAGGTAATTTTGCAACAAATGAGTAAAAATGATTGTTTAGGCAACTTCGATCATACTAAAGTCTTACATTAGCAGTTAATAGCATGAAGAAAAATGTGAGAGGCTCAATTTGCTTTCAAATAATCTATCAAGATACATTATAGGCTCTACGGTTTCATTCTAAACAATTACTGAAAGGATACATATTTATAATTACTAGCAGCTTTTTACATGTCTACTTATAACAATTAAATATCCTGAAGTCATTTTCACATAAGTTAAATTGTTGAAACTACAATTAAAAGTAACATTATATCTTTTAACAATTAGAAATACAAATTCAAGTCATAGTATTGATAACAAAACCTGACTGCTGTGCTCTTCATTAGTTTACCCATTAATATATTGAAAAGACTTTTACATGATTTAGGAATATTAAGAGGTTTTTTTAAATCAATAATGTACCTGAATTTTTTGTTATAATGTACTTTACCCCATCTTTTTAAATGTTCACTTTTTTTTCCTTGAATTTGTTAATGTAGTGAAGTATAATACTGTTTTTTAAAATTAATCGTTAAATATTTTTAATTATTTTTTTCTTTTTACCTTTAAAGTCTTTTCACCCTTTTCTCTTATCCATAAAAATGCTAATTTTTATAATGATAAATATCAATGTATTCCTTGGATAAACCAAATTTCATCATATTATTTTTAAATAACAAATATTGCTGCATTCATTTTTTTAATTTTTTATGTAACATTTTAGCATCTACATTCACAACCAAAATTGATCCACACATTTACTTTTATAGATAGTTTTTACTTGGTTATTGCAATAGACTGAATATTTGTGTCCCTCCGAAACTCATATGGTGAAATCTAATCTTCAGTGTGATAGTATTTAGATATAGGGCCTTTGGGAGGAGATTAGATCATGAATAGAATTAATGCTCTTATAAAAGGGACCCCAGAAAGATCCATTACCTTTTTCACCACTTGAGGTCACAGTGAAAAGATAGTGGCCAATGAAGAACAGAGCCTCCGATTTTAAACTAATTCAATAAGTGGAGTACCATTTGTTGGTCCAGGTTCTTTTGAATCAGTTTTATTACATTTTATGTTTCTATAAATTTTCCACTTCGTTAAATTTAAACTGCATTGGCATAAAATTATTCATACTATTCTCTTATTTTTTAAATCTGCACTATTTGTATTCACATTTTATATTTTAATTTCATACTTTCTCATTTTCTTTTATTTCTTTTTAAAAAATATCTATAATCTATGTTTTCTCCTGCTATTGTTTTGAAAATTATACATAATTTCTACAATTTTTATGTTCACTTTGGCTTTTTTAATATATTTTAAATGGGATGATTGTTATATTAATTTGTAGCCTCTTTTTCTAATATAAGCAATTAAGTCCTATAAAAATTTCTCAGTTGCATGTCATATTTTGGTATGTAATAGTTATTATCATCCTGTTTCAAATGTTTTCTACTTTTTATTATATTGACTACATGAACACATAAGTCATTAGGTTTATAGGATTTTATACTGTTTGTGTTCTTTATTATTAATGCCTCTTTTTATTACATTTAGTCAAATATGTGGTCTATATAAAACCAATTTTTTGAAATATGTTGACACTTGCTTTGTGACCAATTGCATCGTCATTTAACATCAATGTTCTATGAGTTGAGATATATTGCTGGGTTCATGTTCTGTATTGCTCAAATATTCTACACCCTTATATCCTTAGTCGTTTGGTTATATCAATTACAGAAAGAAGTGTATTAACCTCTTCTATCTTGAGCAAATATATCAATTTCTCCTTTGATTCTGTTAATATTTCTCAAGCTATTTATTAATTGCATACATGTTTCGAATTGACATTTTTTTCCCCTGATAAGATATAAGTTCTCCACTAGAAAGTTATCCATGAGGGCAGGTTTTTGCATCTGGTTTTTCACTATTATATGTTCAATATCTGGACCTGGACCTGGCTCCAGAAATAATTGTTGGCAACTAAAGGAATTATCTTGGTGAAGTAGATGTTTTTCCATTAGATAACAATTTAAAAAAAAAAAATACTAGAAGTGTTTTCTTTCCTTTGAACGTTTTTGTTTGCTTTTAATATAGTAACAAAATTTTTTTGATTAATAGTGACTATGTTGTTTTCTTTTTCCATTATTTTTTCTCAATTTTTAGTGTTATGATAAGTGTGTTTGTGTTAATAGCACACAATTTGATACATAAATCTGAAACTTTGCTAACTAAAGAGTTCATCTGATAATTGAGAAAACTCGCATATGTTGTATCTCATATATATATATTTTAGGCGAGGCAACCCTTGGTTAACCTCACAGATTGCAAGGACCTTGTCAACTTACAATCTCTTAATTTTTATATTTTTTTATGCCTACAGCACCTGGTCTTCCTAGGTCTCCCATCCAAGTACTAACCAGGCCCGAATCTGCTTAGCTTCTGAGATCAGACGGATTGGGCTTGTTCAGAGTAGCATGGCTATAGGCTCTTTATATTTTTATTTTATGCTCTTTGTCTCATTTTTTCCCCTATTTTTCTGCCTTCTTTAATTATTTTGATTTGGTTGATTTTCCTCATTATACTGCTATCCCCCTATTGTTTTGGAAGCTACAGAACTTTTTTATTTTTTTAGTGATTGTCATAGACATTTTACATGCATACCTATTATAAAAGAGTCTAGAGTTGAATAATATCTTAGTATCCTTGTAAACTTAAAAGAAACTTACAGTATTTAAATTCCTATAATTACTTCAATACTAAACATTTCACTGGTGTATTTGAGCATTTTGATTCTGTTTTTTAAGCTCACAAATTAAATATTATCATCATCATAATCATCATCATCATTTTCAGTCAACTTTTTCTAGATTTATTCTGATCGTTACCATCCTTCCTCTTAGGATTATTTTCTATTTTCCTGACATATCTTTTGGGATTTCCTACAGTGAGTGTCTGTCTACTTATGGTAAATTCTGAAATTCTGTCAGGTTTTTTTTTTTTTTTTTGTCTTAAGCCATCTTTATTTCACTCTCATTCCTCAAAGTTAGTTTCACTGGGAGTAAAGTTTGAAGTTAGCAAAGACTTTCTAGTAATTTTAAAGAAATTCTATATAATCTTGATTTTTAATTTTGCTTTTATGAAATCTACCACTGTAATTTACTATAATTTATGGTTAATTTTTGCTTTCTTTGCTATTTTTAATAGATTATTCATTGTGAACTTCCCTGTGACAATGAATTAGTAATGTATGAACTTGCTATAGAAATTTCAAATCTTTGTATGGTGTTCTATATCCCCAAAGAGTTGCTTAGAATAACTAGAATAACTAGACCTGAAAAATCATAGTAGTTTCTTTCTTCTCTACAATGCATAGTGTATAACAATTATAGACCTCAGGGATGTCTTGTCCCTCTATCTGGAAGGTGAAGATCTAATGTTCTTCATAGCTTGATATTCATGAATCACTCTAGCGCTAGACTCACCAAGTTTTAGCCCTTGTCCTCTGCTAAAACCTCTGTTTCTGGATTTTTAAAGTGGTATGTTCTAACGAAGATTTCATGTCTCTTTATTTCTTGTCACAGTACCCTCTTGGAATTACTCCAGCTTCTCTTAGTCACTCTTGCTATAGTAGTTCTAAACCCTGCTTGATTTATGACCTGTAGCCTCAGCAAGATTCATTTGACATCTGGGGCCAGCTATTTGATCTAGGCAGAAGCTATCAACAAATATGAACAGATCTGAGAGTGATCTCTTTTCTCCATCCAAAAGAGACTCTCGACAATAACCTGGATAAAAATAACTTTCCAATTTGAAAATTTACATTGAATATTTAATGACATATAAGTCAGTTTTTTCAGTCTCAGCATGCACACTCTACGGTAAAATTGCACTTCTCCTTTTACCATTGGTACCAGGATACTTCCTGAATCTTGTTAAATATTAAGAACCACAAAGACTCATGTCTGAAGAATGTATGTACCTAATACTATGAATCAAATAATTAGGAAGTCATGATGAATACATATACTAATTCAATATTGAGTTGGTTATTAAATCTGAGGTACAGCTCCAATTTGTACCTTTGATGTGTCTCTAATTTGGAAGTCTCTCAAGTGTGACTATAAAAAAATTATGAGTCCCATTATGGCTCAATCTCACATTCAAAGAATCTACTATTCAACTCCATAAACCTATTGTATTTATTTTTAAATGTGTTTCAAACACATACAAAAAATCTTCCTTAAAGACTTTAATTTCTCTAGGAAAGTATCTTTTGTAAAGAATGTCTTTGAAGTATGTAAGATTGATTCTATGAGGTGATTTTCAGGTTTCATCAACTGAATGCTGAGGACTATACGGCCTAGAACATGCTGGGGACATTAGATGAAATTGGCCCGAATCATAGAATGATTCTTTAGTTTTTCATAAAGTAGGGTATTCATTTTGAAATTCAATATGCAAGAAATAAATTTATTTAATATAAAACATTGAGATTTTAGAGTTTATGCATTCAGCAAGCAACAAAAAATTTCTTAAACAAGGAGCATTATCAAGACACGGATAGCCTTAAGCAAAGGTGATCTTTCCTCTCTGGAAGTTTTCTAATGTGCCATAGTTTGTCGAGAATTGTGAAAATTTGGGATTTTTGCCTTACTTGCCAGCTTGTAAATTAGTCTGTCCTAATTTCATAGACGTCGGCAGAGACACATGACTTCTGGATCAGAGGAATGGACTTTTCTCCTCCTTGCACAGCAGGTAGCAGCATCATGGTGGATCCTCACAGTCTGACAGTAACAGTTTTATGAAACCATTTTGATCAGGCCACTTCAGGGACGATTAACTATTTTTACCTCTTCTTTCAGAGTACATTGTTCATCTCTTTATTATCTTACTTAAATTGATACATCTGGTTATTTTTTAAAGAAAGACTGTTTATAAAAAATTATCTCAATAAGTTGAAAAATACATATGAAAAAAATAAAAGCGAGGTTCACTACTATATGGTTACTATATTCCAGCTTCTAATTTTCTGCTTTCTAATATCTGGGCTAGATTTATGCCACATTTCGGTGATCATGTTTAGCCACTTAGCCAAAAAACTGAATAAGATATTTCCATTTGGGTTCTGTTACCTCGAATTATAGGCTAAACCTTCCAGAGATAATAACTAGTTGATAGAAAATATACTTTGTTTCTTCCACACCACATTAATGATGCAATTGATATAACTAACAACAACACTGACATATTTCTGTATTTAATTTATACTCCTTTGAGGAAGTATAAACCAAATTTAGAGATTGCTAAATTAGAAAAATAGAAAAAAAGTAAAGTACCTTTTGTAAATCCTCTGAAAATTATTGGCCTGTAAAATATGACTAAATAGTAAAGTTCTTATTAGATTATGCTGTTATGACAGGTCCAACAGAACTCTCCACGTACCACGTCATACACATCTATATTCACTTAGAAATTTCCTTTGCTCCAACACAGTTGGAGGTAGGCAGGGGTAAACAAAGGCAAGAGTTTAAAGTTGAGAATATGTTGTAATAAGTAACAACTTCTGCTTTCTCCAGATGATTATATTTTTGAAAACATCCACCCCTACTCCCACACACAATACTCCAGTTTGTCCTTGTGTTTGCTTGTTTTCTAATCCATCTCCTAATCACACCAGGAACAATTCTGTCAGTCCATCTGAAAGTTGATTAACTGATTATATACTAGTGAGAATGATATTTAAATAAAAACATGGATATAAAGATATATTTTGATATATTTTGTGCATAAAGTATATTCTTAAAATTATTAAAAGTAGATATCTAATTGGTAAAATTATGTTTGAATCCAGTTTTCTTTATTTCTCGATTTACTTGTATGATCAGAATAATAATCAATGTTATTTTAAAAAATAATCTAGGATACAAGGGAGGTATAGGAAACACCTCATCATCCTTTAAGAACACATAGACTTTTGTTCTTTAGAAGTTATTACTAATAGTGATAGTGACAAAGATTCTCTTCTTGATCAAACTCTAGTCAGTCTCCTCTGAACACTCTTCTCACCTGGACCCTGACCTTTTAGCATCTGTGTCCATCTTTGCATGGTCCACTCTCACTTTAACCCCTAATACTTCTCCTTAGTAATTTTCCATCCACTGCTCCCCACCCTGCTTCTTGGCTATAAGTTCTTGCTTTTCCTTGTTGTATTCAGAGTTGAGCCTTATCTCTCTCTCCCTTACTATAAAATTCCATTGTAATAGCCCCCTCGAGCGAAGTATTTCTTATCATTCTTTAGCAAGTGTTGTGATAATCTTTTTCTTTCACAGTAGACAGATTAATGTCCCTTTAAAAAAAAAAAAAAAGTCCACATTCTAATTCTCAGAATCTGTGAATATGTTAGTTTACATGCCAAAGGTAAGTTAAATTTGCAGATGGAATCAAGGATACACACCAACCAACCTTAAAATAGGAATATTATCTTGGATCATCCAGGTAGGAGGTCAGTGTTATTACAGGCGTCCTTAAAAGGTAAAGAAGGAAGTCGACAAGAACCAGAGAGATGGCAGCATAAAGAAGAATCAGCTTGAATTTGCTGGCTTTGAAGGTGGAGAAGGTGAAGGTGCCTGCGCCTTGATTTTAGCCCATTGAGATTATGTTGAACTTTTATTCTGCGGAACTGTAAGATAATAAACTTTTGTTGTTTTAAGCCCCTAACTATGTCATAATTTTTCATAGCAGCAATAGAAAACTAATACCACCTCTGTATGGTTTGGCTAGAAATCAGAAGCCAGTTTATAGCACTTTAAAGGCCTCTGCAGAGGAGATAGAACACATGGATTTATATCGGCTCCTAGGAAGATAGTGCTAATTGGCACTTTTTTTACTCCTCCTTCTTTTTAATGCATCTCCTTCCCCTAAAGAAGCAGAATATATTTGATTAACCTTTGACTTTGGAGTTACCACATGACTTGCTTTAGTCGATACAATGTTGCAGAAATGAGAGTATGCTTATTCAGACCAGGCAGTAAGAAGTTCCCCTCATACTGGATGTTTCCCTTATACCTGACATCACTGTGAGAAAAGTGTGTCCCAGGTAGCCTGCTGGTCCCCAGAGGAGGACAAACATCACAAGGATAAGAGGTAAACAGCCTGAGCCAAGCTCAACCTAGAAAAGCCAACCCCAGCTGACCTTCAAACATGTAAGAAAAAAATACATGATTATTGTTCTAAGCCACTGAATTTTGGAGTACTTTGTTAGGGAGAAGTATCAAATTCTTATAGCTCCAATCTAAGACTTTTTGTTTTTGAGTGATAAAGCATCGTAGCCACATTCATGCTCCAAGCTTTTGAGTTGGAGGCCTAAATCTGGAAGCTGCTGAAGCTCAGCCTTTTCGCCAAGAATCTTCCCTCTGAACTGACAGTCCACAGGGTCTTCTCATTTTCCTACATTAGAAAGGTCAGGCTTTTATTAAGCATAACTGCCCTCCAACATACCCTGAGGATCTTAGATCTATATAGCCTGAGTTTGGGCAGAAAGTATGCTATTTTAAGAGTCAGTATTTAAATGTCATATTTGTACCATAATCCTCTGTGCTGATATCCTGGATGTCTGCCTATGTTATATATATTCTTGCTGATAAGCTTTCTTATATGAAGTGGTGCCAGCAGAGGAGCAAATGCTTTGGCTATCACTAAGGTAAGCACTAGGAATTGAGAAACATTTTAAACAATTGCAATGTTTCTTTTTAACAGGGGAGGAAAGAAAAGTCCATTAACTACCAGTTTCTCTTCCTTCCAAAGTTTTGCTCAGTTCTGGATCTACTAAAGATATTTTACAGAAGGATGCTAAGTCACAGCTTCACCCTCAGATTTCATAGTGTATCTGTAGTGTTGATGATCTACTCTTTCATTTGAGAGGGATGAAGAGAACGAAAAGTGAACTAGTAGGTTGGGGAATACTGAATCAATGTTTACACATTTTTCTACTGTATTCATATATCCAATAGTTTGAAAGGTTTAAAATGCTTTAAAACTGAGCTTCTTAAATTACTAAACACATTCCAAATTATATACAGCAACAGCAAATAATAAGAGATGTGACAAGTTCAGATTAACAATAAGGTTTTAAACTTCTGTGCTTCTCTTCAACTAGACCATAAACTTCATGAAGACAGACCTATGTCGTTTGGTTGTTTTGTCCATAGTGGCTAGCACAGGGCTTAAAACATATATCGGCGATCAATAAGCATTTGATGAATTGGAGTTAATGAATAACAGAATTGTCCTGTAGGTACTATGACCTATTTATGTGTGATAAGGACTTTTCACCAAAATGGAGGTTTTCTAAAGTAATTTGGGTAAGGTTCCCTCTTTTCATTCAAGAAGAAAAAGACTTGGAATCAGATATGAATCCTGGGAAGTATATAAACTACTTTCAACCTTTGCCCAACCTTTGAGGAGCCATATCAAATTGAATTAGTCACACAGTTGCAAATGGGTAAAATTTCATTATTAGTGATAAGCAGGGGTTTGCTATTCATGAATTTAATGTTAACAGTTTTATAGGCTTTTAAGAATTTGTGGTTCTTTTTTAATGTGAAACTAGTGACAAGTACATGGTTTTAAACTCTATATATTACAGAGAAACAAAAACAGAAAAGTTGGTATTTTTCTTTAACATTTTGTCTTCTAACACATAAACAAAATCCCCCTGTGTATAGGATCCAAGGATAAAATTAAGGCTTTTTCATTGTCTATAAAGGAAAGATGAGATATCCTGAAAGACAGAGCCAGTACCTTGGCATTGTACTGGTTGACTGTGTATTAGATCAGACAGCAAATTAGATATTGATAGAACTATTTTGAACAGTCGATAAGCTTTCTGATGATTGATATCTTTATGCTGCCTGGTAATATCAATGCCAACATTTAGAAACTAGAGAAAGAAACTGTAATATAATATACTCTTTGTGGAATCCTTAAGAGTAACTCAAGCTCACAAGTCTCATTACATAGATAGCAGATTTACAGAGTTGACTATTACAGGAACAAGGAAAAGAAAATTAAAGCATCCCCCTTTCCTTTGTGTAGAGAGCTGTCTTTCCACCTACCCTTCAGTCTAAATCAGAAGATGAAAGAGTCAAGTTCTGATATATGTATATGTGTATATATATGTAGTTCACAAAAGCAGTCAGAAAAAACTGTATCTTAGAGAACAAAAATAAACCGAATATCTAGCAAATGGTGCATTTCATTAGGTGGCCATTTCTAGTAGGACATTCAGCTTAAAACTAAGTGCTTGCAAAACCACAAAATATATCACTGTCTACTTCTAAATCATATTTTCTGAAATGTAATCAGGAAAGTGGAAGATGATGAAAAAAAAAACATTGTGATTTATACAACAGCCTCTGTTTTACCTTCTCCTGTCTCTTTTCATCCTCCATTTTATCTTTCAAGAACTTTTCTCCAAGGTCAATTAGACAATCAATTAATTAATTAAATATTTGTTTATTCATTCAGCAAATATTTAGAAAATGCCAGAATGTGTTGGCATCATTATAAGTACTGAAATACAGCAATGGGAAAAACAGATGCAAATACTTACCCTCACAGAGCTTACCTTCTGGTGGAAGAAGACAGATTATTAGCAAATAAAGTACACAGGAGGCCTATTGGTGAACAGTGCTAAGTAGGTAAAGTCAGTAAAGAAGTTTGAAAATATCATGAGGTGAGATTTGTTAGTAGAAATGCCAGGTAAAATACAGGATGCTGTTAAATTTGAATTTCTATTAAAAACGATGACAACAAATAACTGTTTTAGTATAAGTATATCTCAAATATTAGTAGATGAACAAAGGGAAAAGTAATTGAAGATGAGGTTATAATGAATTTGGTGAGCAAATTATGTTAGGGTCATGTGTGGGTGTTGAAGAATTAGAGGAAATACTGAACAAGTTGGGACATAAGAGGGTATAAAAAATTCAAGTTAGAGTTTTAGATGGGATTAATGGCAGATAAGGTATTCTTGAAGAAAAAAAATAATAAACTTGAAGACACAACAATAGAAAATATCCCAAATAAAACACAAATAGAAAAAAAAAATGAATAGAGCATACGTGAGCCGTGAGAGAAATTCAAGTAACCTAATATATATTTAATTGGAATCTTCTAAGGAAAAGAGAGCAATGAAATTTAAAAAAAAAAAAAAAAGAAACAATGGATAAAACTTTTTAAATTTGATGAAAACTATTAACCCACATATATTAAGAGTCTCAATAAAGCCCAAACACAAGAATTATGAAGGGACATTATAATCAAAGTGCTTAAAACCAGTGATAAAGAGGATATTTTAAAGGCATCTGGAACAAAACAATAGATTATACCCTTAAGGACAAAGAAAAGAATTACAGCAGATTTTAAATCAGAAATAATGCAGGTCAAAGACATTGCATTGCATTGTTTCTGAACAGAAATCTTCTGTGCTCAGAGAAAATAAAAACAAAAAAGAAAAATAACAAGACAACCTGTAAACCTATACCTAGGGAAAATAATTTTCAAAATATAAAAAAGAATAAAGATATTTTCAGACATACAAAAGCCTAAAGAATTCATCAACAACCAAGCCAGCGCTACTGAAAATGTTAAATGAAGTAGAAGAAAAAGGATATCAGAGGGAAATACGAATATATATAAATAAATAATGATTACTGGAAATAGTAGCTATGTGCTTAAATGTAAAGACTTATTTTTTATTTAAACCTCGTGAAAGGATAAATTTTTTTTAAAGTAAAAATAATAACCATGTTGTAAGAAACAATATTTCCTTTATAATCCATATAAAAATAAAGTTTATGGCAAAAATAACACAAAGGCCAGGAAAAGAGAAATCAAAGTTATCTTGTTTGGAGATTCTTATATTATACCTGAAGTTGTATAAAATCACTTGAATTTTGACTGTGATAACCAGACAGCTATCACAACAACCCTAAAAGAATCTCATATTTCTAGTAGCTACAGGGATGATATTGCTGGAAATAAAACACAATTTTCAATTATGTGAGTTGCTGTATTACAATGACAGTTGAATTCAGTCCCCCCCGGTTTCTCACATGAAATTAAGGCATTGATCAGGAAAGAATTTTGAATTCTGAAACTTGAAATGGGGACATCTCTTTGGACCTAGATGAAACTGGCAATCTAGAATCACCTCTTCATGCTGAAAATCTCTTAAACATAGAAGTTTCTCATCCAAAGACCAGGGAGACTAGACATCCTAAAATTGAAAACTCTGTGATGACATTGAAAAATGCTTATGTTTTTCAAGACACATTACAACTGTCCTGTTGCCATTCTCCCCATAACTAGGGTTAAATCTCAGCATACTCCAGTAGCATAGTTACTCCTCTTTTCCTTCACACATCAGGAGGAAATAGAAATAGCTTATACGTTGAGGGTTGCAAGTCCTTGCTAATATATATCAGCAGAAATATGGGAAACATATGTGCAAATAGATTTTGAGTGTTAAACCACCGAGGGCATAACATAACACTAGACTGGGCTGAATTCATTGATATGGGTGTACTTAACAGAGATTCCAGATTTAATGATTAGCTTGTGCAGCTGGTTGTGGCTCTACCCCTTACTTGGTTGTTTGAGTAGATATGAACTCAAATGTATCATCCATTTAGTGAGACTGAGATGACAGAACTTCCCTGACGTGAAATGAGAATCCAAAGACTTGGGGAGATAGAAAAGTTGGACTAGAGCTGTAATAAGTGACATTCACACACATCCCACAAGCATGTTCCAGGAAAAGACTTAGAAATACTCTCTTCCCTCAGGCATTGATAACTACAGTCATCACAGGCACATCTCTGAAAGGCTCTGTGACTGTTCTCCATTGTAGGCCAGGTATGCTACAGGAGATGTTACCATTCAGATGGGCTCCCCGATTTCAAAACAAGTGATGGAATCCCAGAATATCAAAGGCCAAGCAACTGCACTGAATCATCAAAGGCAAGGTGGTCACATCAACTGTAAAGGGAAACAAAGAAGCACCAGTAATTAGAATGCATTGACCCGCAACAATCTTTAGTGGTGGCTAATTGATCACAGTGTCTCTAGGAATGAAATTAATGGGAAGCCTACTAGCATATCGCTTAATTTACGTAATAAAAACTTCTTCAGTCTAGTAACAAGAAACCTGACTTGGGTTGCCAAAGTGGAAAATTATAGATTCTCACCCAATTTCCAGTTGCAAGTCTCTTCACAGACTCAGGGCCCCTGACTGTAGGAGTTCTGGTCCCCTTGAGGGAAGACACTGCAATATTGCACCAAGAACACACTGTAAATCTTCCTTCAAGTCTTCTTCAAAGAGATTTTCAGACATTTATCAGAGTGTCTTCATATTAGGCACCAGTGTCTCCTAACCCTAGACCTTTAAGGATTAGGAGACACTGTCTCTGAACTGAGGGTTATTCCTGGTGACTTGAAATGCCACTGTGGCCCACCAGTCAAAATAGGGAATTAATACTGGTCAGGGGGAGTCTCAAGTCTGAATCACAGAGGTCCCTGTAGATTTTAAAACACCCTGTGGTTATTTTTCCAGTTCTCAAATATATAATTAGAATAGACAAACTTGACAACTGGCAGAATACCTACATTAGCTTTTTAACACATGTGATGAGGGCCATCATGGTGAGAACTGTTAAATGTAAGCCCTTTGAACTTCCTGCCAAGAGAGGTTAGTAAACCAGAAGCAACCTCACATCCCAGGTGGAATTGAAGAAATGAATGCCACATGAAGACTTGAAAGAAGCAGGAAAGATAATATTTTTCACATCCCCATCTAATTTACCAGTTTTACCTGTGCAACAATCAAATGGAGAATGACTGTGAACTATTATAAACTTAATCAAGTGGTTACTTCAATTGTAGCTGCTGTACCAGATGTAGTATCTTTATAAATTGATATAGTCTTATTGACTTGTCTCATGTCTTTTTTCTTCATACCAACTTTTAAGCATGACCAAAAGCACTTTATTTTTACCTGCCAGGGCCAACATTATAATTTCATAGTAGAGTTGGCCCTTGAATCGCATCGGTTTGAACTGCATGAGTCCACTTATATGCAGATGAAAAATAAATAAATATACAGTGGACCCTCCATATTCCTGGGTTTGTCATCCATAGATTCAACCAACTACAGATTGAAAACACTATTTTCAGTCCATGGTTAGGAATTTGCAAATGTGCCATTTTATATAAGGGGCTTGAGCATCTGCAAATTTGGATATCTGTGGGGTCTTGAAACCAATACCCTATGGATACTGAGGGGTAACTTGAGTTTTGGGGGATTCAAAACTGATATATAGATTTTTGACTATGAAGGAGTCAGCAACTCTGACTTCCCACATTATTCAACTGTATTGTACTAGAGTTAAATAGTTCCACTGTTTTCTGCCATAATATTGTCTGGCGAGATCTTCATCATCTGGACATTCCACAAACCATTGTACTGATCCAATATGTTGACACCATTGTGCTGACTGAACTTGAGGAGCAAGGTAAAAAAGTAAGTTGCATGGGTAAGTCATTCTGACTCCTTTGACACCAGCTCCTGTTGCATTGGCTCCTCTCCTCAGTTCAAGCCTTTGGACTTCTAGAGGAACAACTGAGGAAGAACAAAATGAATCTTCTTTGGGAGTGGGTTAAACGATAAGCTTCTACTATACCAAGATAGAGTGCTATACCGCTATTGACTCATTGAAGGATGACCCTGAACATCAGTGGTAAAGGAAAATTTTCCTAATGAGTAAAACTTTAAGCAGTAAATTTTGTTGTCCATTATGTATTGAGTAGGAACTGAGAAAAAGGACAGATGTGTAATAATTTATGGGCAGTTGATAATGGTTTGAGTTGTTAGCCCCAGACTTGTAAGGAACAAGAGTGAAAGATTGATGAAAAGTAAGTTTGGGAAAGAAGTATGTGGATGGACCTTTTAGAATAGACACAGACTGTAAAATTATCTGTGTCTTGTGTGGGTATCCATCAAAGGTCTTCCATTGTGAAGGAAACTTTTGATTTAATTAGAGTGGATGAAATAATAATTAGTGGAGAAAATGACATGATCTATAGGTGTCAGTTGATTCTCCACCCAGCCACTCTAGTTCTTGCACACAGAGTCCATGGACAAAGTGGTCACAATGACACAGACGGAAGTTCAACAACATGGCCTTCCCTTGACCGAGGCTAACCTGGCTACTGCTACTGCCAAGTGACTAACCTGTCAACAGAAGAAACTAACATTAAATCCCTGATATGGCACAACTTGGGGGAGTTATAGGCGAACAAGCCTACCATCTGGTGACAGATTAATTATATTTTACTTTTTCTATAATGGAGCGGGCAAAGATTTGACCTCAGTAGAGTAGACAAATATTCAGGATACAAATACACCTTCCCTTCTCATAACACTTCTGTAAGCACCATTATTCATACAATCAAAAAAGACATTTAGTAGCATGGGATCCCCTATAGCATTGTGTCAAATCAATAAAATAATTTCAAGCTAAGGTAGTGGTATAATGGGCTCATGTCCAAGAATCAACTATCTTATCATATTCCTTATCACTCAGAAGTGACTGCCCTTACTGAATGGTAGAATGCCATATCTTGGACATATTGCAAGTTTGGTTCCAGACTACTACAATAAAGCGGATATCACAATAAACTGAATTACACAAAATGTTTTGTTTCCCAGTACATATAAAAGTTATGTTTACACTATAATGTAGTCTATTAAGTGTGCAATAACATTATTTCTAAAACTTTACATACCTTAATTAAAATACTTTATTGATTAAAAATACTAACCATCATTTGAACCTGTAGAAAAGCCTTGCTCAATGCAATGTTGTTACAAACCTCCAATTTGTAAAGAAAATAATATCTCTGAAGTGCAATAAAGTGAAGCACAATAAAAGGAGGTATGCTTATATTAAAGATGTAGTCATGGCTCTATTTCAGAACAATACCCTGAAAATATGGAGCTCTTTCTAATAAGATATATTTTATGCTTTGAATCAGAGAATGGTGTTGCTTCCCCCTATGGTCAGAATACATGGGTCCAAGAATCAAGCTTGGAAATGGGAATGGCTGCTCCCACTATTATAATTAATTACACTTGCAATTTTTGCCTTTTACTCATTGAGCTCTGCTGGCTTGAAGAATGCATCTAATGTAGAAAATAACCATGGTTTTGTTGACTCAGAAGTTGGGGCTTTCATCTGGTCATTTGGGGATCCTGATACCATTGAACTAAAATGATAAAAAATATGAGATAATCTACTGGCTGGAATGATTTATCCTAATTACCAAGGAGAAATCGAGGTTGCCACTATACATGGAGGTAAAGAGGATTATGTCTTTACCAAAAGGGATTCTCTGGGGTGCCTCTCAGCACTGCCATGTACAATAGTAAAGGTTAATAGAAAACTACAGTAACCAAAAAAGGCAGAGTCACTCAGGATTTTCACCATTTGGAAATGAATATTTAGGTCACTCCACTAGCTAAAAGAAGCAGAAGAGATGATGTTCTGGCTGAAGGCAAGGGAAATATTAAATGTGTAGTTAAACAAGAAAGCCACAGAAGATCAATTATGTTCCTGGGACAAACTCAAGAAATGGGGACTAGTTGCTTTGCATATTTTTCCTATGCTTGTTATATGCATCTTGACGTGTGTCTATATTAGTCATTTCAGTCTTCTCATTTAAAAAAATGAATGCATCGGTTATTAAAGTTTAACTTTACGGTTTAGTCTTTAGTCTTTAGAATATTCAGGAAGACCATGACTATATTTGGGGAGTAAATAATATTGTCTGGAAACAAAATCTGTTGGGACTGTGTGGTATCAATTTGAGAAAGACTAAGAACTTCTTTACCCCAGAGAAGAATATATATGTATGTCGTTAATGGGAATATTTTGTTAGGTTGTTTTGCTGTTGCAAGGAAGTTAAAATGTGCATGGAAGAACGTATATATAATGTGCATATATAAGTAGAATAGCCAAAGGGGTGGGCAGTTTAGTTACCAATTTATTGTCTCTCAACACCCAGTGAATTCTTCAGTATATGCTCTGTGATAAACAAGGGGATTTCTTTCACGATTTCTCTGTTAAAGTGGTTTTCTATCTCCCGATTGGTCCCAGATTGCTACAATCATATTAACAAACTGAAAAAGAAAAAAATATTATTATCTCAATAATTACAGAAAAAAAAAAGAAAAATATTTGAAGCATGCAACATCGACTCCTAATAAAAGCTCCTAATAATAGAGACTTTTTCAACCTCATAGTGCATTCTACGAAAGTCTTATTTAATGTTAGAAGACTGAATGCTTTTATCTTAATATCAAAGCAAGAAGTGTATCTTGGCTTTCACTGCTTTTATTCAACATTGTACTAAAAGTTCTAGCCAGTGCAATAAAGCAAAATAAATAAATAAATAGAAGACATCTAGTTTGGAAAGAAGTAAAGCTGTCTTGAAGATGACATAATTATTTATGTGAAAAATCCTATGGAATCTGAAAAATGACTACTAGACACAATAAGTAAGTTTAACCAAGTTGTAGAATATGAGATCAGTTATCAAAAATCGATGTTATGTATACATACTAGCAATGGATAATTAGATAATGTAATTTAAAAAAAATATTATTCAAATAATATCAAAATAAGTGAAGTAGTTAGCAACATATCTGACAAAATGTTTAAGAACTGTACACTGAAACCTACAAAATGCTGTTGAGAGAAACTACAGAAGATTCAATTAAACGTACAGATTGTTTATTCAAGAAATGTTGCTGGAGCAATTAAGAAAATATGTAAAACAACAACGCCACCTTAATTCCCACCAATAATCATATAGAAAAAATAATTCAGAGTGGATCATAGTCCTAAGTGTAAAACCTAGCATTATATAACTTCTAAAACAAAATATAGGAAAAAATTTTGTGGCCATGTGTCAGACAGAAATTTCTTATAGACAGCACCAAAGGCATGATTCACATGACAAAGACCGATATATTGGATTTCATCAAAATTGAGAATTTCTGCTCTTTGAAAGACACTGTTTAGAGAATAGAAAGACAAAGCACTGGTTGGCAGAAAATGTTTGCAAATCAAATGTCTGATAAAGGACTTGTTTCCTAAATATATAAAGATTTTTCACAAATCATTAATAAGGAAACACCCTGCTAAAAAATAAGGTACATTTGAACAGACACTCCACTGCTGATGGAAGAAAACAAATAAAGAGACAGAGTTTAAAGATATAAAAAGAGGGGGAAAGTGAGCACAGAACTAGGAAGCATGAAGGAGGTTGAATGGCAGGAAGATAGGATGGTGGGGAGTGGGAAGGTGTTGAAGGCATCTTGATAAGGAAGCTGTTCCTTATCTTGATAAGTGGCAGGTTTCATAGCAGAGCAATGATAGGTGATAAGGAAGATTTGAGGTCAGGGTGGGATGAGGATATGTGTGCCCCCGAAGGCCTGCTGGGGCCTTTCAATGCCAGGCCCAGAATTGACAGAGCGTGAAGAGTAGAATTTGACCTTACTCTTTAACTCCTGGTGACCTAGTGCTCTTTAAGATTAAATTCGAAGTATCACAAATCTCTTAGCCAGCGCTTGTGCACACGTATAGGTATATTCTTCTGGTATCTCAGTATTCTATCTGTAACCTTTGCATTTTCTTTTTCTCGAATTGTATTGTTACCAGTTCTGGGGAGTCCAGGGACTCCTTCCTGGTCCCTGGTTCTTAGCATCCAGTGACAATGAATTGAGGGCGGATGCCCAGTAGTTTGTAAACAAACTAGTTTTATTGAAAGCAAATGTACATTCACAGACAGAAGAGTAAGCTGCCAAGAGCAGTCAACCTCGAAGATAAAGTACACTCTCAGAATGGGGAGTGGGCTGGGCTGCCTAGAGAGGTCAGCCCTGAAGCCTTCTGCCTCGGGCTTTTTTATTCTGCCTGCAAGGCTTTGCTCTTCCCTCCGTCACTGTAGCTCTTTCCCTACAAGCCTTGATGGACAGATAGGTTTCTTATACAACCTTTTTTCTGAGCTTGTATATACCCATAATGCATTCAGTTTGTCCATAAGGGAGGGTCAAAAATGCAATGTAAATTTATCATAATGATTGTATAATGAAGCAGAGGTGAATTCTAGGTTACATCAGCTGTCCTTCTGCAAATGCCTATTTTGGGGAATTTCCTTATCATTGCCTCACTATTGTGTCAGGTCCAATGGTTAAGTCAAGGTTATTGTTGTAAGGCTATTTTTCATTTTGGCTGCTCTGGGGAAGGCCTTAGTGTAACTCCTACCCCACATTCTCTGGTCTGTGGTAACATTCAGCAGACAGTAATGACTCTAATTGGACAACCTTCTTTTTTAAGTTTTGTTGTTGTGTTTACCACATGATGTCTGGACTCCCAAGAGAACAAAGCTGGTTACTTTTCAAGTCCAATTCAAAGAAAAAAAAAAAATCTTCACAAGCTTTTATAAGAGAACTCTCCTTAGCTTTCTTAATCCTTCTCCACAAATTCCTTTATTATCATAGTAACCAAAATAATTCACATCCAATGAAAAAGCTAAAATCAAAAGCAGAAGAGACATGAGAGGAGCCTTATGAAGTTTGCTTTCTTTCTTTGCCAAAGTTTTGTGAACTACCGTGATCCACTTTACTACTAAATATGTGTTAAATATCCATTCTCTACAGAATCTGGTGCCTGGATGTCATTTTGGGTACAGGTGTATCTTCCTAATATTTAACATCCTAAATAATGCACATTTTATATAGCACATGGAAACATTTCATTCTTTTAAAAAAGTACAAAAAGGATGATATAGAAAATGCATAATATAATTTAGAGATTCTTATAGCACTTAATCAGCACTTAAAATATGGAAATCTTATGCCTGAAGGAGATCAACTCTGTTAGACTAGTAAGCTTTCAAGTGGTTCATTCTAGGTGCCTGTGACATTAGAGATTTGATAAATACAGAGAGAAGAAAACTTAATTGGGAATCTGAAAATTTGGATTCATGTATGTCTTTCACCATTAAATTGCTGAGTGATTATGGACAGATAATTGAGCCTCAGTTTAATTATCTATAATAAACTTGTGCCATCTACTTGCCAGATATCAAAATGAGAAAATTTACGTGGGGGCTTTTTATAAACTGTAAAATGTAGCACTTCGATCGCTCTGAAAGTAATTGTTATTTTCATCAGTTTTTATTATTGTTGTTAATAGGTAACCATAAGACAACCAAATCAAGGCACCTTGAAAACAAGAACGAAGGTCTAAGGTGAAGAGAAACTTGCTCTTTGCACACTGTTATTTGTCCTTCACGTTTTTAAAGCTGGTTTGTGGAGGCCCATTGAAAATATAAGATGACGATATTTCAAAGATGGAGTGGTAGCTCTATTCTAAATTGGGAATACATGCCTGGATGTTTCAAATATTTATCATAGGCAGTTATCAAATTAACTGAAAATTGTTGCAATCCCCAATCATGCTTTTAAACCATAAGACAAAATATGAAAAATGGTTTGGTAGACATAAGTTTTGCTTTTTCTATTTATTTATCTCTTTTATATTAATAAAGCTTATACACTATGACATGTTATTCATTAGTTCTTTAGCTAACTTTTTCCTGGGGATTCATCCATCCTAAAGCCATTGAGCATACGTGTCACAGTCTGGAACTTAGAGCGTTCTTGGGAATACCAGACAAGCAATTTCTTTGACTCATGGTTGCCATCATGTACTATAATATGTTTGATAAAAAACTTCCACTAAATATACTTTTCAGAGAGAAAGACAGATTTTGAAACACTGTTAGTATATTAACATTTCCGAAGTCATAAATTTAGAATAACCTTGGAATACCTGACACAGCTCTGTATAGCCTGACAGAGAACCAAAATGGCTGTTTTACTTTAGGATTCGTTAGATTTAAAATATATTTATTTCAGTTGTGCCTTATAATGGGTAAAAGAGTTTTGGAAAGCCATATACTTCCACATCATAAGCAAATGTTATTTTTAGGCATTTAGGTGCTTTTTACCATAATTCCTATGTGGAGAGAAAATAATGTCATATCTAGTACTGATACAATTGAAATGCTTTAGTCTGCATGAAACTTTTCTTTTGGGAATTACAGAATGCTCTGTCCTATTTAACACAGCATATGGACATAGCATATACTATTATTGTAGTCTCCTTTTTCTATTAAAATGCTAATGAATTAAAAAGGATTTCATTCTTATTAAGGAGGGTAGAAGTACAAGTATGGGAGAGTGAATTAAAAACAAACCTACTGGGAGAAGAGATAAGAATTCTAGACATCTATGTGATCCTTCCTCCCACATATCAAACTCAGAATCATACATCCACAGGGAAGAGGGATATTCAAATACAAGAGAAAATGGAACCCAAACTATTAAAAAAAAATAAAAGACTATGTCAAAAGTGCTCAATAAAAGCAAGCAATTGTCTTAGCTTATTCATAAAACAACATTGATATTTATAAAATCTAGAGGCCACATAGTGGGTGGTTTAATCTTTTGTTCTTTGGTCATTTTAAGAAATTTATTTAAGAAAAATGTAATGACATATCAGAATTTTATTAATCTGGGCTTTTCTTATCATGTCCCAGCTTTTTCTTACTGATTTGCCTTTAGCTAATTCAGTATTCATCACTGTCTTCTGCCTGCAAAAATGTTTATAAATCTGATCTTACCTTAATCTATATCCCAAATTCATTCTTCCCTTCCAGATTTCAGATCCATTCAAGCATTTCCCTTATAGAGCCATTCATATAGATAAATTAAGTATCTTGAAGTCATCAGATGACTTCTCTTTTTATTATTTTTGTCAGAAAATTAGAAACTAGTGCTCCTCCTTAAAATAAAAACATGTTTGTATTGACACTCAGCTGAGTTGAGAGCCTTTGTTTTTTGTGATGATCACTAAAAAATATGAAGAACCAGAAAGAAATTCTGCTATTTGTGATGGTCCTATAGGTGACAGGAAAAAGAAGCTATTGCAAAGTTGGGTGCCCCAAATGGATTTGTGCGAGATAACTTACATTATATACCTATATACTTATAATCATTAAACAATAATAATTCTGAAAAAAATAAGCAAAATCTTTCATGTTTAAGATTTCTACTTAAAAGATAACATTGCTTTGAAAATTTAAAACTCTTTAGCTTTAATTTCATTTTTAACCCTTGAGATTACAGGTTTTTAAAATACAAATTGTAAAAAACAATTTTGATATGTAAACGGTTGTCATATGGATGTTCCACAAATTAAAAATAGCAAAA
Source organism: Pteropus medius (assembly GCF_902729225.1). Taxonomy (NCBI): domain Eukaryota; kingdom Metazoa; phylum Chordata; class Mammalia; order Chiroptera; family Pteropodidae; genus Pteropus; species Pteropus medius. Next base: position 39,571,465 of record NW_024351730.1, read on the forward strand.
AAAAAAAAAAGCCTTCTCCCTTCCAATACTGCTCTATCCTATATAAACTCTTTGGGTAGATAATGTAGATTCATTCTAGTTTCCAAACAAGAAAAATTAGAACCATCTTATATGAATCCTTCCCACCCCACAGCTGACTGTTCTGCAAATCTCCATTTCTATTACTTTCTGTTACTTTATATCACCACTGTCATTTCTTTACTGAGAAATCATCCATAATTCATTCCACTGCCAAGAGACCTCTAAAACTGAAGTCTGTTCTTTACCATCTCACTGCTGGAGAAGACACCAACCCCTGCCATCACGACGGCTGAAGCTTTTTTTTGATTTTACGTTTAGATCACAAAATCGTATTCCAAAGGCTTGATGCTTTGCGCTTTGTTTTATGCTTTGGCAAATCTGATTTTTTTTCAAGTTTCCTATATGTTATGTTTATTTTCTACTGTCATATCTTTGCATTATTTGTTACTTCATTCTAAAGTGTATTTCTACCCTTTTTACTTGCATTTATCACCCGGTACAAATTAACACTTAACAACAACTTCTCCTACTGAGTTTAGAAGAATAACTTAGTGTGTTATTTATATTGCTATCTTCACAATAAAACAACTTTTATGAATGGAATAAAGACAATTTACAGGTGATTTATGTGATTCTCAAGATAGGGATAGGCAAATATTAGTACACTGAAACCATAAAAAAAATGGCAGAATGATGATATCTTAGGATAGAAGAAGGAACAACAGTTATTGAAGGCTGAGTAGAGTATAATTTTAAAACATTATGCTTTCCCCTTTGGGTTGTAACCATTCTGTGAGTTGCATGTATTAAGAAGCACATTTGCTTATTGCTGACTTAGCAAAGATAAGTGAATTCCTTTCTGCCCATATCTTACCATACCTTCCTATAGTAATTAAGGTAGAAAGGCTTACAGTTAATGAACTATTCAAGATTTTCTGAGTCAGATGGATTTGACCATTCTGTAAAACACTTTCTTAAGTGCTCTCTTTCATCTTAGTTTTATCTTAGTTCCAGCTCATTTGACTTTTTGGTGTGCTCTCTCGTGACAAAAAAAAAAAAAAAAAAAAAAAAACAACAACAAAAAAACACTCTTGATTTTCATTTTAATCTATTCAATGCTGCATTCTTATTTTTCATAGGCATTTTTGTTGTTGTTTGACTTAACAGTTGGCAGATCTGCTAAGATTTAATATTTAACCTATTTAGAAGTAGTTAGAAAACAATGCTATTTATAGGTAAATATCAGATTAAATAGGATAGTCACTCAAATGGGAATATTTACACATTTTACATACATTTAAATAGTGTTATATGTTATCATAATAGGAAATTTAAAAGATATTAGTTATTGATATTTTCAGTATAACAAACTAATTATAAAATATCTACACTTGATAGGTAGGTTATTATTTTTCCCATCAGGTTTGGTTTTAGAATTAAATTTGACAGTGACTTGAAATTACAAATACAATATTAACTTAATAAAAAAAAAATTCCAACAATGCATGGCAGATGATAAGTCTTATACACATGTTATTATTAAATTTTTAATGAAGACTGTATTTTGTATTTTTCATTGTGTTCATATCTGAAAGCAAACATTTACAAATATTTTCAAATTTATAGTTGCAGTTACAGATAGCAGAAAAGCAATGGTTTTAGAAAGATGCCTTTTTATGTCCCCAATTGTTTCAAATTCTCAATAAACTTTCAAAGAAAGTTTGAAATTTCTAAGAAAATTTAATGCTCCATAAGGGTCTCACTCTTAAATAGTTCATTTTAATTAAACTTTTTTTTTTAAAAAGGAATCTTTTAATTTTCTTTTTAACACATTATTAAACTGCTATTAACTAAGAAGACTCCAGTGCTTGGTAATAAAACTATGTATTTTTTAACTTCAGGTTTTGCTATTTTCAAATACATACATTCACACACATATTCAATTTCTATCTATCAATCATCTATTAATCATTTATCTGTACAATTAAGCACCCATCCATCCATCCATCCATCCGTTCACTTCTAAGAAATAAATACTGAAATTGATGAGTTGTTTCTGAAGATTCTATAAAAAAATCAGCATAAGTTTTGTCCTCAAAAAGCTTATATTCCGAAACATTAGATAAAAAGCGTACATAATCATAATGGCAGGTAACATTTGTTAAACAGCATAATAAATGTAAATATTAGATGCCATAAAATTACCAAGAAGGGTAAATTTGTTTATAATAGAAGAAAAAAGAAAATTTTAATGGAGGAGTAGCACTTGATTTTGGAGAAGCTATGAGTAGGAAAATAAGGAGAAATAAGAAGAGAAAAGGAAGACCATTATAGGTAGTAGAAATGGACCATTGGTGTGTGTTGGCGCACACCATTCAGGTTGACTGGTGTGCACTGTAGAATAGTGAAGCTCTCAATAATAAGGTGAAAGAAAAGTTGTGACAAGATTTTAGGGGTTGTCTCTGGTAATTTCCTCACTATCATACTTGCACTGATTCTTCAAATGCAGTCCTGTATTTTTTACTTAGATATGTCCCTGCCCTTCTTCCCTTCATTCCTGTCATATTTTTATATTAATATCATTATTCACAAGTTACTCTCATTTTAATCTGTGCTTCAGGAAAACAAAGGAGTGACACAATAAGAATGGGACACAAAAATTCATTTTTCTCCAACATTTTCAAAGCAACTCATTTTAAAATAGATATTGTTTTTGTTATTGTTGTTTCTTTGTTTTTTATCTATTAAGTGTGTAGTACTCTGTCAAAAGCAGCTGGAGAATAGAAAGAAGGTCCTGAATTTAATGGGCTAGTGATTTTTGGAAGGCAAAATTTGCTCAGAAAGAATTTTAAAATAACAATTTTATCATAGAATGTGATTGAATTCCAGAATATATGGTTTGCCAAAAAGAGATTCTAGGTTTATTATGTTTTGAGTTAAATGTGGAGAATAACTGATTTATTTATTTACAAATATTTATTTAGTAAGTCCCATGTGTCAAAATGTTCCAACCATGAAAGAGAGAGTAGTGAATAAAACACATAAATATATAAATCCTTGCCACATGAAGCCTTAACTGAAAAGGAGAAATGCAGACAATAAACTACAGAGAAATAACCTTTACTTTGCATCAGATAGTGATAAGTGGTGTAGAGGCGAATTTTTAAAAGTAAGGGAAATTGGGAGTATATAGTGTCGGAAATGACAAATTAAAATAAAGTGGTGAGGCTCTGATGTGATGATATGAGAAAATCCTTGAAGATTGCAAAAGTGAGCCCTAGTGAAAGCATATTCCAGATGAATGTAATATTAAGTCCGACAGCCTTGTGATGGGACCAGTTGGATTCAGTTATCCAGAGAAGAGCAAAGAGTGAACTCTTGTGTGTGTGTGTGTGTGTGTGTGTGTGTGTGAGGGGAGAGAGAGAGAATTCTCTTTATTACCGTGGAGGTAATATAGGATCTTAGAGGTCTTACAGACTATTATGGCTTCTATACTGAGTAATATAAAAGGCACTGGGGAACTATGAGAAGAGCACCAAGATCTGACTTACATTTTAGGAATCACCTTACTTGAGCATAGACCATGGAAAGCAGAGAACAGAGTAAGTGGCAATTTTGAAGGAAAATAAATCTTATGGTAAAGTAAACCGTCTAGAGCAAGAGTTCACAATCAGTAGGGTACAAGTCCCACAGAAAGAGCATTTGACAGTTCATAAGCACACAAAACACTGTCAGTCTGGTCTTAATTTAGCTCTAATAAAATATGCAGCATGAATAATGGATATGGATACAAGGATATTAATAAAATCTACATTCTTTAAATGCATGCTGATTTTATAAAGAATACTGTATCATTATGAATTGTTTTAAATGGTAGATTCTAAAATAAGTTTATGCTTTTAAAAATTGAAAGCCAATGTGCTAAATAAGGGGACTTGACCTCAGGATGAAGTTTTTCTTCATTTTCTAAAGTAAAACATGAGAAGTGGCCAACTTCCTGAAGTCAGTAGACCGGCCAATACTGCCATATTCTCTGCTGTATTCAAACTCTATTCTTTGTATCCCTTTTTGTAGGGAATAAAGATGATCGTGGAGGGCAAGGATGACTTACAGATATACTGGGGAGGCTGGCTCAAGTATTATTGCTGTTGGGTCCCATTTTCTTAAATCTCAAGATCTGGTAGCACTGGAGGTCTCAGGATTTTCCCAAAGTAATAAAATAAGTCTATTTAGATATAACCTATAGCTCCTCCTCCATGTATGTTTATAGTGATAACTGTACCATGCAAATAAGAGAAAAGAATTTAAATAAAAAATACACACAGGTACATTATTTTACATAGAAATTAAGAAAAAATTACTGTTACTACTTGTCCATACTATGCAAAATAGTTTATTGTGGACTTTAAGAACAAAATATATTGTAAAATGGTGATCTATTATCTTCCATAATTATTGGAAAATTGGCATGCTGATAATAAACAGCACTGGACTGGCATCATTTGTTTTTCTCTGAGAAAACTTACTGGAAAATTGACAGAAATGTTTAAATTAAATAAAAATTATTGACCTCTTTATGATTTTTAACAAATAAATAAACATATATATGAAATTTTGTTAATATTTAAGTTAAATCCCCAGAGTGTTGGTTAGAATGAAGAAGTTGCATTTGTCTACAGTTTCATCTGCAAAATTCTCAGCCTCTACTTTCTGCTAGCGTCCACTGAAACAAATCACACTGTAACTGGTATTAATATATTTTTGTTACCTGAGAAAGCCCCTTTTTACCAAGGCTTGTCCTCTACTTCAAGGTCAGTACATTAATGACAGCACATTACTCTGATGGGTCCAACACCTTAGCTTGCAAAATGGTGACTTTTTGCTAAAAGCAATTCTTGAATTAATTGTAACTATTTAGCCAGTTCAGACCCAAATGATCCCGTTTGGGTTGGCCAAATTGCCCTGTGCAGAAGTAAGTGAAGCCCCTTTTAAACACCAGGCTGTATTCCACTTTGTTCTAGAAATAGCCACAGAACACAGCTTTCCCTTTTACTGACTGATTCACTGATGGCACAACAAAAATAATCCTCTCTGTTATTGCTCATGCTCTCTTTGTTGTCTCCTGACATTGGAAGCTTTTCTATTTGTCCAGTATTTCCTTTCTATGATCAAATTAATTTATATTCTCCCCTCGATTTGTCTTCTTTCAAAACTCTACTTTAATTAGAAACAAATCTTTGTATTAGATAAGCAGCAAAGACAGCAATGTAGAAGAAAAGCTTGGTGGGAATCTGTCCACATTATTTACCAAATGGTTCACTATTTCCAAGTAGCTGAGACAGACCATCAATCCAAATTCATTTCCAGAGAGACACATAAAAACTTTACTGCTTAACAGAGCTCAAAACATCCACCTGTCTCTCTAAGTAAAGTGCAAGTAGAGACTATTCTGCTGATGCTGGGGTCTTCTTTAATCTTTTACATTGGGTATCACCATCTGATGCCAATTACATTGTTGATGTTTCTAATTCTTATTTAGACTGGAAATTTTTATTACTTCATATGTGGGTGATTAGGTTTGCGGGCAAAAAACAACTATGGGAAATAGATGTTTACATGTACATGCATGAACTGTGTATAACTGTAGTGGGCTCTACAAGTTCAAACTAAAAATGTAGTCACATCTTTTCTGCATTTCTACTTAATTGCTTGAGTACCCTTACTTCTTATTTATAGGAAGTTTATTATTTTATTCCTGAGGAAACTCTCTTTCTGTACTGCAAGACCTTACATAGTTTACAAAGAGATAATCTGGGCTTTCACAGTGAAATGCTGAGGAAACTGGAGTCACTAGCTCATCACTAGCATAGTTGCTTGCTGTTACACAGTGTGTGGCACAGGCTCACTGAGCATAGTCACCTTTCACTTAAGCTCTCAAAAGGCTCCCTCCACCCCCTGCCAGAAACACACCTACATGAATATGGTCAACTGATCTTCGACTAAGGTGCAATGGAGCAAAGATAGTCTTTTGAAAAAATGATCTTGGAACAATTGGACAGCTACAAAAAACAAAATGAATCTAGACACAGACCTTATATCTTTTAAAAATTAACTTAAAATGGATCACAGATCTAAATGTAAAATACAAAATGTAATCCATGTAAATCCATGAAAGTGTAATCCATAAAAATGTAATCCATGAAAGAATTTATAAGCTGTACTTCACTAAAATTAAAAATTTCTGCTCTTCAAAAGATTCATCAAGAGAATCAAAGGACAAGCCACAGAATGGGAGAAAATATTTACAAAAGACAGATTTGATTAAGGATTATTACCCAAAATATACAAAGAGCTCCTAAAACTCTACGATAAGAAAACAAACAATCTGATTAAAAAAAAAAAAAAAAGGGCTGAAGACCTTAACAGGCACCCCACCAAGGAAGATGTACAGAAGGTTAAATAAGTGTATAAAAAGATGCTCAACATCATATTTCATCAGGGAAATGTAAATTAAAATAACAATGAGATACCATTATACATCTATTAGAGCGGTCAAAATCCAAAACTCTGACAACATCCAGTGCTGCTAAGAATGTGGAATAACAGGAACTCTCATTCATTGCTGGTAGGAATGCAAAATAGTACAGCCACCTTGGAAGACAGTTTGGCATTTTCCTATAAAACTACACAAACTTTTACCATTTGATCCAATAATCATGCTCCTTGGTATTTACCCAAAGGAGTGAAACCTTAAGTCTGCACAAAAATCTACACATGGCTATTTATAGCAGCTTTATTCAAAATTGCCAAAACTTGGAAGCAAGTAAGATGTCTTTTAGTAGGTGAATGGATAAACTGTGGTACAACCAGACATGAAATATTGTTCAGTGCTCAAAAGAAAGGAGCTATTAGGCCATGAAAGATTATGTAGGAAATTTAAGTATACACTACTAGGTGAAGGAATCCAATTGAGAAGTAACATACCATATAGTTCTAACTATATGACATTCTGGAAAAGACAAAACTATGGAGAAAATAAAAAGATCAGTGGTTGCCAGGGGTTGAGGATAGGAGGGGAGAGATAAACAGGCAGAGCACAGAGGGTTTTTAGGCCAGTGGAACTATTCTGTATGTTGCTATAATGATGGATACATATTGTCATGAATTTATCCAAATTCACCAAGACTGAACTGTGAAGTAAACTATGGACTTTGGGTGTTAATAATGGGTCATTGTAGGTTCATCAACTGTAACAAATTTACCACTCTGGTGGGGCATTGATAATGGGGGAGGCTATGCTTTTATGGGGACGTGGGATACACCTAAAACTGCACTAAAAAATAAAATCTATTGTTAACATGGCAGGGTTGTTTTTTTGTTTGTTTGTTTGTTTTTGTTTTTGTTTTTTCCTGTTCATGAATTGTGACACTGAGATAGTGATGACAGCACAGGAGCCAGTTCAGCATTTTCACCTCTTTATCTGAGACAGCCTTCTCCTAGCCTCCATGGGTTTCACACCTAGAACTGTTAGGGTGATTTACTCTCCTAAGGAACACTTCTAAAATGAGTCTATGGTGATTTTCTCATACCTCTAGCATTTTAAAACTATGTATGTGTTTGCACACATGTTTAGCAATTCTTACCTAAAAATATTTGCTTTTGTAGTATATATTCACTCAGACATTAATAATTGGATCCATCAAACCACTTGCATTTTTGGTGATGAAATAATAGCATTGTAATGTGCACAATACCACAAGTGTTATTTTTTTCTCCTAAAACAAATGATCGTTAATACTTCCCAATTACGTATTCTGAACTCTTAAAGTGCCATCATATACTGCATGAAACTCTTGACACCAATCTTATTTATATACATTTTTAATGCAATCATCTATTTTAAATTATTTGTGACCATTAGATGAGAAGGGAAATGTGCAGCAAAATTGGATCCTGTCTAAAAATCTAGTAATGATTTTTTAAAATATAGAATTCTGTGGCACATTAAGCTTTTATATGAAGTGAAATCACTATGCTGAAACCATAGATATTTAATAAAAATAAAGAAAAACCTGTTAAAGGCAAATGCCTTAGTATATAGTAATATCCTTTCACCTTTCCTTGCAATTTTTCCACTTGGCACAAGGAATGTTGATGCTTTTAAGTGTTTTTATGTAGCTGGCAGAATGGATTTTTCAATATATCTTGATTCCCAGAGGTTTTATAGGTTTTGCAAACCCATGTCAAACCATAATTTGTTTAAGCGTTATTTTCTTATATGAATGCCATTATTCCATAGAGGTAGCTTTGCTGAATGGATGGAGTATTGCATTTCCTTTTCTGTGGTATATTCAAAATCCAGTGTAGTTCTAAGGACTAAAAAGTTGAATAAATTAAGAACAGGATGAAAATTAACAGAGCAGAGAAACCCCAGCTGAGGGAGAAATAAATGGCTTCATAAACTTCGAATTGATATAGCATAAGAGGTCACATCCAGGCCTAAAGACATCTGCTAAATATTTCTCTTCTGTCTCAGAATTTTATATTCTGTATCAGAAAATTTTTATATTATCACGTGTGTGTGTTGTGTGTGTGTGTGTTTTCAAGTAAACTGTTTCTTTTAATCATTTGGAGACCCAGGCTTCTTGCATTTTTTGGCTCTACCCTATTTCAGAGATTTCACTCAGATATTGGATTGAGTGAAAGAGTGAGGACCACACTAAGAAAGATTCTATAGCCCAAGGTTGGAAGTAGTGACATCTTTTCTATTTACATTCCACTGGTCAAAATGCAGTTATTCAGCCACATCTGCCAGAGGAACTGGCAAACTTCTCTCACTGTTCCCAAGAAATAAAGCTGAACAGATTTTTGGTAACATTTTGAATGGACTCCAAGTATAAGCAAAATATCTAACTGCTACTTCTTTCTGACATCATAGAAAGTAGGTCCTTTAATAGAAACAAAAAGTCAAAATGAATTAGCAAAAGGTGAATTACCAGTTTATTGCTGTATTCTTCTCTCTCTCTTTTTCAACTATAAACCTAATAACCTAAGCATGTAAAAAAAAAAAAAAAACAACACTTTTTTTTCATTTATTGAAGTAATTCCATTTTTAAGAAAAAATCTTTGTCTGCTACAAAAGGCCATTTGACTCGGGAAGAAAATACTAATTTAAAGGATAAATTAATATATGTTCCCTTTGTGCAGAGGGTCAGAAACCAGATGAATGGGAAGGCCATTTTGTTAAATAGTTTTCTAGACTATTGTAATCTTAGCAAAGCAGGAAGTAAGATTTTTTCATTTCTATTGAATGAGCATGAGAATATGGAAACATTATATATACTAAATGTTATTTGAGTAATTTCATATGGCAAATTTTGTCTGGTCTCAAAAGCAGTGTGAAGACCATCTTCCTGTAGGAAATGTGATAAGAAAATGAACATTCTCTAGTATTTGCTATCTTTTGATTATAACAGACTTGGCCTCAGAATGAACAAGACTTCAATTTTCACTGACTGTACTAAAATATATCTTGAGGTTACCGTTAAGAATTCAAGAATGTTTATAAGGAAATGTGAGGATATTTCTCTGTGAATTGCTGTGCAGCTAGGGTCCATATTAATTTTAGATATTTTACCTAGCTCTATTCAGGGAAACTCATCTTATGCATATCTGCTTTAGGCTGAATGGCTATGGGAAATAGCTCACATTATGATTTTAGTAATATAACTCCAGAATGCTATAATTAGAAACACTCGCAATAATGTTTTGATGGTATAGTTAGATGAAATAAAATTTTACTCAGGACTTATATAGATTTCATCTGAGATATTCTAAGTGTTTGCTAATATTAGCTGATTGCATAATATTCTGTAGGGCACAGACATAAAGATTCTCTCAGGCATCTGGACATTCTTATTTCATATCCTTGAATGTTGATTTCAGGAGTAGATAGATGTTCTAGTATATGGGTGCACCCTATATTCAAAATTGCAAACTCCGAATGGTAAATTAAAGTGTCATTAATGTGAATGTTTGTAACTAACGTGTTTTGAGAACCCCTTCTTAGGTAGGCACTGTACCAAAAACTAAGCACAAATAAACTTAGGGATAAAATACTATTTAGTTCAACTTTAAATTTTAGAGAAATGAGGAAGTAAAAATGTAATTACCAAACTCCATACAAATATTCAGTAAAGCAGTGATTGAACCTTAAGTCTGACTGATCCCCCATTCCTTCTCCAATCTACCACATAAAAAAAAAAAAGTTACCACCAGTTTAAATTATGAGAGACAGCAGAGGAAGGTGAAACTTAACAAATAGTGGTTTTATTTATTCAGTTTTGGGAATGAGATGCTTTAAAGAGAAGGGCCTGGCTGTCTGACACACCTCCTGGGATCATCAGTTACATGGTGACACTGCCAAGGATTTCGCAGTGAGTGCCTCTGCTGGTGCCTCCTTATCTAGAAAGCTTTTCCCCACCACTCTGCCTGATAAACTCCCACTCTTCTTTTCTGTTTCTCCACATTTTCTTTGAATCCTTTGAATCATTCATTACTCCTATTGTGTTCTCTTTGCAGTTTGTGCCTATTAGAAAATTATTGCATTATCATCTGTCATTTCAATGTTCATATTCCCAACTGGATTGTGAGTTCCTTGAGGAACATCTCCATGCTCTTCACAATTGTTACTCACAGTTGGCGAGTTAATAAAAGAGTGATAAATATCTCTCCTTTATATGGATTAAAGGGATGGTATGTTATAATGGAGAAAATACTATAATTGTGTGTCACTTAATTGGACCTCTATTTTCTCTTCTGTAAGTTGAAGGTTTTGGGCTAGGTAACCTCCGATGTTATTCTAAATTTACTTTTGTCCAATAAAGCCAAAGGCTATGTTTTCACTGTCAGTAGAAAGCATACATAGAAATTGACGGAGACCTTTCACTATATTTATTTATTATTTTCTATTTTTACTATGTCAAGCAACGTGAGAACTCATACCTTCTCTGTTATAAAAATCAGATGTCTATTGTTATAGCATAGGGAATAAAGAGTAACTTTCTGCATACAATTCTGACTTCCTGTTGTGATAATTGAGAATTCATCAGAAAAAAATAAGCTTTCTAATATAAATATACATGTATACAGTTGATGCTCCTTATTAAAAGCTCATTTTAAGATATGAAAATTATATATTAATATATATCTTAGCATCTGAAAATGAGCTGAATTAAACACTCTGTAATTGTCAGAATTTTATTAGTTCCATCTTTGTCATTCTCTTGCTCTACGAGCTTGAGAAAAATCATTTAAAACTAAAAGCCTCCTTCCTACTGGATATGGGCAAAATGAATCAACTAGTTCTAAAGTCTTTTGATTTTAAAATTACATTATTTAGATAAAAAATGTTAACTGGTTCTAAGTTACCATTTTAGGAATTTTCTATAAAATTATATTATAATTGATTTAAAAAATGAACTGAGTAAAAATAATATTTTCACTTATTTTGTCAATAAAAATATAGATAAATGCAGATGACTTGACACACATACAGCAGAAAATAGTTTCACCTAAATCACTCAAAGTAAATAAACTATAATAACTTGCCATGTACTCATCTAAAACACTTGATTTCAAGAGCTCCAGGGTAGGGGTGAAGAGTGCAATAAAGTACTTCTTTTTTGGTCACAGTAATGTATTAAACACATTAAAATAATTATTTTTGGCACATGAACAAACTGCACATAATTTCTGGTTTTCGAGATGCTTTCCTTATACTGTGACGCCAAATCTTCACTGCTCTCAAAGAAAGACCATAAATTTGCAAGCATAAACATAATGCTTCCACAAATACATCTGCAAGCCTATTGGATAAGGAATTTGTCCTTGGTGCCTTTTAGTAAAAAACTAATTTGACCCAGAATGTGTTGCCAACAACTTCCAGCTGTTGTTGATGGTCAGTTGAACAAACTGGATGTGCAAACTTTTGTAGAGTGCAAAGTATACCAAGGAATGAACACAAGCAGACTTAGTGTGTGCTTTTTATTACCTACCCATTATAGTGTGCGAAGTTGGTGATAGGTAAATAATAATATACATATCACTTTAAATTAGCACAAATAAAGTTAGGAAGGTTAGGCAATAAGAAATGGGGTACAAAGGGCCAAAAATATTTTTTTCTTCACAAAATCAATGCCAACTTGCTAAAGTGGCTACTATCAAGAGCTATTTATAGCACAATATAAACCATATTACTAACTTGAGTTTTAGATTCAAAAGCTTTGGTTAATATTACTGTCTGCATTCAAAGCAGAGTTCAGTGCTAAAAGCTGGTCAATAAACATTTTAGTACTGCTCTTTTCTAGTGATCTGAATTCAATAATGTTACCTTTCCAGAAGCTGCAAAATGGAAAGTGAAAGAATGATTTATGAGGCTTGGCTATGCATGGCCAGCTAAGAAAGCTTTAACTGATGCTTTCAGGATTCTCTTTAATGAAGTACAATTTGCCAAGATAAGTTTAGGTAAATGAAGCCTCTGTCACATTATGTTTTAGTGAAAGAAATGACAGACATAGCCCAGCAGATGGAAGTTAATGCAGAATGGTGGTGTCAAACAATGTCGTCTAGGTAACTGCACAATGATGGAACAGATGCATTAGTGTTATTACTATAAACAAGTTCATAATAACACAACACATTCATGGAATCCGTTCAAATTAAGCATAGCAGCTTTCTTTGTTTAAGTTGTCACTTAGCACACATGCAGATCATATTTCTGAGCTATCAAATCCTTTCAAGTAAAAGCTCCCATATTCAGTACTAACTCCTATTAGATGGTATTGTTAACCTTAAAACCCCTAGTGTTTTGCCTTTTCAATAATTTCTTAAGGGATGTCTGACTATTTTGTTGAAGATATTACTTTCAGGGCTGTATTTAAATGAATGCCTTTTTACCCCTCCACATCTCCGGTTTCCTCAGTCTGAATGCAAACTGGAATCCTGAATACAATGGATTGGTAGAACTCAGCTGTGTCCCTTAAGCAGAACAATAGGGATTGGGCTGGAAATTTAAAATGTATTTGCGAGTTCTGTTCAGGAGGGTCTGGGGGCTTGACTTTGCTTGAAAGGAATAATTGCCTTACATCCATCTTGGCATTCCTCTTTGGGGGCCCACAACTACACACAGAAGTAGTCAAGGATGGAAGGAGGGAATTAATTGTTCTATGTCTTTTGACATTGAACTCACTTATCGAATAAATATTGGATTTCTCTTACTCATTAGACTTCCACAGTTCTAGATTTCTATGTGTAATTACAAAGAAAATACATCGATAAATATATGTTTATGTTTACACATGCTTATACATGTGTGTGTGTGTATATATATATATACACATATATTATTATATATATATACATATAATATTATATATATATAATATGCTTATATTATACATATATATAATAACACTAAATTCAAATCCATGTGTATTGGGCAACTGTTATAATATCCAAACCTTCATTTCTGACCTTGAAAAGAGAAGTTCTCTCAGGATTTGCTTATGTTGCAAACTGAGCTGCACTCAGAAATGTATGAACCATTCTTCTGGTAGAAGATTTGAAAGCAAACTCCTAAAAAGAAGATGCAAGACTTTTGTGACAGCCATGCAGCTTTTTTTGAAATGGCAAGTGGTACGTGATGATGGAATGTATAGTTAAATTGTTCTATTTTAAAATGTTATTTCTATACATTTTCTTAATATCTGATCTTTAAATGTAACTTCTGTGCTACTTTGACTTTTCCCTTTTTTCTCTCTCTTTAGAACTTGGGAACTGAAATCTCCAAATCTTTTTTTGAACCCCAAATCTTTCATCATGGGTGGGAGTAGAAGGTATTTGGGGTGTGTTATAAATGGAAGTTTAGATCTGAGCTTATCTACAAATGCTTACATGATAGAGCAAAAATATACCATTTGTAAATCAGATATTGCTTGTAGCTGATAAATGTCAGATAAAGGGCTATAAGAGCAAGGATAAATAAAGTAATTTAGAATGTTTCATTTACAAAATAAAATAGTAGGAGAAAGTACAATATTCATACTCTAAAATAGAAAGAGTTGAGACATTAACATTTCACTGCCCTCTCTCATTTTCCATTTTTAGAAGCTCTTGACCTAGTTAAATCTTAGTTTGTTAATTGCAGGTATCAAGCATCTTCTAGAAAAAAGTTTTTCCACTAAATCGTTTGAAAAACCAAAATGCGGACTCCAGTATAAGATAAAGAAAAAAATCCTTTACCAGCATGTGTTCTGGGACAGAGCACCATTCACTCCAGACTCTTACCACTTCTGAGAAGCTTCCAGGCCCCACCTACCTAGTAAACCACCCCTTTAATAATATTTTACAAACAGCTCATGATAAATACTATGCTCTATAATTTTCCCTCATATGCTCTAATCCCAATGTCTTAGATATACTTTCTACGGGGCTATGGCCTAACTCCTTTTGTTACAGCATCACCTAATTTCTCTTCTGCTGTAGGCACATAGTTGCCCAGAGAGTTTTAACTAAGACACTGAATTTCTAAATAATGGAGATCAGGTCAGAAAGCATACCTTATGTTCTCATGTCCATTAGGCATTACTCACACGCCTAAGACTTACCAAACTTATTGATTTCCTCTCTCAAGGCTCTGGGCCCAATTACCATGAGCCTTCAAATCTTCACATGCCCTGTGTGGCATCAGTTCCTGATCTGTCAAAGGTTTTCACTCTGCCCAGCTCCTCATTGCAGCTTTCTTTGCACCGGCTTTTTTCATTCCCCTGAGCTCACCAGGCCTTTCCATTCTATAGGATTTCAATTATGCTCTTAATTTTGATGAAATGAGTCACCTAGTTAACTCTTGCTTATTTTTCTAGTTTCAGCTTGAATTTCACTTCCACTTCTTTGACAATCCAGGCAAATTTAAGCCCTTACAGATTGCTTCTTCATATCAATTCTAATAAAAACAATCTTTTTTTTTTTTTAATTTAAATGTGTTTTATCCACTAAAGTTTAAGCTTCATGGTGTTAAGGAAAAACATCTGTCATACTCATTGCTACATTTCTAGCCCTATAAACTCTTAGTATTTAAGAACATTTGGTAAATGAAGGAAGGAATGGATGTATAGAGGAATGAGTAAAATGTTCTTTCATATTACCAAATTACTTTCTAAACTTTTTTCAAGTTCAATTTATACTTTATTTACAAATTTGAAAATACCCATTAACCTACATCCTAAACTACAATGAATGATAGCATTATTAAAATGTTTATTAAATAAGTGAAAAATGTGAAATTTCTCTATATTTTTGATCATTAATGATGTCAATATTTTTGTTTATTATTGATTTATTTATCTGTTTATGTCCTTAGTATGTTTGGAATTGTAATTATTTTAGTCATCGATTTACTTGATCTCTATTTGTTAAAGATATTAATCATTCATTACCAATTTCTTGCAAAAATTTCCTCCAGTTTGTCATTTTCATTTAAAACAGATTTATTTTTTAGAATAGTTTTAGGTTTACAGAAAAAAAAAAAAACGAGCAGAACATTCAGATAATTCATTTGCACCTCCCTGCCCCCATCCACAGTTTCTAGTTATTACCATCTTGCATTAATGAGGTGCATTTTCTATAATTGATGAACCGATGTTTATACATTATTATTAACTAAAGTTTATAGTTTGGAATAGGGTTCTTTGAATTTTACCAAATATATAATGGCATACATCCACTATTATAGTATCATACAGAATAGTTTTACTATCCTAATTTCCTGTGCTCTACCTATTCATCCCTTCTCTTTCCTTTTCCCCTGCTATTCTAGAGCTCAGCTGATAAAGTGGGGGACTATAGAGTGGACATGTGTCAGTTTCAGCTTTATTTTGTTTATACTTTTAGGTGGAATGTGAAAGTTTTAAATTTTTATGTTATCAGACATATCGTATCAGAGTTTCCTTCCTAATTATTAAACTTAATAAGATATTTCCACAGAAAACAAATTGTTTTTGTATCTTATTTACTATATTCAAGTAAGTTCTCTATTTAGAAAATAAGCAGTTTGGGAGCGGGGATTGGCCCTAATGCACACAATATGCCCAAGCAAGAACTATGTTTTTGTACACATCATAGATCCTAGAATTGTAACCAAACATATGTATTGCATAGAACACAATAAAGAAAACACTTCAGACAAGTGAAAGAAGTACATTACTAATTTTCTTGAAATCTTTTCTCCTTTTGAGAACCAAGAAGGACTAAATAGCTCAAAATATTTTTTTACCTCACTCTTCTGAGCTAGAACACTGAAATTAAATTCTAGAGTGTGATTTCTCAAAGAAGCAATACTGAATGTGTAGATACTCAGGTTTAAAGGATTTTGAGTATCTCTTGACACAGGATATTTAAAATAAAGACTGGTCTTCCTGTCTTCTGGCTTGTCTTTCTGATTCTTCCATGATAACTCTGTCTTTTGTCTGGAATGCCCAAGATGCATCCTCTAGTCTCTTCCATTGTAGTCACATTTCCATCCAGTTTTGCAATCATCTCATGTATGTTTTCTTCTTTGCTAAAATAAGAGCTCTTTGAGGACTGAAGTTATGCCTCATTCAAATTTGCTTCTTCTATCTTTTCTGGCACTAAATTTTACATAGAGCGAGACCTGTATACCTTGAACTCTCCATCTGAAACAACAAATATAATAAAAATACTGAAGTACATTACACATGGAATAAATTTACTGAAGTACATTACACATGGAATAAATTTCATTTTTAGTCATAGGCATTCTCTCAAAATATTCATGTAACACCTTGTATTGCATTTTTTCCGCTTCTTCAGAAAAATAAAGAGGTAAAACGAGAAACAATTATATTAAAAGAAAAAAGTGTTCAGGAGAGAGAACTAAATTTTTTACTTAAGAAGTTATGCTTTCACAGTCATATTTCTAGCTAGCCGTTTTGCTTTTTTCAAACTCACTAATTTGTTAGCTGCAGTTTGATTAGACAGCATAAAGGGATCCCCACACATTCTTGGAAAGTACAATTATAAAGATATATGAAAGTCACAGTTCTAAACATCACTATTTATATGAGACTTGTTATAACTCATAAACCCAGAGATTTTTCTTTATTTCTCCAGAGAGGAAGCATATTAAAATACATTGCATTTAAAAAGATATTTTAGTGTTTCATTGATATTTCTTCCTTTTACAAATCACCATTTTCTTATCTACGTACCTACCTGCATACATATAATAAAATAGCTGTTCTATATTGAGTACTTATAACAAGCAGTGGACTAAATAGGCCTTTGTATTACTTCATTAAATCCCCACAACAAATCTATTAGGCAAGACTATTATTTTTTCATTTTATAGATAAGAAAATTAAAGCTCAGAGAGATAAAGTTGCCCAGGGTCATTTGGAAAAAATACATAGTAAAATAAGGATTCCAAATGCAGTATGTCTGATTCAAATGCCTTAAAGAAAAAAAAAAAAGGCTCTCTATTTGACTAAAAACATTATTGACTGATTACCCAGCACAAACTCTGACTTAAAAGGGACATTGATGTGATGAACGTTGGTTAATGGACCACAACTATAGCACATGGAGTGAAGATCTTTATTTTAATTGTATGGGATGAATGTCCTGATTTAGTCACTACGTATTTATTTCCTTATTTATTCTACATATTTAAATTGCCCCTTTCCTCTTATCTCTGTTCAGACTTTTGTGGGATTTTAATGTAATGGTTACTAGTTATGAGCATGGATCATGGGGCAAGATTTCCTAGATTGAATGTTAGTATTACTACTTATTAATTTTGACTTTAGGTGAGTTACTTCACCTCTTTGTGTCTCAATCTCCACATCTATGAAAAGGAGATAATAATTGCACCTATCTTATAGTTTCATTTTGAGGTAAATTTAGTTTTTGTATTTAAAGTACTTAGAATATTGCCAGAGAATAGAAAAAAAATCAACAAATCTGTGTTTTTTTTCTTATCCAAAAATAATAAAATCCAGTTTTTTGACTGTATATAAAATGTATGGAAAAGGGAAAGATGGAAAATGAAATGGAAAAGAAGCAACATAAAGTAGAGAGAAAGCATCAACAGAAGGGCAATAATTCAATGAGGGCACAAAGGCATAGATTAGTTTATTATAACTTTATTTTTAAACGTTCTTGTTCCCCAGCAGTGGCTGTCTACCAGGAGTCAAGTCTCAATTCTCAGTTTCCAGCTGAGAAACTACTGGTCGGATTGGCAAGTGCACCCAGGTGAAAAGCCATTGCAGAATTTCAGTAGCAATTCACCACTTCCTGAGGGCTTTTGACTCTAGTTCCTCTGGATGACCTTTGTTTCTCAAATATTTTGGGAAATTCCATTCTGCTTATGTAAGGTTTTTCCTTAGCTCTATAGTCTCCTGCTCTGTGCACTTTCTGATTCTATCAATGGTCTTGTGGGGAATCCATTCATGCATTGAAGTACTCTTATTTCTCTAGTTCTGTCACTCCAGTGGGGTGGCACTGCTAAAAGCGCTGTTGTTTTCTCAATCCCTCTTTGATCTGCCTAGAGCCAGTTCTCAACCTCTGGCCTTACCTAGAATAAGAAAATGTCCATGGGAAAGCTAAAAGTCCTCAATTCACCTCTCAGATATTTTACTTCCTCTAGTCCTTGTTTTTATAGCCTCTGCTGCCTCTCATATTTAAATTTGTAGAATTTTTCTAGTTTTTTTTTCCTCAGAGCATTTGCCTGCCATGACCTACTTTAAACAATGTATTAGATTTTATTTCATTTTTATCTCCAGATATATATTTTAGCTCAGTACTTTCCAGTTTTGTGAACTTCTATATGCCTCAGTTCCATATCTATAAAATGGGGCTAATTAGAATAGTTGTTTTATAAAATTGTTGGAAGCATTGAACAAGTTGATACATATGTGAAATGCTTACAATGGTGCTTGGCACATTGTAAAGGATGAGGTAATAAACATTAGCTATTATTATCAAAGATGACTTCAGAGGACAGGAGATCAGATTCTTCTTGTGCATCCAAGATAATCTTTTATTTCATATACTAATTTGGAAACTCTTTGGCTTTTAATAAAATTAAATTATCTTAGTTCTTAACCTTATTAAACTCAGTGGTTCAGTGTTCCTCCCACTCATTTAAAATAATTTCTAATGACCTATTTACTAACTTGAAATGAAATCTATAAATAATGTAATCTATAAATGTGATTATAGAAAAAAATGACTTAAATAAAATATAAACAAAATGAAAAAAGTAATTTATAATACATTAATATAAATTTCAATATAAACATAATCATACATGAGTATAATAGAAGACAAAAATGTAGTCAGAGGTTTTTATCCACTTACAATGACTAAATTAGGATTAAAAGGAGATCAGAACCTTTTTCATGAAACATTACAGAAGAACAGAGCAATAGCATAGGATAGTGGAATAAAAAGAGCATTATAAGTACTAACATACTACATTTATGAGATAGAAGAATACAACTATAATTGAAATAGAATTTACATGCCAAGCTACATTACTCAAATTGAGGGGAAAACGAGATATCATGTTCATGCAAATGTGCTGGGTGGTATTTATATGTATAGTGTCATTTATAAATTATGTTATATTATGATGTGGTTGCAATATTGAAACTATATCACGGAAAACCCAAGATAAAGCATACATACATCTGGTCTCTAAATGTCTGACAGGACATTTGAAAATCATTACAGGTGGTGAAAATATTCTTTATTCAATAGGTGAATGTTCAAATTCGTTGTCATTTTATCACAATTGACTCTAGTTATTTCATCCAATTACTAGAACTGGATAAAAGAGACCCCTGTTAAGCCAGATATTAACCATTAAGTAGGTAGATTGCTAAACGTTGCTGCGCCAGAGGGTGCTGGTAGAGGTGTGTGCTTGGGAGCCTCAGAGAAGCCTTTATCCACCTGTAAGGGAGAATTTCAGTATCGTCAGAATGAATACAATAACACCAAAGTGAACTACCTGAATATTACCCTTTATTGTATGGGCCTGTCCTAAGCACTTTACGCATTTAGGATGCCCGCCTCTGCCCAACGAATGGCAGAAGTGTCTTTTCAAATATGGTAACTGAAAAAATCATGATCCCAGGAATTTTTAAAGCAATCCTGGAGGGAAAAGGAGAAGCATAACACAACACTCCAGTTACAGTAAAACTAATCCTGTATAATATCTATTATTAATGAAAAGTAATATAAAAAGTTAGTATAGGAAGTACTGTCCCTTTAATATAGAATCCATTGTTAGTTAGAAACATGTTTATGAGAGAGATACTTTTATTTTTCTTTCCATAAGAAATATTCATGTGCTCAAGTTCTAAATATATTGTCAGGTGTAATCTGGTGACTACAGCCTAAACAAACTGACAATAACTCCAAACGGCAAACAATCATGATACTAGGTATCAACTTGCTATTACTTGAAACACTGTGACCATTTGTTGCTTTTTATAAAACAATTTAGAAATTGGAAATAATTACTACTTTGTCATTTGAATGCTTGATACATTCCTCAAATTAGAAATCCAGAGCTGAAATGATCAAATCATCTGCAATCATCTGTATTTCAATACAACTTTATTAATAATTTACACATGGCATGGAAGGTGTTATTTCAAATTCATTTCTAAATAAAAATTTTAACATTTAAATGATTTACTTATTTTGTCTTTTAGAAAAAGTAAGGATTTTATCTTTTATCCTTAAATTATTCACCTGTAAAATTAAACATTAAGATAATTTTGAGAGATATAGATTACTTTCTGAATTTTTACATGGAAACATCAACTTTATTTGTTGTTAAGCAGTACCAGATTTGTCTATAATAAGTTCAGTATCTTTATCACAAATATAGAATAGAATGGACTTTTTATAAAAGAAAAATGTCAAATTTTCTATATAGAATTAATATTTGAAAATTTTAAACGAGTAATTACTTCATACCATAAATGACATTTTAAAAGGTCTTTACTTATGTGCGATATGGTTATCATTATCTTATTCTTATTATATACTGTTAAAATCTATATAATTTTGCATTTGGATCATGCAAAATTATTTTTTTATTGCAGCTTGGGAGAATATGTCAGTGAATTTAGATAGAAAATATAATTAAACAACAAATTTAGTTTTGTATTTTTAGGATAGTCAATCAAGACAAGGATAAAAAATTCAAACAGCACAAAAAAGTTTCCTTACAACTCCTGAACCCAAGCCCCTCACTGACCCTACCCAGAGGCAACTATCGTTTCTAGACTATTGTTAAAGTATCATTCCAGAGAGATTTTATGAATATACAGGATGTTAATAAACACATTAACAGAAAATGGCTATCTAATTTATACCTGATTTAGGCTATTTGCTTTCTCTCTCTTTAACTTCTAGAAATGTGGAAAACCATTTTATCAACACATCCTCAACGTTTGGAAATAAAGATAATTAAATGAAGTTCTTGTATGTTAGAGTTTCTGATAAAAATAAGAGGAGGGATATGTTGGGTCATAGAAAAGTAAGATTTGCTTAATTTCCAGTGAATGAATGTTTATGAACAGAATCAAAACAGGAGGGAGTGAACAAAAAAGAGAAGTGAGTTATATACTTAAACTTTTTGAAAATTATGACATCCCTCCAAAGAATAAGTCTTTAGAATTGAGGCTTTAGATGCTCAATAAATATTGTTGCATGATGAATGAATGAATGAGTTGTTTTGAACTCCAAGACAGGCTGCTGAAACATTCTTCTTGGTGTCAACATCTGATTCAATATGTCTATCACTCAGACATACTCAAAAACAAAATCTTTCTCTATGGATGAAAGATAGGAAGTTGAAAAAATTAAAGCTTTAACCAGATGAATAGAAAGTCAGAGATCTGTAATGGTAATAAAAACCTTGTTATCACGATTAAAGTTGCTATCACAAAATATGTGAGAACCACAAAATACTATTACTAGGTCTACATTTTAACTTCTGGGTTTTTGCTAAAATTTATGGCTATCACCAAGACAAGTATTTTCAGTGGTGAGTCTCGATTTATCCTCTTTTAAGATAAAGATTTTACATTTAATATTAAAGTACTATAAGTTCAATTTTTTCCTTGCTGAAATGATATCTGCAGGTAAATTATTGTACTTGATAAGGGCCAGATTTATAGCCTTCGTACATGAATCATTTTGTTAAACCCAGATATAATACAAGTTTAACAGTAACTCTTAACCTTTGTTGAAGTCCAGAACTATATAGAAAATATTCTATATAGCACCGCTATTTTCTCCAAAATCTTCCAATAAAAGGCTTTCTACATCTATAGCTTTCATATACATATGTCTGCATGGGAATAAAATTGACTTCCTAGCTCTCCTCTTCAGTATTTTTGCTTATGCTTAGCAAAGTTCACCTGTAGGTTTTTTCACAAAGATGTCTATGGAGGAGAGAAATAGATTGTTCCTTTTGCATTTCGTTCTCATTTGAGTTGTAATTGAGATAACTGGTAAAGGATCCTGTCTCTCAAGTCAGGAAGATCTAAGTTTAATCCAATCTCTAACATTATTAACAAATAGTTAATATTGTTTATATTTATCTGTAAAATGGACATAATAGGACATATTTCACATATATCTTTTGTAAAGATTAGGTTAGATAATCAAACCTGAAGAAATTAGAATAAGACTTCTTTCAAAATAAGGACTTAATAAAATAAATAATGATAATGATGATGGCTTTATGAATGAGAGTCAATATTATTCTACAACACATAGGTAAGGTTGGATTTGTTGGTTCCTTATTGGTTGTGAAATATTGTTAGTATAACCCTTAATTACTAATGATGATAATAATAGTAATAACCATTATTTATTAAAAACTCTATATTAGAGTTCTGGACCATCCATGATTTGATCTATTGTTTAGTTCTGGATTGTAGAAGATCAAGCAATGGTTTCTGGCATCTTAAGTGTGGAGAATTTCTAGAGAGTGTCAGATTAACAGCAATAATAAACCCCTAGCATTTTTAACAATAATATTCGAGTGTTTCAATATTTTAACTGTGCATATCAATTGAATGTCTACTCTCTTTGCCAAGAGATAGCAAGATTAAGGTTCATAACTTGGAAGTTGAAATAAGAAGAGAAATAGTCACCCAATGATACTTGGAGGAAATGTTTTTCAGTCAATTTTGTTACATTCTCTTGAGAAAGAAATAGATTCGTTGTATATTATGGATTGAATGTTTGTGTCCCTGCCCTATTTCATATGTAAAAGCTCTCATACCCAATGTGATAGTATTTGGAGATGGGGTTTTTGGGAAGTAATCCACTTTATTGAGGTTATGGGGATAGAGATCCCATGTTGGGTTTATTCTTTATAATTAGAGGAAGGGAGACTGGAGCTCTCTCTCCAGCTGGCATGTGAAGACTATGCGAGAAGATATACATCTGCATGCCAGGAAGAGCACTCTGACCAGGAAACAAATTGGCTGACACTTTGACCTTGATCTCCCAGTCTCCAGAACTGTGAGAAATAAATGTTTGTTGTTTAAGCCAAACATTCTATGATATTAAGTTATGGCAACCTGAGATAATTTAAGCACAGTGATTCATGGTCATTTGGGTGAGATGATCTTTCTTTCCATTCATGTCTGTGTCAGATATCTTGATTTTTTTTTCAAGAGCATATCAGTTTTCCTAGTACCCGGTTAACACACGGCACACATTTGAATGCAGATGAGAAGCAATCTTAAACTCATTGCCTCAGTAATTATGAAGCTGTACCTGAAAGATGTGCTTTCCTTCTTCAGCTGCTCTAGCATCTATCCCTTAGAAAGCCACTATGCAGAATGAATCATTGTGGCCTTACTATGAAATTGCTCTTAAAGAGTTGGGGTTTGGGGTGATGGTATCAAGCAATGTTGAAGTCTTTTATGAGAAATAAGTTTTTAAAACTCATTGCTATATGTGTTATAATGATTATATAAATATGACTACAATTAATAATTTGCTCATCTATCTATTCATTTATTTCAAATCTTTGATATTATTATGGGCCAGGCCCTGGAGTTAACACTGTATACTGAAAATTTCTGTCCAATATTAGTTTAAACAATAATAACACTGTCCTGAAGATTTAATATGTGTTTTTATATTTTATAATTTATTGGTCTTATCTAGGTTGGCTATTAGAAGCTCCTACTCAAATCTGAGGCTTACCTTAAAACAAGCATTTTGGTCTAAGGTCATTCTGGCTCTATTACTCTTTTCCAACTTTATTTTCCCTTTGTCTCATTTTTAATGTTTTTTTTTTTTTATTCTTCTTGCTAATATATGTACTTATTCAATTCACCTTGGTTCATCTATGAAAAAATTAAAAAATATAACGTAAATATAAATATCAAATATAAATCACATATAAATAAAAATGGAGAAAATGAATGTCAGGCAGGAATGAATAGTGTATGGGTTCAATTGATAGATCATTTTCCGGTGTTTTCTATCAAAAACTTTGCTGCTTCATTATCTTCTGATGTTAAAACTCAAATGAATGTAGTAAAATAATATTTGCCAAAAACAAATGGCATGAAAAAACTACAACTTGCTTTAAAAATCATGGCTGAAGTAGAATCATCACAGAGAGAATAAACTAGGTCAAGACTTTTTTTTAATAATATAATTTTATGTGTAAAAAAATGAAAATACACATAAGGAATGATGCAATTTATCGGAGACATTCTGTAACCAATATTAGCCGCAAGAGAAAAGTGAAACATTCTTCCCACAGGGGAAAGAATTGCTATGCTTACTTAATAAACTAACTTTTAGGACTTTTCACATGTTTACAGTAAAAGTCAATTGTTATCTGAAAACTATAACCCAGAATATGCAAGAACAAAAAGAAAAAAGTGTAAATAAAGGAAAAACAAGTACTGAAGTTTTTCAATTAAACTGTTAAAATCTAAAAGTATAGGACATTAAAAGAGTGTTTAGTATAATTCCAGTCTTTAACTTCTTTGAGAATTCTTGGGGTTAATATGATGTCAAGTCTTTAAAAAGTAAAAGCTATCACCCTTGAAATTACAGCTTTAACAAAATCTGAGGAAAAAAGTTCTAAAATCTCATATTCAAACACCTGGACTGGAATGATGTACTGGGAAACAGGCTGGGCTTTAGAGAGAGCAAATTCTGTCACAGTGGTTTCAGATATCTTTCTATTGAGAGAATAATGAAATAGTAAATCAGGGAGAAGCATTAGATTCAATTTGCCTTGATTTTAGAAAGAGTTTGATTCGGTCTTGTATGAAGTATTAATCAAGAAATGAGAAAAAGTGTGCTAAAGGCCCCACCGCTGTTAAGTGGATCAGCATCTGTTCTATTTAGTCAATCAGAGGCACTCAGAATGTTGCTATTAATAGCTCAACATGTCTGGAGCTATAGAATACATGGCATCATATGCAATTAATGCTATAATAGAAATATGGCATAAATAAAATAGAAAATAAATGTAAATCAATACTTGTTCTACCAGTGTGTGCGCGTGTGTATATGCATACATATACATGTGTGTGTTTGCGTGTATAATATAAAATCTTTTTCTTTTCTACTCTAAATGTTTATTATCTCTTCTTAGGATTCCCTATGAGACTCCTTGCACAATGTTGCCCTACATTTTCATATAACTAAGACAGCCTCTTTACCCCTCACAGCATGATTTCTAATACAAAGCTGAGAATCATGAACTATTCTGGTTTGACCCAGAAAGCTTTGACATTGAAAATCAGAGTGATCTGAATGGTTCAGTCAAGATGCAAGTCTGAATTAATTGGAAAGTTTTATTACAATGACCCTTGAGGGAAAGAATAACATATTGCACTTTTTAAAAAATTAAAATGGTACCTATGTAATTTAAATGAATAATAGCTAATAAAATAGCTAAAACTAAAATGTCTTCAGATTAAATAAACAAAGTAACCTCTTCAGCTGTTCTAGTGATTAAGAAATAGAGACAATTGCTTCTGGAATGAATTGGGCTTAAAACCATTGACAAAAATATATTTAAGATTGTGTAATCACAATTCTCAGTGCTGTGGTGAAATAAGTATATATTTATTGAATAAATGCTGAATTGTTTATAAGCTTTTAGTTTTATATTAATTGAAATAAATAACTCAGTTATAGAGGTATCATCAATGTGCATCATAATATTTAACACTATAATTACATTGAATTACATAGAAGTTTTTGCTACCCATTTTTGGGTTACTACTGAGTATCTTGTTAAGAGTCTAACTTCTGGGTCATGAGATTTAAAGGATTGTACCTCTTTGTAATTATTAGTCATAGTTATAATTCGGCATCACAATAAGTCACTTGATAATTTTTGAAGGCAAGAGTTTTAAGTGTAAAAAGTCATGTGAAGTTTGCAACTCCTCAAATAATATCTTTTTGATTTTAAATAAGAAATGTATTTATATAATTAGTCACTGGACTTAGAGCAGATGATGAGATACATCTTCCCCCACTGGCCTTCGTGATACTCACATTTTAGTAATAATACAAATCAGCATTCATTGTGCAATTAAGAATTTGATTTCACTTCTGATAAATGCTACAAATGTGAAAATATTGTTATAAAAGTGTATAATAGGGAGCTGCTCTTGAGGAAATGATAATTTAACTGAAATTTTAAGAAAAAAATAAAGGTTGATTCCACAGAGAAAGGACTGGGTAAAAATCTGCAAATGACAGCCAACTGACCATAAAAAAGTCCTGAGATGGTTAGGAATACAGCATGATGAAGAGAACGAATCAAGGATCATATGGCTAGTAAGGAGATGCATATGAGGTGGTAAGATTAGCTGGTCCAGATTATGTTAAAACTTGTAGGTTAATTTAAAGATCTTATTCATTATTTTTAAAAAAATGAGAATTAATTAAGACTTTTAAGCATGAGAGTGACATACTCATGCTTTTTTTTAAAATGTCATTTTGCTGTGGAAAATGGATTGAAAGAGGGCAAGACTAGAGCTGAGAAGACTGGTTAAGAGGGTCTGTACTGGTCTAGGCAAGCCTTGGTGGTAGTTTGAACTATATAGACATAATAAAGAAGCAGAAAAGTGAATTCATTAGATAGTTAAGTCGAATAGATAATATTTCATAAAAGGGGGAACAATCAACGATTGTTCTTAGTTTTCTAGCTTAACAACCTAATTCTGCCCATTAAGATATGGAACCCTGGAGAGAGGACGGATTTAAGTGGTTAGGGGAGTTGATCAGTTTAGAGTTAGGCATGTTAAATTTGAGCAGCCTCTTTACATCCATTTAGAATGTCCAGAATATAAAAATATATCTCACATAATAACAAGTGGTGGTGTGGCTGTGATGAAATCAAAACCTTCATATACTCTGATGGGAATGTAAATGGTGCAGGCAATTTTGAAAATTGTCTAGCAGTTCCTCAAATGAGTTCACACAGAGTTACCATACAACTCAGTAATTCTATCCCTAGGTATGTACCCAAGAGAAATAAAAACATATGTCCACACGAAAACTTTCACGTGAAAGTTTATAGCAGCATTATTCATAATAGCCAAAAGATAGAAACAAAACAAACCGATCATCCAAATGACAAATACTAAACAAAAAGTGGTATATGTACACAATGGAATATTATTCAGCCATAAAAAGGAATGAAGCTCATATATAAGTTACAAAATGGATGGACCTTAAAAGTGTTATGCTAAATAGAAGAAGCTAGTTACAAAGGACTATGTGTTATATTATTCTTTTATATGAAATATCCAGATCTGTGAAATCTATAGCGACAGCAAACTAGTGGTTTTATAGGGCTGGAAGGGTAGATGGGGAAATAGGGAGGTGATTGTTAAAAAGTTTATGGGATTTGTGTTTGAGATGATGGAAAATATTCTAAAATTAGATTGTAGTAATGATTGTTCGTATCTGTGAATATATTAAAACCCATTGACTTGTACACTTTAAATAGGTAAATTGTATAATATGTGAATTATATCTCAATAAATCTATTTTAAAAAATAGATTTATTTTTTAAAATAGATTTATTTAGGGGCCTATGAGAGTCTCAAAGAGGTCTTGACAGAAGAAGTATATTTAGGGTCACTTGTGGATAGATTGTAATTAAAATTATGGGCAGAGATGGGCAAATATGGAGTAAGATTAAATATGACTAAAGAACAAACTTGCAAAAATTCTACCACCATAGATTGGTAGATGAGAGTGGGTCAGTAGAAGAGACTCAGAAGGAGCAATGAGACATGAAGTGCAAAAACAAACAGTGGGGGAGAGGGGAATTGTAGTCTCAAGGAATCCAATAAGAGTGTTTTTAGAAAGAGTGTGAAATTGTTTTGAGTGAAATTAAGTGTCAAGTAGGATATGGTATGAAAAATATTCATCAGACTGAGTGACTCAAAAGTCATTGTTACCTCGATAGAGGCATTTTGTGTGATGGTGATAGAAAAGACAGCAGAGAAAGACACTGGAATTCACTGAGCAGTATGTACAGGAGAGGATGTGGAGATAATGACAATAAAATCTCTTTGTTGAGTGTGATTTTAATTAGAGAGGTAAGTCAGGATGAGAGAAATTTCTGTCTTTAAGTTGGGACAATTCCAGCATGCTTAAATGTGGATTAGACAAATTCTATAAAGATGTGTATGATGAAGATCCAGGATATACAAAGAATAATCAATATTGAAAGATTCCTGAGATGAATGATCTGGTTTAGATCACAGAATAGTCATGGACCTAAAATTATACTTCTTACACTGGAAAGAAAGACTTTAAAAATCTAGGTTGGTCATGGTGAAGCAGGGTAACACTGAGCCCTCACCCTCTGGAAATTGGATTTATTAAAGAGTATGGCCACTAAATATCTACCGATATTGGTACATATTAGTTTTTTAGAACTCAATCTCCTAAATATATAGATATATAAATATACATTATGACTAAAAATAAAAGAAAAAATGATACAACTTTGTAAAGATCATCACTAAGGAGAAAAGGGTGGAACACTTTCAAAAACAAGGTATGAATACTGTTACAGGGCACTATAATAAATACACCTTCCTGCTGTGAAATAGTTTCTCATATGTATGGATTGAATGAGTCATTTACTAAACAATATTTTCTACTTTCCCAAGAAAGTAGTCAGTAAAAGGCTTTAATATTGATAAAAAGTGATTGATAGTATTTTTTCTTAATCGATATTACAGTCATTTACATCATTACTAGTAAGTGAAATTGACACACAGATCCCATGTTCAACTCTCCTTATTCAAATAACTCTCAAATTTTGTCAAAATTTTTAATTAATAATAAAAAAATCATAGTTTATTTATTTTTGTATTAGAGACACAAAAATCTTCTCAATTCAGTAAACAAAAGAGCCAAAACCAAATAATAAGATTTGTCATCCATAATAGAAATTATTGGACACCTCTATTGGTTTCCTAAGGCCACTGCAACAAATTTTGACAAAGTTGATAGCTTAAAACAACAGAAATTTATTCTCATAGTTCTGGAGTCCAGAAGTTTGACATCAGTTTCAACGAGGTAAAATTATGGTGTTAACAGGGCTGTGTTTTTTCCTGAAGATAAGGGAGAATTTATTCCTTTTCTCTTACAGTTTCTGGTGCTTGCTTGCATTCCTTGTCTTGTGGCCACCTCAGTCCAATCTCCTCACCACGGTCACACTGACTCCTCTTCTGTGTGTATCAAATTCCTCTGTCTCTCT
This sequence comes from Pteropus medius, assembly GCF_902729225.1. Taxonomy (NCBI): domain Eukaryota; kingdom Metazoa; phylum Chordata; class Mammalia; order Chiroptera; family Pteropodidae; genus Pteropus; species Pteropus medius. The sequence goes on from NW_024351730.1 coordinate 39,601,364, forward strand.
AGCATAATAATACTTTTGATGGCATTTATGGTCCACCCAGATAATCCAGGATAATCCTCTCATCTCAAAATATTTAACATAATCAAATCTGTAAAACTTTACCATAAATGGTAATAGTCACAATTTCTAGTTACTAGGACCTGACATCTTTGGAGGCACCATTCACCCACTACACCATCCCTGATTTGTACCTTTTATATAGTGTCTTAATTGCTCTTTATGTGTCATTAACCTCGTTCATTTCTATCTTTGCCACCCCATCACATTGCTCTTAAAAACCATATTCAAATGCAACAGTTTCATTGCTCCCAGAGGGTTTTTATTTTTTAATTTAGGTATAATCATTACATTCTTATGTTTAAAGTTTCTTCTTCTTTAACATCAGAATAAAGTTTCAGTTTATTTCTATTGCATCCCAAGGCCCTTTGGATGTGGTGTGGTCCTTGTTGATTTAGACGCACCATCTTCCTTCACTGTGTTTTTCTTGCTTAGTATTCCAGTGAAAGTCTTCTTGCTTCTCTATTCTTGTCCATAGTTCCTCATTCTGTTCAGAATACCTTCCCATAAGTTATCCCTAGGGGACCTCTTCTACGTCTCCCTTATGTCAAGCCAACTCTCCTTCAAGCTTATCTGAATGCATCATAAAAGTTCATCTTCCAAATACTTATATAAAAAATAGCAAATTTTATTATTTTAAGAGCTTGATTGAAAAGGTGATTCTAATATTTAGTTAGAGATATTTTATTTTAGAATAAAATGCAGTGTAGGACATATTAATAATAATGGTACCATAATAAACTAACAACCTAAGTGTCGTTTTTATTATTTACCAAGTTCTAACCAAAATACTATATTTCTTACCTTGTTTATTCTTTACTCATATATATTCCATTGATGAGGAAAATTAAAACCTCCCCCATGTAGGTGGTAGAACAGATGGTATTTGAACTCAGGAGGTCTGGCTCCAGATCCTTCTCTCAACAACTTCAGTGTGGATATAAGAACCATTGTTTCCACGTGTGCCTACATTTTGGACTATCAGGACAGTGCTGACTATTCTCAATAATATAATTGAAACAAATTCAATAAAGAATCCAAATAAAGTTAATTCAATTATAGTTAAATATGATATGCTAATAATTAGAATTAAAATTAATGTAATTAAATATAATTTTAATTAAATCTATTTATTAACAACTAATATTTACACAGTTTCTTATAGCTTATAAATTACTTTTATATGATCTCATGTGATTTTCATCACAAATATGAGAGAAGGAAATCTCTTTGGCTACCAATTTACAAATAAATGCATTAGATTCATTCAAAGAATTCAAGAAAATGATCCCCAGTGTTTGAACATCAGAATCCTTCCACTGCAAGTTATTGTTTCACAACTTTGGGAGCTCTAAGTACTAACCCTACTTAGAAACCCACCAGTTGTTGAAAAAAGAGAAGGAGAAATCACAACAATCCTTTTTTGTATATTTAACTTCCTTTTTATGCTTCTGTGTCAGATTCAGCTATTGACTGTGAGGAAGAAGAAAGAGCATTGGAGACTGTCCTACATCATGAAGATGAAAGACAGGAATAGTCTCTAGAGGAGTAGTGATTCCACAAGGCCCACAGGGCAGGTTGATTGGTGCCTACGTATCTCTTGTTTCAGTGTCTCTCAGACTGTTGTACAAGAGGCTCACAGAGTGCACGATTCCGTGGTGTTAGTGAACGTGAGCCCCTTTCACTTCTGATTTGCTAGCTAGGCCAGTTATTGCAACTCATCTGAAACCTGTGGGAAGTCAAATGTTTCAAAATATATATAAAATTAACTAATTTTACAGACCTTCCTGAAGAAGATTACTGTCGATGTCATTACTACTTTTCTTAAATGATAATTTTCAAGTTATAGTCTTGCGTGGATATTAACATATAACATAGAATCCTCTTAATGATTTACTGAGAAAATAGAGAATAGTATCTTTTTATTAGCATTTTTTAGCAGTTCAGAAATATCTCTTTCAGACACTGTTTGACCTTGAACTAAATTTAAAACATCATTTAAATGACATTTATTTTACATACAAAAGTAAAATTGTTTATATTTTACATGCTACCATTACTAAGTACCACAAACTGACTGGCTTAAACAACAGAAATTTACTGTTTCAATTCAATTCATTTCTGGAATCTAGGAGTCTGAAATCAAGGTGTCCTTAGAGCTCATTTTTTTCTGAGTGTTGTGAGGAATGAATCTGTTTCAGACGACTCCTGTAGGCTTATAGTTAGCCATTTATATGTTTACAGGGTATTCTAACTGTATGAGAGGCGGTCTCCAAATTTATTCTTTTTATACTGACTGATTTTAAGTTGATCCCTCCTGAAAAGACCCATTCTCCAAAAAAGGTCACATTGTGAGATGCTGGGGGTTAGAATGAATCTAATACATTTATTTGTAAATTGGTAACCAAAGAGATTTCCTTCTCTCACATTTGTGATGAAAATCACATGAGATCATATGAATTTTGAAGGGGAACAATTCAATCCACATGACCACCTTTATGATATTTTTCTGTACATAATTTCTGAATAATATATATTTCATGATTATTTATAGTATAAGTCCATAAACATAATATGTAGCCCAATACAGAAATATCGACAAGAATTATGAGAAAATTATTGATAATTCAATACATCTATTAAAAACAGATAACATGTTAATAAATGGCTAAAAATGTAGCAAAATCAAAATCCACATGAAATCAACAGACATTATTACAACATTAGAGAACATATTATAATAGTAAAGAACAAAGATGAAACTTTTCCGTGAATGCTGGGAATTTCCTAAACATCAAATATGTCAACTTCTGACTAAAAAAAAAATAACGGTGGAGCTGAATCTTCTGATTATTCATCTCTCATCTGGAAATGTGGCTCTTATAATTACCAGTTTGAGGTGAAAAATTAAAACATTTGTTTTAATGTTTATCTGAAATGATTAGATTTATTGTTTCTACGTTTCTACTTTACTATAGAAATAAATTTAAACCTATGTATTTTAAATTTTTTAACTTTGTTGAAATTTCTAAGTTTTAGTGTATTTTGGTAGCTTTTGAAGTTTTAAGAGGAGTTCTTTTCTTGGATCTTTAAATATAATATTATATTAAATATAATTCCTTATCTTTTACTGTATTTTATATTCAATCTCATTTTCATCTTTACACTTTATTCTTTTATTCCAGATATGTTTATTGAGCATCTATTATGTACCAGATACCTTTCTGAGTACCGGAGATATAGAGGTAAACAAAACAGGCAAAATCTTTACCTTTGTGGAGTTCAAGTTTCTTGGAGGTAGACAGAAAATATACAAATAGCTAGTGAATTATACAACATATTGGAAGCTATAACAAAAAGTTCTGGTGTTTTAAAGAGTTGTTTATAATTTAAAATGGATTCTCTGGGGAGTCCTCATGGAAGCATTTGAACAAAAACATGAGAGAGCTGAAGGAGCAAGTCATCTGAAAATTTGGGGGAAGAGTATAGATAGAACCTTCGGTAGGGCCATCTGAAGATCAGAGATTTTAGCTCATAGAAAGGCCCTGAAGCAGAGAAACAGCTTGGGAGCCAGTGTGGTTAGAGTATAATAGAGAAGAGAAGAAAAATAAATTATGGGATTGAAGAGCTATGGAAAGGATGAGTGAGTAGTAGAGATAACTTTAGACTTCTGCATAGTATATTATGATAGTTCAAGTAAAGCATCCTTCTCCAAATACCAAGATAGAATTCAACCACTCTTTATCTTCGTCTCCAGTCACTTAGTATGCCTCATTAAGCTAATACTTTAGAAAAGCCATTCCCAAGCAACAACTACAGAAAGCATTACATAAAGTACAGAGACAGGGAAGTTAATTTCCTTAGGTTTTGTCATTGTACTGAGGACATGGCTACAAAATATTATATTCTTATCATTACCACTGCAATTAGCTACAAAGGAGGCATACTGTGTAACTGAACTCTGGAGTTTAAACTATTGAGGCAAGAACAAAATTAAAGTTCTGCAGCTTGTATATTAGCTCTGGTACAGTGATGCGACCAGAGAACATTTAAGAAAATAAACATGAAGCAAAAATGAGAAAAATGAGAATCTCTGTCAGGAATTGTCATACACAGGTAAGACTTTCTTTTATTCCCAATGATGTGTATTTGGTTGTTAATATCAGGACAACACTATAGTTGTATATTGATGTTATATATAATTTGATATAAATGTGTTTAACTGTTTAGCACACTACATACACTTTACTGAATAGACCTGATTTAGTTTAGTTTAGTTTTATTTTTTCATTTTCGAATATGTATTCTGTGAGTCTATTTTGAAATACCGTAATAAAGAAAAATCTTTCACATATTATTAAAAAGTACCCGCACAATTTCAAACTGTCTGTATAATTGCAATCAGAGTGGTATCTGGAATATCTTTTGTGAAATAATTTCTGATTAAGGACTCTTTAGTCCATGTGTATCTGCTAGTGGTTCCAAAGACAAAATAATTCTCATAATTTCAAAGACAAAATGTTATTTATCAGATTTGTATCTTGAAAGCTTTTGTGGATGGAAATGCAGATCCCTGGAGATTGAAATAATTTTCTGTCATCTGGAGTAATTTTCAGAAGAGTTATTAATTTTTGAAGGGCCGGAATTCTAAAGATACTTTCCTTTCCCTCCAAGTTTGTAATGCAATAAAAGAGACACAGAACAATTTTTATTGGGTGGGTGTTATGCTAGTAATGAGAACAGAATTATTTTCCCCAAATTGAGAAATAAGCCTGTAGTGAGAGCTTGAACCATCTAAACCAGATAGGAAGAACCATGTACAATGCTTCATTATATTACACATGCACTTACTATGTTCAGCCTCTTTTAATCCTGTTAGAAAAGATTCCTCACATTAGACAATTTATATCTAGTCAACATTTTTATTGAAACATGAGTTAAATGCAAAGAGACTGCCTTTTCAGCAAGATTTTAATGTAGTTCTTGTTATGGAAGAACGAAAACCAAACACTTTACCTGCTACTGAGTACAATTAAAGTATAATTAAAATCTAATGGATTTGCTAAAGCACTTAATGCTGAATAACATTTAATTCTGCACACTGTGAAAGGTATCATATTGATATAATTAATTTTAGTAGTCAAATGAATACACTTAATATGAAGTAACATTTAAGGATTATCATACAAACCAGCAAACAATATGATAGTTTCAAGACATTGTATATGTCTGCATATCTTTTTACTTATACTTCTATAAATTAGAATGGAAACTGTAATTCCGAGAGAAGAAAGTAATGTAACCTACCATAGATGCCTCTAGTTTTACAGCAAAAACATGCTTTTTAATTCTAGGATAAAATGTTTATTAAAATCATTTAACATCTTCTTTATAGGGAGTCTAAACTTATTTATAATTTTAATTTTATTTTATTTTATGTTATAAATTGTGAAAATCATTTAATCTGTAAGGCTAAATGAAAATACATACAAAATACACATAAACCAGACACTGAAGGTTTGTAATTTTACAGTGCATGAAAAACATTAAGCATGCAAACTACTTAGCAATATGTTTTACATGATAATAAACTGAAAAAGTTGATGGTTTAAGCTAATGAATATGGGACAATGGAGTGAAAAAGAGCAAAGAGAAATTTTTCTTCAATTTCATTTATTAATATTATATGTTTTTGCTCTACACACTCAAGTCATAGATATAATAAATATTCCATGTATAAGGTGACATTGCTGTCCCGGGTACTTGGTCAAAATGAAACAGGGAAATAGTTTCTGTATGAAACGCTTTGATGGATTAACTCATATTCTGTCTCCCAGCATGTTCCTCACCTTCTGAACTTCTGACATTGTAATACTTGCACCTATGATCTTAATCTACCCAGCGTCCTGTTGCTTATTACCACTTTTCTTGTGTTGTGAACTTTGGATTTTACCATGACCATATTTCAGACTTTACAATGCCATGAGCGAGTATCACATTCAACTTAGTTGTTGCCAGGATGCTGTGTCTTGATCAAGCCCTTGTGAGAGGACTCTAATGGTGTGACTGGTGGTACCTGGACAATAAGTGGATCAATGAATTAACCAGGGCATATCAATGATGAATAGCTAGGAGTTAGAATCCTTTAAGAAATGTGAAAAAAAAAAAGTAACCTAGAGGCTATTTTTTTTTTCCAGCTACAATGCCAATTTTAACAAAGCAATCACTAAAGATTTCTAGCAAATCTCAAGAAGTATTTGTGGCTCGACATCAACAAATTGTAGTTTGTCTTTCTTTATGTGTTTATTCCATAAATGTATACTAGATGTATATTACAAAGAAGGTACTATGGTGGTTTCCAAATAATATGCCAGATATCAGGTCCAGACAACATTGCCTAGATATGATTTTTCCTGACCTTTTCCATAAAGTACAACTATAAACCCTGGAAAAAGTGTAAGAGGCAACTGATAGAAATTTCTGAATCTTATAAAGAACAGGGTGAGAATGACTGGGGACTCCAAACTCGAGAAACAACAGAACAGCAGAGCTCTACCAACACAACAGAATCTGGCCTTTCCTGACTTCCAGTCTAACAAGAGAACATAATTCAGATAGGCTCAGTTTTGCCCCAGATCGATGGGGAGCACTGTCAAAAAACTAGCAGATGTGGCAACATTGGCAAAGGACACCCCCTGAGAGTCCTGCTGATAACAAGCAGTCAGGGGAAAAACTCTCCTTCTTTACTAAGATGGGCCCTCCTTTTTCCCACTGAGATAAACCAGGTGGCTGGACGGCATCAACTAAGGGAATTCTACTTCGATAAGTTTCTAGCTTAGCAAGTCTCTCCTGTGGACCTGAGAGCACCCTCCTGTGGACTTGAGAGCACCCTCCTTCGTGTAAAGACACGAGGCAACTGAGTGGCAATAGTAAGGGGTATCCAGACATGAAAAGTGGTCTAACATGGAAAGTCTTATTTTTCTCCATGGAAGGGAACTCCCTTCCCTTACTTAAGGGTGGTAGGGCCTAGGCAAGCTCTTAGTGCCCTCTTGGGCAGCAATAGAGGGACTAATAGGAATCTCAGGGGAACCAAATAAACTGAGCAAACTGGAAGAATACCACAAAGGCTCAGAGAATTAAGTTGTCAATAGAACTCCCCTGGTCAGAATGTAAAATTTTACTCTGTCCACAGCTTTTATTTTTCTTTCTACTAGTTATTATGAGGAAAATTAATTGTTTCTCACCAAAAGATAATTAATGCATTCTAAATTCATATTATTTGGGCTATCATGGACTTGACATATCTGCACATTTAGAGTTCGGGATCTGAAAATAGATTTCAAAAGAAAAAAATGTATGTATAGACAGTCAACACTTGTAAGCTTTAAAAATAAAGGAATAACCATTATAAAATTTTAATAATAAAGTAAATTTAATAAAGTGTTTTAAAATAAATGCTGGTACATTTAAAACATTCAATTTGGAAACATTTTCTGAGAAAGCAAAGGATTGAAACTCTGTTCATAGCCCCTTGGGATTCTACTAGTCTGTGGAACAATAGCCTCAACACTTCTACAAAAAAAGGGTAGAGGGTTGGAAAGTACTTCAAACTAAATCCTCGCTTCATAGTTACATGGTGTAAATTAGTATATTAGCAGGTCTGAGAAGTCTTACAATAAAGGATTCATTTTAATGTTGTTCAACCCAGCTTGTTGAATCCTTCACACACAACTTTTAAGATTCTGAATTTTAAAAATATACATATTTTTATATGTATTTTTATATGTATATTTATAAATATACATATATAAATATGTATAAATATATGTATATTTATACAAATATACACACACAACTTTTAAGATTTTGAATTTTACACACACAACTTTTAAGATTCTGAATTTTAAAAATATACATATATAAATATGTATAAATATACATATTTGTATAAATATACAAATACACACACAACTTTTAAGATTCTGAATTTTAAAAATATACATATATAAATATGTATAAATATATGTATATTTGTATAAATATACATATATTTATACATATTTATATATGCATATTTATAAATATACATATAAAAATACATATAAAATATGTATATTTTCAAAATTCAGAATCTTAAAAGTTGTGTGTGAAGGATTCAACAAAATATATATATATATTTGAAGGTTCTGAATTTTTAAAAAATATATATTTTTTCTAAATATATATATATTTGGTATCTAGTTTCATGTTATTTCTCTGGTATTTCTTTACATAGAAAGTGTTGCCCCTTAGCGTGCTCTGCAATTAGTGAATGCTCCATCAGTGTTACTAATGGTTCTTCATGATAACTGAAAACAGTTACCAAATACACTTACGGTTTTGTATTTTAATGCATTTGTTTATATTTATTCAATGAACCATACAATTTTCAGAGCTGGAGTCATCACTTATTCAATCTTTTTTTTACACTACCTTACCACAAATATGCATATGGTATTATTCAGCCACAAATATGTCTTCAGCTTTCATGCAGTATTCACAAGCACCTTTAACTCACCAATGATAAGAAAGTTTTCAAGGTCTTTTTATTTTTTCAGTAAAAAGGAAGACTGGTAGATTTAAGTACACAGTCTTTTATACAAGCAGAAGACTAACAATACTTAAAAGTATTACATTAGTAAATGGTTGTGAAGATAGAGTAAAAGTATGTGTATATCTGTGTGTGTGTATGCACACATGTGTGTATATCTGTTTTCTTGGTGCTGTCACTCAACAGATTGTTCAATCTTGACTGATATTATTATCATTATTACTATCACTATGAATGTTCTTACTGTTTATTTTTTGCCAGTGATCGCATACAGGGACTTAGAACTCTCTTCTACCAAAACATCCTAGTAGAAACTGAAATTATCTAATGCGATATATTTTTAGTCTAGTTTCTAAGACTAGAAAAACAAAAAAATATTTCAACTTGACCAGAGTCATTTGGAATTTCAACCTTAAAAAAAAAGAATACGATTACTCCTATTGTCTTTACACCAAAGGAAAAAATCTCCTTTGAAATACTTAGAGATGTATGAATAGGAAGTCATTTTATTGACTTCCATTTTTTTTTATTTAATGAAATATTCACTGAAAGAATGATGTAAAATGTTCATCTAGGAAAAACAAATAGTATGTTCACTGCTAAGAGACTTAGAAATTAATAAACTTATTACAAAAATGTTATATCCATAAACATGTATACTTTTTCAATGAGGTTATGAACTATAACATCTGAAGCTAATGCTGAGTAATTAATTGATTTTAGAGCACAGACTTTTGTCAGTATTTGTCAGTATCATGTTTTTGCATTTGTAGTTTTCATATTACTTTAGTTGCAATTTCATATTTATTTCTATAAACATATATTTCAAATAGTGGGTGGAAATTAAGGCAGCCATATGGCTCAAGGAAACAAGTGAGAGAATGAAATCTCAGAGACACAAATTCCCTGCTTTGCTTCTCTTCCACATAACCTCAGATCCGAGAAGATAATCTAAGTAAGTTTTATTGGCTCCTGTTAGGCAAGCTTCTAAATTTGGAATTTCTCCTTGACATCATTGTATTATTCAATAAATATGAGATAAACATCATATCCAATATATATTTTAAAGAAGAGAGTAAGCATGAATTATAGATCTACATGGAAATGGCCCAGCACCTTTACCAACATCATTTAAATGCCTCTCTCTATGTGATTCCATATCTTCCATTCAGTTTGGGGAAAAAATATAAACCTGCAAAGAAGCGTAAGTAGTTGGTAGCACCAGGTTGGTAAATTAGATGACCATAAAGGGCAGAACCAAGAAAGGATAAACATGGGTTTCTCAGAAGCAGTCTCCATCCAAGAGCAACAGGAACAGATACAGAAAGAGGCAGTTTCCATGGAAAGCTATAAAAGACTATCATTACCTTTGAGACACATAAAATGTCTTTAAAGTTCAAGACTAGAGCTCTAATCCTACTTCAGTGCATAATTATGGGCAAGTCTCTTACATTTTCTGGGCTTCTGCGTTCTCTTCCGTAAAACAGTTGAAATAATGCATGGTTTAGAAGATTAGTGTGAGGTTTTAATGAGATAGCATACTAGGATACAGCTGGGACATTAATTCACAGAATATCAACTAAATGAATGTATTTATTTGCTAGATGCTGTGCTAGATGATAAGACACAGTATTGAATATCTGTTTCTTTTTATTCTTTAGTAAAGTAATTCCTGAGTTTTAGTGTGGCTTATAGCCTCCAGAGAAAAATATAGACTTTTTTGTCTCTTGCTACTTCTGCTTACTGGAATGTAGAAATTACAGCTTAAGCTCAAGTGGCCATGTGGAACCATTAACTGTATTTTATGCACAGGTATACCTGGAAGATTTTGTGGTTTGGTTCCTGGCCACTATAATAAAACAAATAGCACAATAAAGTGAGTCACACAAATTGCTGGGTTTCCTTGTACATATAAAAGTTATGTTTATACTATACTACAGTCTACTAAGCATGCAGTAGTGTTGTGTTTTTAAAAAGTACATATCTTAATTTAAAAATACTTTATTACTGAAAAATGCTTATCATCTTTAGGGCCTTTAGCAAGTTGTAATTTTTTTGCTGGTGGAGGGTTTTGCCTTGATGTGGATGACTGCTAAGTGATCGAGGTTAAAGGTCAGGGTGGCTATATAAATTTCTTAAAATAAGATAACAATAAAGTTGGCTTCATTGACCGACTCTACCTTTAACAAAAGATTTATTTGTAGCATGTGGTGCTGTTTGATAATATTTTACCCACAGTAGAACTTCTTCCAAAATTGCAGTTAGTCCTCTCAAAACTTGCTGCTGCTTCATCAATTAAGTTGATGTAACACTCTAAATCTTTTTTTGCCATTTTAACAATCTTGATAGCATCTTCACCAGCAGTAGATTTTATCTCAAGAAATCACTCTCTTTGCTCATCTATGAGAAGCAACTCCTCAACTGCTAAAGTTTGATCATGAGAATACAATAACCCAGTTACATCTCCAGGCTCCACTTCCAATTTTAGTTCTCTTGCTACTTCTACCACATATGCAGTTATTTTATCCGCTAAAATCTCGAACATCTCAAAGTCATCTCTGAGGGCTGGAATCAACTTCTTCCAAACTTTTGTTAATGTTGATTTTTTGACCTCTTCCAATGAATCATAACTGTTTTTGATGACATTTAGAATGGTGAATCTTTTCCAGAAGGTTTTCCATTTATTTTGCTCAGGGCTATTAGAAAAATCACTGTCTATGGCAGCTATAGCCTTAAAAAATGTATTGTTTAAATAATAAGACTTAAAACTTGAAATTACTCCTTGATCTATAGGCTTCAGAGTTAATGTTGTGTTAGTGGTGCATTGTCAATGAGCAATAATATTTTGAAAAAAAAATCATTTTTCTGAGTAGTGGGTCTGAACAATGGGCTTAAAACATACAATAAACCATGTTGTAAAAAGATGTGCTGTCATCCAGGCTTTGTTGTTTCATTTATAGAGCACAAGCAGAGTAAATTTAGCATAATTTTAAGGGTTCTAGGATTTTCAGAATGGTAAACGAGTATTGACTTCCACTTAAAATCACCAGCTGCATTAGCCTGTAACAAGAGAATCAGCCTGTCCTTTGAAGCTTTAAAGCCTGGACTGACTTCTCCCTAACTATGAAAATCCTACACAGCATTTTTGTCCAACAAAAGCTGTTCTATCTACACTGAAAATCTGTTGTTTAGTGTAGCCACTTCATTAATTATCTCAGCTAGATCCTCTTGCTGCAGCTTCTAGGTTAGCACTTGCTGCTTACCCTTGTTGCCTTTGTGTTATGAAGATGGCTTCTTTCTTTAAATCTCATGAATCAAACTCTTCTAGCTTCAATTTTTTTCTTCTGCAGCTTCTTTATCTCTCTCAGTCTTTAGAAGATTGAAGAAAATTAGATTTTTGTTTTGGATTAGGTTTTGGCTTAAAAGAATGTTGTGGTTGGTTTGATCCTCTATCCAGACCACTAAAACTTTCTCCATATCATCAATAAGGCTGTTTTGCTTTCTTTTCATTTGTGTGCTTACTGGAATAGCACTTTGAATTTCTTTCGAAACAACTGGCCTAAGTTTTTGGTGCAAGAGGCCTAGCTTTTGGCCTATCTTAGCTTTCAATGGGCCTTCTTTACTAAGCTTAATAATTTCTAGCTTTTGAATTAAAGTGAAAGACTTGTGACTGTTTCATTCACTTGAACACTTAGAGTCTACTGTAGGACTCTAAGTGTAATCAAGTAAATTAATTAGATTAATTTCAATATTATCATTTCTCAGGGGATAGGGAAGCCCAAGGAAAGGGAGAGAAATAGAGCAATGCCCAAATGGTGGAGCAATCAGAACACATAAATTTATTGATTAATTCACTGTCATTTTTAGTTCATGACACCTCCAAGTAATTACAATACTAACATTAAAGATCACTAACCACAGATCCCCATAACAAATATAGTAATAATGAAAATGTTTGCAATTTTATTAGAATTATCAAAATTCGACACAATGACATGAAGTGCACAAATGTTGTTGGAAAAATGGCTCCAATAGACTTGCTAGATGCACGGTTGTCCCAAGCCTTCAATTTGTAACAAATGCAATATCTGAGAGGCTCAATAAAGTGAAGTAAAATAAAACATGGTATGGGTGCACTGAGAATGACAAAGCTGCAAGATCAAAAGAGTCTTGGTCCCTGCAATCTCTGTGAAGTCACTGTACCAGTCATAAACTGACTCAACATGAAAGTGTTCTGTAACATATAAGAAAAATGCACTACCATTTTTAAATATTCTGAGCTTTTTCTAACTGCTGCTAAACCCATCTTACTTTGAACCAGATAAAAACACTCCCAGTTCTCATATAGAACATCTAGTAAAGAAAAAAAGAGAATCGAATAATTCAGCTTGCCTACTTCTAGAACCCAGTGTTCTTGTGTGGTCAGAAGACCTAAATTAGATCTGTGCTAATGGTTGATAAAGCATTTTATAGGACCCAATATGAGACCTACTGAAGCCAAATATTTCAGATTCAGACCTCTGAAAATTTGAAATTTTCACAAGAGGCCAGTCTTAGGAATCACATAGCATGACTCTTCATTGCGTCTCTGAGCAAATGGAATTTTGCAGTTCATCCTAAAAAATGCCATGAGGCTGTCTAGTCAATGTTATAATGGTATCCAGTACGTAAGGGTTGGTGACATTTGAAACTGCAGGAAGTAGTTTTGAATGAAATCGTGAAACACTATGTATTCTTTTAAGATGTCTAAAGAGAAGGCAGAAATTAGTATGTTAAGTGATCAGAATGATCAACTAAGCACAGATACTGTAAAATGGGAAAGAAATAGAGTTGCAGGAAGCAAATAAATAAACAGTTGTAGTCTCCTCAGTGCCACAACTGATGGATCTCTTTCCTTTTATATTGTATGGGTCAGCCTCCAAACTAACCTCTAGAAGAATATATATAAAAAATAATAATTGATCTTGCAGATAGTCATTGCAGTTAATTCCTAGAATGAAAACAGCACCTCATTACTCTTCGATGGGTTGTTCAAGCAAAACAAACAAAACAAAATAAAACAAAACAAAAAACACAAACAAAGATCAGTAATCTTTCGATATTAAAAGAGTAATGATAAGAGCAATTAAAATACTAGAAAATGAAGGAGAAAGCAATTGCCACAGAAACATTTATTTCAGAGCGTATATTGAAAGCTTTAAAAGAGACACAAGCTTTGTAGGAAAAGGGCTAGGTATTGATTTGTTCAAGTTTTAGTCACTCAACTTCATGATACAGATGATAGATTACTGAGCCCAGCCATCAAAGGAATCCATGTCTTTCTTCAGAAAAGAAAAAATTACTCACAAAGTCTTTCTGAATCTTGATTTTATAATCTAAAAACCTAGAAAGAGAAAGAATGTTATCACTAATTCTCTCTCTTTTTTCATTTATAAAATGATAGCTGCCCAGATAGTAAAAATACAACAATACAACAATAACAATAAATGACTATTGAATTTAAGATTTCCAATACATTCCCTTCTCTGACCTGATTGTGTGCTTCTTTCCTTCTCAATTACACTTCTCCATTCTGGCCTTTTTTCAGTTCTTCAAATATGTAAAGTTTTTTTTCATTTGTTTGCTTTTCTTTTTCCTCCAAATTAGAGCTTTGCACAAGCTGTTTACTCTGCCCAGAATGTTTTCTTCTCTGACTGTTGCTTCTTCTCCTCATTGAAGGTTTAGCTCACCTCCTTCCCTCCATTTCTCTATCTCTTCTTTTCCTTTATTGCACTTGTTTGATTTTTTTTCCCTCCTCCTTGGACGTAGTATTGTTTGTTGCCTTCTCTTTATTTGATTTTCTATTTTCTTAGCAGTGCATACTGAGGGTCTAGCACAGTGTCTAGCAGATAGTGGCCTGCTACTGATATAGGCTGAATAAGTGAATAAATAAAAAATTACTGCATATCCTTCTTGCTTAGCTTGTCTGAAAATATAGTTTCTAAATTACAAAACAATTTAACATATAGCGATAAAAGTACTTGTTGAAAACAAAATATTAATTGCACTGGAAGACTGTCATGATGATCCTAAAGCACATGTGACAGTATCTTTTCTGAGGAAACTAATAATACGACAGATTTTTCTTTTTCTTAAAACAATGCAAATTTGTAAAATTTTTTTCTAAAAAGAAAATCTTCTCTTCAAAGCATCCTGTTTATAATTTGACACTAGCACAGTTTACTTGTAAGAAAGAGAAGCAAATTATGTTTTTTCTTGTTTGACTTTGGATAAAACTATGTAGATGGGTGAAAAAATATTCAGAAAATTATATTCTATCAAAATAAATTTGGTATGTTCACTCTCTATAGATCAAGGAGCCATCATGCAAGTTAAGTAAATACATATAGTAATTGAGTAAATAAAGTCAGATCCAAGAAAAATAGAGGTGACTGACAAACATTATTAGAGAAATTAAAATGTTATTACATTCACAATTTTTCTTTAATGTTCATGTCTAGAAATTAGCAGATGGCTACGTCAATAATTTTAAAGCCATTAAGAATTGGCGTTTGACATAAATTGAATATAACCTGTATACTTTAGACAGTGGTTTAAGTGTCATATTAACTCCTAGTCATTCTACAATATGGCTTTTAAAGTTATTAAAATTAAACATTTTGTGAGTCAAGAAACACTGAAATACAAATTCAATACTTAATTCGCGTAAAATATTTCAATAACCTTAAATAGAAAGTAATATTGGCAAACACATTCTTTAGTCTATAGCCTGTACTAGGTAAGTATACCATAAATAAAGATGATAAATTCTTGGACTGTAGAATTAGTGGATTACATGTTTGGCAAATAGAAAATTTTTCATAAAATAGTCAGAAAAACCTTGTTTTTCTCCAAATATCTCCTAAAATGTGTGTCTCAGAACACCTTAGTATTAGAAACTACTCATTTCTCTAAGAATGAATTGGCTGAAGCATTTGACTTTTACGTCTTAAAGAAAGTCTTTGTAAATGCAAATAACATCATTAAAATCTGCAGTGTAGTTCTGAAATGAAAATTGGTAAAGATGAAAATTTATTTAAAAAATTAAAGACATGGTGATAAATATAACATAAAAAATCAAGTTAGGAAAGTATATTAAGATGTTTCTCAGGGAGATCCTCTTGTAATTACGTCAACATTCCATAAAAATTTTAAAATTGGGATAATGGAATCATCTAGAAAACTAGATGTTTCAAGAACTCACTACATTACCAGAAATGTTTGAGTAATACCCTTTTATATTTCTTTCTCTTTAAAGATGGTGATTCATACTAACTGCATGATTGAGAGAGGGACATTTTACACCACAGACTCTTTGGAAAGCAGTAAGTCCTCTGGCATACTTAACAACATGCTTTGTTTTGAAGATAATGAGGACATTACAAGCTGTTCGGGTCTTTTGTCTAAAAATTCCCACCAGAGGCTCTTTTAAGCCACTGTGGTTGTCAGTGTTGGATTCCTGCAGAGCCTAAGTCTGGTTTTGCTGCAGCGTCAGCTGTTACTCATGCTTGTTGGGGCCTGTGTGCCATTCGTGGGAACATACTCAATGTTATGAGAAATTCACTCACTTTAGGTACTCTCGCTTGGGGGCATAAGCTTTTCAAACTTAGATTCTTCTTTTTGAAATTCTAAGCACAGTGACATATGTTAACTTGCCTTGCCCCAACCTGAAGAGAAGTGAAACAGAACTAATAACTGGCATATGGTAATGCTATGAAAGACCACATTAAATGAACAGTATGAAATATCATTACACATTTTAAGTTTTCAGAAGGCCAATGTTCCATCAGGAAAAATTAACTTGAGTGTTTTGACTGAGGGGACAAAGTTTAGTCTTAAGTAATGAATCATAATGGACAACTGCCTTGAACAAAGAATTTCTTTATTCTTAAATATGTCATTGCCCTGCAATTAGAACAAGATGATATGTCAAGGGAATACATTTTAGTGACATTGCTTTAACAATTTTAAATTTGTCCAGTAAAGTTTATGTCTTCGTAAGACAGATAAGAACCAAATGATTTTTTTTAAAAAACTGCTGAAGAACGTAGAAGAGAATTACCTGAATTCTGAGCCTAAAGTCTTGAAAACAATCAGAAAGAACCACATTATGGTTAGAAAAATAGAAATAATATGGTATAGAATATAGAAATGGAATGGTCAACTAAATATGATATAGGGTTTTTAAAGAAGGCATGAAAAAATAGATGAGAAACTATTTTTTTCTACGTATGCATGCATAAAGCTCAACTGAAATGAAAAATAATAAGAATTAACTAAACATCTTCTAGGAGGCTCAAATCATTAAATATACATTGAAGACAGTCTATGGGATCATTATGGCAATATAGCTTAAAATTTTTATTATAGAAAATAATACATATGTAAAAGTGAAATGAATAGTATAATAAACTTTCATGTACCCAACATCTAGGTCAAAAATTATTAACACTTGGCCATTCTTGTTTTATATATACTCCTGACATAGCCCTATCTGTCCCCATATACTTTTTGACTTTTTTATAAAGATAATATGATTCCAATGACTGTATTGGGTAGTTTCTTCTAGTACACAGGACAAGTTAAATCTAAAATAATAGTAATAATAATCCAAGAAACCTACATAGATACATTATTGTGCACTCAATACTATCAGGAAAAAAGAAAAGATTTGGCATTGGAAAAACTTTGGTATTAAAAAAATGATTTTTAAATGACTTTAAATAAATAGTAACAAATAATAGGATAACTAAACTCTTAAAATAACTTAATGCTCTATCTTATGCTATATGAAGTTTGTGAATTCTTCTATTCTAACTTGAAGCTTAAATGTTAGATAAAGCCTTACTCTTACAAGCTTTCCGAGGAATTCTTAATGGGATTATACAGGTATATTTTAAGTTAAAGAACAAGAAATGACTTAATTTTTAATCCGAACTTCAAACATCAAATTGCACAAAGATTTCTGATATTTCAAATTAATAAGTCTGATTGTTAGGTAGCTAGTCAGACATGAGCAACAGGGGAACAAAGGAATAGGGGCTCAGCCTAGACACCACCCAAAGAATACCCCAATGGTAGTAGAATTCTGGGTACACACATACGCACTAGGCAAAGTTATATAAGAGCCAGGTGTCAATCAAAATGACCTCACTTGCCAATCACCTAGGAATGACTTTGGAACCACCCATCATGGCCCAAATATAAGGCAGATACTCCCACTTCTGGGCCTTTTTGCTCTTCTGGGCTCCTCTTCTTTTTGCCTCCTCCTTTTTTGCCCTCCTAGGTTCTATTGTCTGTGGCCTTTTTGTTGATTATAGTGCTGGAACTATTTGCTTCCTTGGGGCATCCTTTGTCTTTCTAAAATATACTTTTAATAATACTATTAAATCTCAATGAACTGTGATTCTTCTCTGCCATTTGAGGAAGAACCCAGGAAAAATGCTAACTTCACATCAGTGCAGTCATTATCCCTCTCTGTCCTCACTACCATTGGGGTGACACTGAATTCAGATTGGGCCCAACAATGACAAGACCAAAGATAAAGAGCAATTCTAAATGTCAGGAAGAGTGCTAAATACAAAAACATTTCTTGACTGATTGATTTAAATAAGTTAAAGTCATTATGCTATCTCAATCCTATTTTTTCTTGTGATCTACACATTAATTGAATGTAGATTTGCTGAAGCCTGTGGATAGGTCAGAAAAAGGAAAACAAAAACAAAAATACATGTGAAGACATTAGCCAGTCACTTTGGCTTGATTATAACTTGAGAATTGTTTCTCCACAAAAAAATATTGAAGCCTGTGGTTTATTCAAGATATTACTTGGTTCTCTATCAGAAGTTCAAGATGTATCTATAGAAATCAGTCTTTGTTCTATTTTCCTTGAGGTAATTTTATACAAGGAATTTTATATCATATTAAATTATTCTCTTTAATATGGAAGGAGAAAATATTGGCCTGAATTCCATAGTGCTGTACAACATGCTTTATTTAAGTAGCTAAGTAGATGAAAATTTACTTGCAAAAGTGCAAATCCTCACTGCGATAGATTTTTCAGTAATATAAATGAAAGTCAAATTAGCGTTATCTTATTCAATGGCAAGTGAAATTTTGCAATATGTAAATATTATACTTAACCTGCCATATAGAGCATTACAGCCCCCCTGCTGTTTTTCAAGGAATCTTAGAACTATAGCACAATCCCTTATTTCGTAATTAATACTAAATTGTCTTTAATGCCTTAAAGATAAAATATTAATATTGTTTCAAAAATAAAGCCTTGTTTATTTTCTATAGTAATCATCATAGACTGTAAGAAGTCTTGGAAGGGAAAACTGCCTGAGATGAAAGTCAGCAAAGGACAACTTGCACTTGGATTAGGCTTCAGGTACAGATTGATACTGAAATTTATCCTGAAGAAATCACAAGTGACACACTTCTGATGGCTTTGGGGAAGTGGTGTTTACCATTTACAGCAAATTGCATCAACTGTAGTCTTGGGCTTTTGGAGATTTCTTAATTTCAACATTATGTTAAGAAGAAAGCAGAGCAGAAGGAAGGAGGAAATCCTTCTTTGAGATGAGGCTGCAAGAGCTCGAAGGAAAAAAATGGTTGAATATAAAGAAGGATAGAAGGAAAAGAGCTGGTAGAGAGAACTTCTGGCTTTGGCGCTAACCTGCTATGTGACTTTGGATGCATTACTTAGCAGCACCAATGTCAAATAGCTGCCTCCCAACAGTTCTATCATTAATTAGACCATTTGTGTAAAGTACTTGTCCATAGTAGGTACTCAACAAATCATAACAAATTAATACATACATATTCCAATATTCAAAACACTTTTGTATTTTTAAACAATAACTTTAGAGTTAACTAATGGGCCATAAGAGAAATTGGTCTCATTAATTTATAATAATTCACATTCATGAATTGTTTTTATGACATAAAAAAATTTCATGATTTTGAATGTTTAATTATAGATACAGTTTCATGTTAATGATAATATTGACACTCTAAAGTTATTTTGCCTTAGAGAATTTAGATATTTATTGTTCATTTTAATTCATGGAGAATTTATACATGTTCCTTGGACAGTATTCCTTAAGTAAGAAATTTCCTTTCACAAACATGAATTCTTAAGCCTTTGGTATACCACTAGGGAATGACATAAAATGTACCTTTTCTCATAAGTTGATCCTGAATCTCCAAGTATAATAATCCGTATATAGTTTCCTAACCATTAGTATTATAACCTTACATAATCCTGACATAAAGATGAGAGAAATGTTCTCTTCCCCACATCACCTGCATTCAGATAACACAATTGGAGTGCTCCGTTGCTATGGTGAGCATTACTCTAGAAGTGCTTTTATAGGAAGTACAAAATAAAATCACCTAGCCTCTCAGAATTATGAAAATTTCTTAAAACCAGCAAGTACATCATTGATCAGGCAATGGAAAAAAATACCTGTAGTAAACTGAACTATTTAGGATTTTGAATGGTGAATCTCTGGATTCATTGCAGTCTCGAGCTCTCTAAGAGGGAAGAATCATTTAAGTTTTATAGTCTCAGGTGTTTTGTTTTCTTCTTCTTCTTATTATTTTTTTTTACTGTGCTTTATAGGTTTATTTGAGCAAACAGCACAGCACATGGAGAGGAACAGTCTTTGAGCTAGCTTAGTTTTATTAGTTTTGCTCTCTCAAGTGCTTAAGCCATTTTGACTGGCTCGTGTGAGTTCTTCTCAAATAATTTAGTTTGCTGTTTGAGTCTTCAGCACCAAGGCTGCCTGCCGACAGGGACTGCATGGCTGATTTGGGTTCTATGTCCTGCATTTCTCTTGACATCTATTCAAAACAAAAATGAACTGATATCAAAGTATGTGTGAGATGGAGAACAGGCTGTGTATATGGATATATGGGAAAACATGGCAGGGTGGTGTCACTAAATTACATATGAAAAACAATTGCTTTTTCATCTTAAACTGGAAGATATGCCATCATTTGTTTGTTAGGAAGTTCATGCTGAGGCTTATTTTTGCTTTGAAGATCATAAAAGAGTTCTCCTGGGAACTGCAAAGCAGATTATCTGAGGATTTCAAAAGGTTATACAATAAAATCTGGGAAAGTGTCCTAATCATTGCCCTAATGACTCACCATATTCAGCCTCTTCCTTCCTATCTCATTGCTGCTAATGCTCATTTTATGTAAAAATCTCAACTGGAACTAACTAGGACATCTT
This sequence comes from Pteropus medius, assembly GCF_902729225.1. Classification (NCBI taxonomy): domain Eukaryota; kingdom Metazoa; phylum Chordata; class Mammalia; order Chiroptera; family Pteropodidae; genus Pteropus; species Pteropus medius. The sequence goes on from NW_024351730.1 coordinate 39,622,294, forward strand.
TAGGATAATGTTAATTTCTAGGCAATAGTAATTTTCAATTAAAATTGCACAGTGTACCAGCGAATTGAAAGTCAGATACAAGGGCGCTATTTATGAACTTTCTGATTTTTCTAATCAGCCCAACACCCCATGTCTTTCTCAGAATTGGCAACAAGTTTCTGGTTTGTTTTCAGTTTTATGGCACAGTGCTTATCTGGTCTCCATTCCTCTCTGTAGAGAGGAGACAAAAATCTCCTCAAGACTAGGCTCAGGTCTCCTCAGGCTATCTTGAGGCCTGCACAGCTCAAGATAAGAGAAGAAAGCACTTCAAACAGCTAGGAATTAATCAGCCAGTCTGGCTTCGAGCTCAGTGTTATAACTGAGCAATTCAGTTTCAGAAGCTCACTTACATTAACTGAAATTATATGAAACAGGCTCATTTAATTCTTGTGTATAAAAGGCTCTTGAAGCACAGTTTAAACCAGTTACTTTGTGATGTCATGGAGCAAAGGGGCTAATTGAGCTCATTGGAAAGTGAAAGGCCCCTGGGTTTGTATCAAAGAGGGATTGGGTTGGCCTTTGAAACAATTTCCTTATGTCTTATTCATACCTTTATAGCATTACATTTTGTACCATCCATTATCATTTAACCAGAATGTTCAACTCCTCCTCTTGTGTCAGTGTTATTTGTAATAGAGGAAGCTCTTTAGGGAATACATATGAGAGTTTAATTGTTCTGTGAACCAATGTAACTTAAGGTCCTTCTCATTGTACCTCAGAACATTTCTACATTTGAGCAATAGGATTCATTATCATGTTAAATAATTCTAAAAACAGACTTTTGTTATACTGGTGAATTTTAACGAAGGACTCAAATACAAAATAAACAATAAACCAAAGTATTTCTCTGTTTTCAAGTTTTCTAATAAGATACTTTATTTTCATTAATAACAAAATGTGTGTACATATATTTTCTCATATATTCCTATTGGAATTAATTATTTTAATAACTTTCACATAAAAGCACTATTAAGGCTCATTTTCAGATTTCAAGGGCATATTTACACAATATAAGACTACTAATTCTCTCTCAAAGTTTGAGAACCGTCTTGAATTAGTTTATTAACAAATGTTATCTACTATCTGATTAAATGATTAGCCAATCAGAGTGATCAATGTATGCTAATGATAAGGCTAAAAGTAAAGTCCCAAATGGTTTTAAATCTATAACTCTAAACTCAGAATCATCTGTTGTAATAATTAAATCATTTGTTCTCTATATATCAGATAGCAGCCCATTAGCTTGTCAAAAATATCGGAAGTTTTTTCTTTACAGGCTGTTAGTAAAGCAAATAAACTGTTTCTCTATGTTATTGACAAGTTCTTAATGGATTTATTTATTAGATACAATGACCTTTAATCTAAAATTTAGCCATGCAGTGACAAACATTTAGGAAAATTTGAATCTCTCTAGTGTTGATTAAAATATGGTCCTTCATGAAGGTTAAAGTTGTTCAATACATTCAAAATATGCTTTGTGTCTGGCTAACTCAATAATAACACTTTAATTGTGACTTTGTTAGTCATTTTATAAAAATAAAACTGGTTTTAATAAAAAGCAAATTGAAAATCCATAACTCTTTGCAAAATGGTGAAAAGTTTTTCTTAAATACTGATTTGTATGGAGAAAGCTTTCTAAATAGGAGTCCAATACAGAAGGATTTTAATATGAAAGATAACTTATTCAGTAATTTACTAGTGTGTCATATTAATTGAGAGGACATCAATAAATGCTGCTCATCATTCCACATGGACACATTCTGTCTAGACATTAACCTTAAATGACCTGAGTATCACTGCTGAGTAACATAAAAATTGGAAAATAGTCTGTTTATCAACAGGATAATGAATAAATAAACCATCACACATTTATGCAGTGAAATATTATAACATAGTGAAAAATGAAAATTGTGCTATTACTGTATTGCAAGAATCTTAATTTTTTTTTTGCTCAAAGATAAAAGTAAGATACACATTAATATACATGGTATAATCTTATGTCTATAAATGTTGAAACCAGCCAAAATTAAGGATATATTTTATAGAAATCCATGTAAACATGTGAAAAAACAATTACATATGAAATATGTAATTTTAAAAAGCAAGATAATAATAACATACTGATATGGATTGAACATATGATAATGTTGAAGGGAAGAAATGAAAAGATACATATTAACCTAGTGCTTAGTATAAGCCAGAAAGCTGAGATGAGTACTCACGTACAGTTTCTCATTTGTTTCAAGGTAGTAGTAAAAATCTGTCAGGTAATTAAAAAATCTGCAAGATAATTGAATAGAAAAAAAATGTTATTAGCAGCAAATGTTATTTGAGCACTTAATGATTTGGTAGGTGCTAGCATATATAATATTTTATTTCATGCTTACATCAAACTGAGAGAGACATGTTTTATTATTATCTCTATTTTTTTAGATGAGAACCAGAGGCTAGCATAGATTAAGTGGCACACTTATTTTTACCCAATTAGTAACTTGCAGAGCTAAAGTAAAAACCCAGTTCTTCATAATTTCAAAGGTAATGCTCTTAATCTTTATCCCCATGATTTCTTGGGTTTATTTTTATTCTTTTTCGTATGAAAAATTTCAAACACATAATGGAGTTGGAAGAATTTTATAACACCTGTTTTATTAATCTGCTCAAGTTGCCATAACAGAATACCATAGACTGGATGGTTTAAAGAATGGAAATTTATTTTCTCACAGTTCTAGAGACGGGGAAGTCCAAGATCAAGGTTTAGAAGTGTTCAGTTTCTGGTGAAAGCTCTATTCCGGGTTTGAAATTTACCATCTTCCTCACATGACCTGTTCTTTGTGCACACATGGAGAAAATGACTTTTTCAAGTTAATCTCTGCCCCAATCTCTGCCTTCTGACATCCATCGTTCCAATGCTTTTCCACCATTAAGTAGATTCACCTGTTATAGAATTTCACGTAAATGGAAGAATATATGATATTTTGTTTTGCATAAGACTTCTTTCACTGAATATAATGATTGTGAGATTTATTTACATTGTTGGGTTTTTCAGTAGTTCATTTCTTTTTAATGCAGAACATTATGTTGTTATATGAATACACCACAGTTTGGTTGCCAATTATCCTATTGATAGAAAGCTGGGTCTTCTGGATTTTGACTATTATAAATAAAGCTGTTATAAACAGCTATGCAAGTTTTTTATTTTTATTTTTTTCCCATCACACCATTTATTCCAATCTCATCATTGAAAAGACTTTTTTTCCCCCTTTCGATGTTTTGGCATCTTTGTTAAAAATCAGATGACTATGTACAAGTGGATTTATTTCTGGATGAATGAGATATTTATTATACATGTGGGTACACTGAACCCAAGGTACTGACTCTTGCTTCTTCTTTCAAGAAGTTTTTTAATCTAATGAGGACAGTAGGCATGATAGCAGAAAGGGTCAATTGTCAAGTAAGTCTCACAAAATTCAGAGCTCTTATCCAAGGACCAAACAAAATTAATAATTTAAAGAAGTTAGTGGCAAAGTTTTTCTATTAATGGCCAGATAGTAAATATTTTAGACTCTGTGGGCCACACAAACTGTGTCTCACATTTTTATTATTTTTGTTAAGAGCTCATTTGTTTATTGGCTTTATTTGCAGATCCCTGATTTAATGTAAACAGGCAATCGAAAGCCACAGAGAAAGACTAAAGTCTGAAAAATCTTAATGCTCTCTCTAGGATTGTATATCCTTCACTAAATGCACTCCAGAGCAGCTTTAACGTGTAAGATATCTGAGTTATGCATGTCTGGCATCATTCACACAAAGGGGACTATTTTAACCACAAAACATCTCCATTTTATGCTTTAATAATTTTATAGTCAGATTATTATATACCTAATACAGATGAATCCCAGCAGACCAAAGAGAGATAATTCCAGCATAGATAGATATATGTGCTCCACTAAAAGCATTTTAATAAATACCACCATGCAATGGAGAGAATAGGTTATAGACCAGCTGCTATTCCTTCTTTCACAGCACGATTGAAGAAAGTGAGTTATTAGTATTGAGACGATCTGATAATAAATTCAAATAATAGAAAAAATGGAGATCAAATTAGGAATTATGAAAGTGAATAAAACAAAACCTTTGAGGATATGTAATTGGGTGAGATTTGGACACAGATATGAGATCTTAGCTTTAAGTTAGAGAAGGTTTATTTTTCTTCTGAAACGGGCCAAAGTAAAAGAGGGAGTTTAAATATAAAGGGATAATTTGGCATGGGAAAATATGAAAAAGATATATTCATACTGAATAACTCTAATTAAAGGAGTAACAATGGAAATTGAATATCTGCTATAAGTGAAGAGGGGGGAATGAATAGAGCACTTGAGGAAAGTGGAAAGATTTGGATGAATCACTGTAAGCCATCAAGAGACTAAAGAATTTAGCAGTGGTAGTTATTTTATTATAGTAATAAAGCAATGAACAATAATTGCCTAATGTGATTGAATGTCATTAATGAATGAGAGGTGTCAGGCAAGGCAATTAACAAACACTGTTGTAGAGTAAAACAAAATTGTATCATTCACAATTGTTACGTTCTAAAGTTAGCCAGTAAGGTGATTATTTCATATACTCAAATATATTCTTTGAGAATTTCCAAGGCAGGACAGATTGACTGCTTTTCCTTAAATCTAACAGAGCCAGGTTTTCCTTCAGCACTGAAACAGATTGCTATTTCTGTTTGAAACTGGCAGCTTGCATTTTAGAACTGTATTGCATAAAAATATTTATCTTTAACTAAGAAGTTAACAAATTTATATCCCTCATGTCATGCTTACTCCAGGGCAGAGACTTATTTGCTATTACGGCTGATTAGATCATCCATACCATTTACATTATCCTTCCTTTCTCAGGTAAAATTATTTAATTTTGAGTAAGTTAAATGTTGGGTATTGTGACTCCATGAGTCCTACGGAGACTCTAAAACTGAAGATAATATTCTAATTTTACAATTGAGGAAACTGAGGCTCTGATAACTTGAGTAACTTAAGGAAGACCAAATAGCAGAGGTGGGATTTGATCCCAAGTCTCCCTGAATATAAAACATGTTATGTGATGTCGTCACAGAGTTGTGTTTTGTTTGTGTGTTTGTTTGTGTTTTGTTTTTAAATCTCTGGATACTATTCTATAGCTTTAAAGCAAAAGAAGAGAAAATAGGCATGACTGTAACTAGCAAATGATAAGGAGAATACAGAGACTTAAAATGACATTGGTTTTTGGTTTTTAGATTGTTCAATATTTTGATGAAATACCTTATCTTAGAATCCTGAGTAGTTGGGGGGAAGAAAGGGAATGCAAAATTGGACACATATTGGGACAATTGGAAAGGGCCAGACAATTGTGTTCAATACAGATAAATACATATAAATTGAACTCCTATTGTCTTTCAATGGGAAATTGACAATGTCTAAGGCATGGTGGTTGAACTATAAAATATCATGAAATGAAGATCAGTTTTAATGAGATACAGTTTCATGAATAAAGTTCAAAGTAGCCATGATATACTTGAAAAATAAGCTCATCTATGAAGACAATTAGAGTCATAAATTTTAGATGCTGTGGAAATGAGTCATCATTGATGACAAAAGATAGACATACTCTAAAACAGGTTTATGTGAAATAGAGTTTTAGTAAAAGTCTTTTAAGAAATGTCATAGCCCTTTATGACAGAATTTATAGCAAGAGTTCATGGAGGTTAGAACTTCTGAAATGTTCATTGACGATCTCACTACATAAATGTCTACATATTTTCTTAGCATTTAATTTTGTTTTATTATTAGTTTCAAGTATACAGTACATTAGTTAGACATTTATACAGTTTATGAAACGATACCCCTGATTACTGTATCATGCCTCAGTCTTTACACATAGCCGTCACGTTACTGCTGATTGCATAGAAAACAGTCTGGAGGATCCTCAAAAATTTTTAAAAAATTTATAAATGTTACATATTTTGATGTTTTATATATATGTTCTGACAAAGTAGTTTCTGTAATGATTAATATTTAAAACATTAAAATTCATTTATTTGAAAGAGAATGAGATTTCTGATTGGTGGGACTTTGCAAGTTTATCCAAATAAAAAGCTATGAAACAACTTGTCACCCACATAAAATGTTATAAAATATCTTCAAAGTGTTCTTTACTGACAGTTGTGTGGTAAAGTGGTGTAATGCAGAAACACTTAGCAATAGTTGCAAATTAAAGAAAGAATCACAGGAGATTAGTGCTCTCTCTTCAGAATGTGTGGGACAGCAAAATATATTGTGGGTTTAGTATAGTTTTCAAAAAGATTCTAAGCTTCTAAATTGAGAAAGAGGTAAGAAAGAAAAATGAAATGCACATATTTAATATTACTAATCTGTTCGATTGCTTTATTTTACGCAGCCTATGCAAAAAAAATTAAAGGATATAAGAATGAACAAGAGTGAATATACCTTTTCCAGTGCATCACCGATCTCAAGCCATTCTAAGACAACAGGAAATATATTTCTAGTTATAGTTGAGTGTATTTTTAGGAGTGGTTTACAAAACTTGAAAGAGACTTCAAAAGAATGTAAATATCATGCTCTGTGCTCTCCCATTCCTCCTAAGGTCAGTTTTTTGGCAGCATTCTTTTCAGTCAAGACAGTTTTCTTTGCCAGTACCAATCCACTGGGAGACAATTGTGTGCTGGGCAGCTGTCTTTTCAATGAGAGATATGTCTTTTCTTCATTTTTTTTTTTTTTCATCTTCTCAGGTCTAAGAAATCAGTTATCTTGTTGTCACTCCATATGCTCTACCATATGCTAATTTGACAGGAAGCTGCATTGTAGGCAAGTTTGTTTCTCCAGGATATCACTCCAGGAGAGTTGTCAGGACAGTCAAGACTATATCAACACGGAGATCAGTTCCATACCCATGAAATGAGGCCCACTGGCTATTCATACGCTCTCATGGAGGTGAGATGGTTTGGGGATGGTCAGTCAGAGTCTCTTCTCAGAGGTGATTCCTAAAAGCAAGCAATATGCTCTAGTGATATTCACTTTCACAAAAATTCTATGTTTGAATTTCTCATTTTAAAAGAGAGGATAAGCCATTTACAGCTTTTAGATTTGATAGTGACTTCATTCAACTCTGCTTGTTGAGTAAAATTGAAATGTCACTGTGGAGTTTTTGTTTTTTTTTTTCCTAAAAGAATGAAAAATAATATTTTTTAAAATAAAAATAAATAGAATTGCTTTTCAAAATGTTTTGAGAAATTGTGCTTTTTTAAATCTTTACCAAACTACTTGTGGTAGTGTAGCTGCCTTTGGGCAATAATGGATGATATTAAAGGAGATTTAGAGAAGCAAATAGAGGGAAAAAAAACATATGCATATATTCCCTCTTTTAGTACCCAAAAGAGTTATTAAAACAACAGAAAAAGCAGAATGGAGTTTCAAAAACAGGGATGGTGGAGAGCTCCTAGCTTGTGCTCTAAAAGTGATTTGCTCCATGGAAAACAAAACAGCTTTTATTGTCTTACTCCCTGGAGAGAGCTTGAGACATATTAAATTACAACGTTAGAAACAAGAAAAATAATTACTAGCTTTCTGTAGCTTTCCCTTTCACTGCAGGAATCTGGGAGTGGGGCCTACATTTGGTTTTAAGGGATATCAATAAAAGTGGTGAAGATTTTGGCCATTTCTTCTACATTACACCTTAATTCTCCAAAGAGATTTCTGTTGTTGTTTGTTCTTGAACACTCACCTGTGGACACATCTCTAATTGTTCATCAAGCCAATCAGGTATTTTGTTAAAGGACCTTGACATTGAAAGTCATGTGTGTTTAATTAAAGCAGGGTGATGAGGATAATGATGATGATGATGTGTGATTTTCTTTAGTTGGAAGTGGAGGGAAAGTTGACTAGGAAGGGGACCACTGGTTTTGTTTTATATGTTTCTACTTCAGGAACTACTCAGTCTTATAGATCCTGAAATTCAATTTTTCTGAGCTCTATCCGGGCTTATAAGCTCTGTGAATTCAATGCTGACTAAACTCTCAAGGGACCAGTGATAAACGGTAGTGTCAATTTATTTACAGTTGGATATCTGTCTGGCCTTCAGTGGCTTCTCCAGTTTGTCCAGTGGGAATATTAGCAATTCTTACTGGGAAAATGTTTACCAGAATTAAACAAGACTGCTCAATAATCTGGCCACCTAAGAGGGAGGAATTTCAGTCTCACAGTACTTTTAGCCCATTAATGTAGGTCAACATCAACATCAGGAAGAGCACAGTTGAAATATTTTAGATAAAATGTTGAGAAACAGAAGCATTGAAAACAAAGGGTTTGTAATCTTTTCTATCTTTCTTATTGTCATCAGTCCTTCTGAGCACCTATTTGATCCATTTGTTCCTGTAGGTTAATACCTCATTCTTCAAAAGTCCCCCTTCCTTAACCTGTCCTGTGTCCTGTAGCCTCTAGCACTGTCACATTTATTTCTCTCACCCTAGATTTCTCGGGGTGTGCATACAAGTATCAGAACAGAAACAGAGCACTGGCTTAATAAATTGTGAGGTATACCATACTAGTAACAGCTCAATCTATTTCAGATTATATTTGAAGAAACGACTGCATTCAGAGGATGAAATTTAAGGTCTTTCCTGTACAACTTCTTATGTTTAAGTAATGGGAGATTTTGCTCAGCAACACTACATGGTAACTTTGTAAATATATAATTTCTGGAAAAAAAAAAAAACTGATCCTTCTTTTCTACTCTGTATGAAACAAACTATAAATTGAGTATTTTGCTCATTCCCAGCAATCCTACTCATTCATTCATTTGTTCAACCCAGCGATAAGCATATAGTGTATTCTAGTCACAGCATCATCTTTAAGTGATGCAAACATTTAAAAAAAATAGTTTTACCAAAGATCTCACATGGCATGAGGAAGAAAGAAAAGATGATAATAACAACACTAATCATGATAATACTATCTACTATTTATTAATTGGTACCTACTTTTCAGGATCTATAAGACTGTCTCCACTCTTTCTATTACCTATTTAAGCCTCATAACACCATATACTATTATTACTATCATATATTATTATCTCCATTTTACAAACGAATAGAAGAAGTTAAGGAAACTGCCAAAGTCACACAACTTTTAAACGACAAAACTTAGATGTTAAGTCCCGCTTCTCTGACTCTGAAGGCTGTACTCTTATTCACAATGTTAGAGTTTTAGAAAAAATAGTTATAATACAACGCTATGTAAAAGATTTTAGACAATATACTTTGCAGGAAAAGAAGGAGGTAGTAAGAGGTTCTGTTCAAGGAATTTTTCAAATAGAAAGCATGACAGGAATTGAAGCTTTGAAGTGCCATGGGCCAGAAGATAAGACAGGGCAAAGAATAGGACAGAGAGATTCTAACCCTTCAAGAGAACCACAAAAGTTCTGTATTGTTGAACTTTAAGGGAAAGTAAAACATAAAAACTGGAGAGTTAGACAAAAACCAGATTCTAGAAGCCTTGTATGTTTACGTAAGAGGCTTAAACTTTGTTAGTAGTGAGGAGCCACTAAAGAATTTTAAAGCAGGAAAGTCATACACTACATGTCTGAATATAAGTCAACACTTAAAATAAGATTATCCTCCACTTATCCAGTTGGAAAATACCTAAACACGCAATTTTTTAAAATTATGTTCTTACCACTCTTGGTGAAATAAGTATATTTTTATTAATTTAGATACACATTTATATACTGTAATATTATATTAAATAACAGATTAATTTAGAATTATTGCTTTATTTCATTCGACCATTCCACAGCTCTCTATTCAGTATCTGTGGCCTTAATATCATCTGGCTCACTTGAAGTGCTTTCTGAGTTGGCTAGCTTACTTTTCCAGAGCACATCACTTCGCTTCCATAAAAGTTGTTTGAGATATAACACACCGTGAATCCATATTTCAAGCTGTCATTGGAAATTATATTCAAGCTGCAAGAATCCAGTTTCTTAAAAGAAATTATCTTATGGGACAAGATTGGAAATAGAACTCAATGTATCTCCAGAATTTATACTTACTTATTGTATTGTATTTTTTTTTATAAATGGTCATAAACTGGCTTGTGTACAACAGCATAAAACCCTTGTAACTGGTAGCTCAAAACCTCAAGAAATATTAAATTTATCTTTATTGAGCACTTATTACGAGTTCTACATTTGAAAGATTCCTCTATACATGTTTAATTATGACTAAAGCCAAGTCATCTTAGATTTAAGATACATCTACTAGGGTATCTGTCATATAGAATGTACTCTTTAAAGCTTTCGTGATTGAATATATGATTATAACAGATGTAGTTACAAATAAGAGCTATTTTTAAAAATATGAATTTATTTTTAATTGTGTACTTTTATACTTCCTTGTTATTGTGTAATATCACAAGCTAGTAGAAAGCAGTGTGTGAGACTCAAACTTTTTGTAGTTCTGGTGAAACGTGGTTTTAATAAGTTTTGTCAGAGTTTAAAACTTGGATCATTTAGTGGGTATGAAATTGTATTTCTTTATTGCTCTAATACTTTATATTTTGCTTCCTGTAATAAGGAGCATATTTTTCTGTGTTTATCGATGATTTGGATTTTCTTTCTTGTGAATTTTTGTTCATATTATATACTCATTTTTTGTTTAGTTTTTCTTTTATCATTTATTTATAGTAATATTTCATATATATTCACCATGACTTGTGTTGAAGAGGCATTTTCCATTTCAATGCTTCAATGGAATGAAAAATGAACTATCAAACACATTATAGATTGAATGATGAAGAATTCTGTAGAAAAATGACTAAAAAAAGAAAATGTATACTTTAATGAAGAATCATAGGAGGATTTAAATGGTTTTAAGAAAACAAGCTATGTAAGTGCAAGATATTGTTAAACAGAAGGATAAAAATGTAATATACAGTTCAGAGTGTACACATTAGTACATCCTTTGTGTTTTATATATTGGATATTGAAGTTTTGGGTTGTTTAAATGTCAGATTTTTTTTGATGTTTTTTGACATTTTCTATAAATCTAGAATCCATTTTTTTTTTTAACAGAACAAGCTTAGATTGTGAAATGTCACTTGCTATTACTTTCTTAAAATACAAGATTGAATATAGTGTATCTCTGTGGTGGTATATATGTAATACTGCAAAGAGTACTTGCAAAATATCTTGCATTGAGAACTAATTATTTTTCCTGGTACTTAGGTAAAAGTGGTGGCCTTTATTAAAATTCATGTTTTTATGAGGTGAAAAATCAAAGAACAGTCTGTACTGCCAGATGGTAAAAGAAAATCTGACAAAGATAGGAGTGTAGTTACTATTATTATATCAAATGAGAATGGTTTTATTTCCTCCCACTTCAGTAACAGAGCCTTTTACCTATATTACAGAATTCATAATACCTTACATGATTTACTTCTGATTTTCAAAGCTTTGTGAAATTGCTTCTATAATAATTATTATTCCCATTTTAGAGACTGGAAAACTGAGGCTCAAAATTTACATGATTTGGTCATAGTTAAGGCTCAGTTAATTTTCAGCTGAGCATATCCACAGTTAGTACTTAGGTCCTCGGAATTCTGGTCTAGATTTGTTTTTGTTTTTGTTTTGTTTTTCCTTTCATCTAACTAGATTCTTAATCTATATGTTGGGCCCCCAATGTTCTCAACTGGGCTTATCCATATATTTAACACACGAGCCCACTATAGATGCTAACACTGATTGGTGGAAGAATGTATGATGATTTTAAACATCTGTGTAAATTCTTTGATATTATTCCTATCAAAGTATGAAGTCCAATTCCCCTCTACTTGCATATTGGCTGTTTTTATTAATCACTTCTGATGAATAGAATGTGGCAGAAATGTTGCTGAATGATTTCCAGGCTAGATCATAAAAGGCAATACAGCTTCCTCTTGGCTCTTTCTTGGACATTTGTTCTTGGGACCCATTTGCCATGTTGTGAAGAAGCCAAGCAATCACATGGAATGCCTGTGTATGGAAGTTCTGGCTCCAGCTCCGATAGAGGTCCTAGCCAACCACCAGCTTCAAATACCAGGCAGGTAAGAGAATCTTCAACTAATTTCAGCCTTTCGACCTTCGAGTCACTCTAGCTAAAGATAGAACACAAACAAGCTATCCTTACATAACCCAGTCCAGATCACAGATTAGTGGACTAAAAATTGTCATTGTTTTAAGCCATTAAGCTTTAGGGTGGTTCGGGTACAGTAAATATAACATATAGCTGGATTCATTTTGCATACATTTATTTAACACTCCACATGTGCTGACACTGTGCTTGGTTCTAGAAATGAAAGAGGGAAGCTATCTACTATAATCTAGGTGCTGTGGGTTTTGGAAATAGATATAATTTCCCAAGTAATTCTCAAAATAACTCATTAAAAAGCCATAATATTATCTTCATTTGGTAGAAGAGAAACAGGAGAAGCAAAGTTAAGAAATTTGCTTAGGATCACACCATTGGTAAAAATAATAGAACTGATTCTATGTTCTTACTCTCTTCCAGAATAAATAAAGATTTCTTCACATTTTTGCATAAGAGTTAATAAGAGAGTGAATGGTCATTTAGGTCTTAAAAAAGGTTTGGCAGAGGAAGGATTCATAAGGATACTCAGATCTGAAGGGAAAATTATAGCAGTCATAGAGATGCAAAGGGCCTGGGGACAGGTGGAAAAAACAGACTTTGGGCAAGTGTGAACATAAGGAACAGGGAATAAGTGGTAAGAGGCAAAGCTAGACAAGAGAAAAGAGCCAAGGAAAGAGTTGGAAAAAAATTATTTCCCAAGCCAAGGAATTTGCATCTAATTCTAGAATCAACAGAGAGCTGGGAATGTTTAAAACAAGGGATTGCTGGACTAGGTCATTAGCCTAAAAAGATAGCTTGGGTTGCTGTCTGGTAATATCATTTCACTATTAAAGCCAGTTAGGAAACTAGTATAATAATGCTTGTGAGAAATGAGGAGATACCTAAAAAAAGGAGAAGGAGTTACAATAAAGAGAAGTGATTCTAGAAGTATTTAAAATAATAATTTTTAATTACTTTGGGTATGATTTAGACAGTTAATTATTGGTCCTGGATTGGTGAGTCCTTGATTCAAAGAAGAGAGTAAAAGTTGTCTATATATAAGAGGGAGACTGAGTTCATGTTTCAAAATGTTGAATGAGAGAAATTAAAAAAAATACTCAATACAAAACTAAAAGTGTAAGTTTGTAGCTCAGTAAAAAGTTCAGATTTGAAAGATGAATATGTGAGAGTTAGCAGGAGGAAGAAGCAGATAAGGATAGAAATGAATGAAATTACCTAGTGGATACATAGGAGAACAGGCAGAGAATATGAACATGAAGCATGGAAGATGGGATTATTACTTAGGTGGCTGATAGAAATAAGCCAGTGAAAGAGAATAAGAAACAGAAGGAATGAAGACAGAGGAGAATATGATTTTCTAGAATCCAAAAAAAGGAAGGAGCTAAAAGAAGCATATGGTGCAGAGGATTTAGGTAGCATCCATGCCATAAAAAAAAAAACCAAAATGGCCGTTGCCTTTAGCAGGTAAGATATGAATATGAAAGTTATTCTAGAAGTAAAGTGAGAGTTTGAACAGGCTGAACAAAGGTGGACTTGATACTGCAAAAGGGCGAAAGCTGAAAAAAAAATGTTTCAAGAGCAGGAAGTTGCTTTTGTTAAGTTTATGCAACTTAGCATCTCTAAAATATAACCTGTTTTCTCTCTCTAACATTTTTAATGCTACTGTTTAAGCTTGAGAAAGGAAAGTAGAGAACATGAGCAGACAGTATCAAAAAGTCTGATGAAATTAAGTTTGAGAGAGACTGGCAGGAAAGGAAATTCTGATAATGTATGCAGACACCTCTTAAGGAGTTTGCTAAAAAGAGAAAAAAATAGGGCAGTAACTCATAGGAAATGTAAGGGTAAGAATTTTTTTAAGTAAAAATTTATTTACATAAACATGACAGATATCATATCATTATTATATGTACTTTTATGTATGTGCATACACATACATAAAAGTACATATATAAAAATATAACATATATTAATATAAATTTATGAAGTATATATACGTGTATAAATGTATATACATGTAAGTATAATATATACATATTAAAATAAACTGAATGTTTGTGTTCCCCCTCCACCCCATTCTTATGTTGAAACCTAATCTGCAATGTCATGGTACAAAGAAATGGGGCCTTTGGGAGGCCATTAGGTCATGAGGGCAGAGCCTTTATGATTGGGATTAATCCCCTTGTAAAAGAGGCCCCAGAGAACTCTCTAGTCCCTTCCACCGTGTGAGGACACAGCAAAACTTCTATGAACCAGAAATCTGGATCTCACTAGATGCCTAATCTACCAGTGCCTTAATCATAAATCTACCAGCCTCCAGAACTGTGAGAAATAAGAATTTGTCATTTAAGACACTCAGTCTATGGTATTTTTCTTATAGCAGCCCTAATGGATTAAGACATATATGTGCATATTAATATACTTATATAATGTGTATATTAATGCATATAGTGTTGACTCTTTAACAATGTGGGTTTCAACTATGTGGGTCCATTTATACACAGATTGTTTTCAATAAATATGTACACTACTATAAATATAATTTTCTTAACATTTTCTTTTCTCTAGCTTGCTTTATTATAAGAATTCAGTATATAATATACATAACATACAAATATGTGTAAATTGATAGTTTATGGTATCAGTAAGGCTTCTGGTCAACAGTAGGCTATTAGTATTTATGTTCTGGGCAAGTCAAAAGTTATCTGCAGATTTTTAACTGTGCAGAGGAGTTGGCACCTCTAACCCCTGCATTATTCAATGCTCAACTGTATGCACGCACATTTATATATGCATGTTTACGTATCTGCATACATATTTTCAGATTAGAGATATTGAATGAAAATGATACAAAGGAGTGGGGAACTTGATGTTTGAGAGAGGAAAACTGCTAGAGTAATGGTCTCGAATAGTCAACAGGGGACAGAGTATCCTGCATAAGTGGAGAGGTTGGCTTTGGCTAAGAGTAAAGTCGGTTTTTCCAGGTTATCGGGAGGGAAAGAAGAACAGATGTATACAGAAGAGGCAGGCTGGTAGGTGAGGTGGTAGAAATACATGGAAGTAGTCTTCTGATTGTTCTTTTTTTCTCACTGAAATTGAAGTTATTTTAACAGCTGGAATGAAAAGGGGGCAAGCTCATGTTAAAGATTTGAAGAGAGAGAAGGAATGAAACAGCTAGAACAGTGGGAGGATGAATAAACAGGGGAAGTAGGTGAATTGCTGGGCCTTATGATCAGCAAGAGGCACATTTCTATTAGAACAAAAAAATGAATGGAAACATCAGAGGAAAGGTTTAGGATGAAGGATATTTTTAATGATTGACTATAAATTTCAGAGAGTACTTTGGACTGATTTTAAAAGTTTGAATAGAATATGTACAGATCCTTAAGGATTGTGAGTCCTGGTGATAAGGAATGATCTAGAAATGTGAGGTTTTTCATGATGTGTTACAGAGTGTATACGCGTGTCCCCCGAAACTTATGTGTTGAAACCCCAGACCTCAGTGTGACTATATATTGAAATAAGACCTTTATGGAGGTAATTAAGGTTAAATGAGGTCATAAGGCCGGAACCTGATCTATCAGAATTAGTGTCCTTATAAAAAGAGATACAAGAGAGCTAATATTTTCCCTCTCCCTCTCTCCCTCCTTCTCCCCGCTCCCTCCCCCAAGTGAGGACATAGCAAGACAGCAACCATCTGTAAGCCAGGAAGAGAGCCCTCACAATAAACTGAATTAGCTGGCACCTTAATCTTGGACTTCCCAGCCTCCAGAGAAATACATTTCTATTATTGAAGCCACCCAGTCTATAGCATTTTGTTATTGTGGCCCGAGCTGATTGATGCATAATGTCTGTAGTAAAGAGGGATGCAGACTGGAATGAGTTTCAAATGAACCATTTCCATGCAGACTGTTCTGTGAGGTCATGAGCATCATTGGTGAGAGAGAGGAACAGTTCTTTTAGGAGCAACCAGAGCCCTCTTTGCCTGTCTTCACTTCTGCTGAGGCTTATGTAAAGGTGGAGAGAAAACCAGGTGTTACGAGCGCTCCACTCATTTCTCTTTTGCATTCACTTTTCCTGTGTGTGTTAACAGATTTCTATTGCAAACATGTGTGACTTCACGCTTGCAGAATTTCTCTGACCACTTGAAAGCACTTGGCCCTGTGAAGTATATCAGAAGTACTAGGATATTAATGTTCCTGTGAGTGTCTCTCAACCACTGACTGATAGGAGTTGATGAATTAATCCCCAAACTTTTAGCTCTGAGTGAGGCAACTCTGAAGACTTTTGTATGCACTCTCCCAAAGCTCCCTGTGGGTTGATAGAGCCACAGTTGCACAAAATGAGAATCTGTTTATTAACGCATCCTATACTGACTTTCTGTTTTATTTATTCACTCCTCTACTGGTGCTTCCTGAGATCCCCTCTCAGGTAAACTACATGCATAAAGGTTCTGCTTCTGGAGAAGCACAATCTAAGACACTATTTTACGTTAATTTATTAAGTCATGGAAACTGATTGTTGGACATTAGTAAAATGTTATACCAGTTATTGCCCATTTAATCTAGCCCCACCCAGTTTCACATATTTAGTATTACAGGCATGGAATATTTTGTAATTTTTTTTTGGTTAATTTACTATTAGTTTCCCATAATATGTTATAAAATATATCAGCAAATGACAAAAAGACCGTTATAAATCCAGTAAAAATAAAAAAGGAAAAAATTATATTTAGTATACCACTTGTCCCAAAAGTAATAAATACTTATTTAGTTATCATAATAGAAATTTAACCAAAATTTGAGATACAGGTATAGGAGAAGGAAGGGGAAATGGTGGAGCTTCTCCTATAAGACAGTTAAACTTCCATGATCATAGTGAAAGTCAATAGATGCTGGCTAAATTGATAAACAAATAAATTTTGAGATTGTTGTTTAAAGTCATGGAGATGAACCAGAAAAAAACAACTAAAATAATTTAAAGTGATTGCCTCTGAGAAGCAAGGTTGGGAGGTAGAGTGTCAAAGAAATGCAGTAAATTTTTTTCTGTTATTATTGTAATTTCTGAAAACTATATTTATATATGTATTTAAAAATTAAAATGCATATTAAAAATTCTACTTCCATAAATATTAGTACCTCTTTTAAATTTATTTTTTATTGCTTAATATTATTATGTAAGTTTCAAGTTATTTGTACCTTTTTATACCACTTCCACATGTATTTGTAGCATTGCTATCACAGAGAAAACAAAGTTCTTTCATGAAAAATTAAGACTGGGAAAGGAAATGGGGGAGAAGGAGAAAGAGAAGGGAGTGGAGAGCAAAAGAAAGAGGAAGAGGTAAACAGGAATGTATTGGTCTCCTGGAGACTTTTCATGATGAGAATTTTTCATAAAATTCTTGTCTTTCACAAAATTTATTATTCAGTTCTGTCGTTGTTTAATTGCTTTATGTTTTAGGTACCCAACTAGATGGGAAGTTCCTTTAGTCGAGGGCTATGTTTTTGTTCACTTTGTAGAGAAATCATCAATAAATTCTTAAATCATTGATCCCTCTGATTATTATACTTTCTCCTGTCTTCTTTCTTTTCTTGCAAAGCAGTTCTAGGACTAAGAAAAAACTCTTAAATTTTTCTACATTGTGTTGAAGCATATGCACCTTTACTTTGTAGGTTATCTTAATATAGTTTTCTCAATTTTCCTTTTCTTTTTTTGTAAGCAATTAAGCCCAGAATTTCTTTCTTTGTTTCTTTTTTTATTTTTGAGCAACTTAATATCTTCTTCCTGTCATATTTATTCCAAATTATTGTCCTCTCGCTGATTCTTGTACTTACCTTAAGAAAAACATAACTATTCTTTCAATATCTAAGGAATGCTTCAACAATGTCTACAAAGCAGAATTATTATTAGTTCCAGCAGACCTGCAAACAGAATCTTAACGTCAACCAAGCAAGGATAGGAAATACAGGAGCAATTTTTCTCTTTCCCCTTCCTTCCTTCCTTCTTCCTTCCCTCTCTTCTTCCCCCCTTTCCTCCCAATTTTTTTCTTTCTATGTTTCTCCATTAAGGACTAATATAAAACAGATGTCAGCATCTCTAAATGCATATTAAGAAAGCTAACATGTATTACAAATAAAATTACACTTTTGTAATTAATAAATGAATGTCAGTGTACTGAGATAAACTATCTTTCTTATCTACATTTTGGTTTCTTAATTTTAAACAGGAATCCTTAGAGGAAATTAAAAAATTTTTTATGAAAAATGAATGCTTTTTTCAATTTTATACCTGTATATGCCTTATTTTTCTTGTGTATTATAAACATTTTCTTTCTTCCTTTCTTTAAAGTAATTTTAACCATTAAGTATACAATTCACTGTCATTAAGTACATTCACAATGCTGTGCAACTATCACTAGTATAAATTTCCAGAAGTTTCTCCTCATCCAAAACAGAAACTATGTTCATCAAATGACAACTTGATTTTTTTCCTTTCAAACTATCAAACATACTAATACAAATATGGGGAGTTTTGAAAGTTGTTTACATGAAAAGAAAATCAGAAAAAAATTAATCCTGTAGACCTTTTCATTTGGCAAGTTTTAGAATTGAAACAGATGTATTCTGGTAATATAGTAAAGCTTTATCTCAATCTTACTTTTTTTCTGTAGATTATCTTATTAAGGACTTTTTTAATAGAGGAAAGTTGGTTCTACTCCTTAGCCAACAATTTTGCATTCTTGGTAATTACCATTGCAATGGTTAAGACAGAAGTCCTAGGCAGTCTTACTCAACACGGTTCTTTTGCCTGTCAAGTAGATCTATTTTTTTCAACTGACCTTTCAACAATAGCCTTTACAAGATAGATTGTAGCAAGTGGATATTCTCATTCAAGAGGACACCAAGGTAGAATCACAAGGATGTTTAAATTACTTTCTAATTGGAAAGATAAATCTTTCTCCAGTCAAGATGTGATTTAGAAAGATATTTACTCTGCCTAGCTGTGTTGAATGACATGTATGATGATGCTTGAATCATATCCACTATTGCACAAGGACATTGCATTAAAGAAAAAAAAAAAAAAAATGAAACCATTTTGCCCAATAAGTGAGACAACATAGACTTTACCTGAGGCCAGATATATGTGATAAGGAATTTCAGAAAAAAAAGCTTCTTTTCATGAAAAGAGTTTATTTTTCCTGTGTCCAATTTGGGCTTAATATCTATAAGTCTACTATAGCTACTCTGAACTTCATTAACTGAGAATGGTTTTATGTTAGTTCACTAAGTGATTGTCTGTTTCAAGGGAACTGATAACAAGTGAGACCACTTTACCACTGAAAATGATTCATTTGCATGAAGATGTTTAATATCCTATCTTCATTTTATTATTTTTTCTGAGTGAAAATACAAAATTCTCATTTCTTGCTATTAAAAAATCACAAATTATTTTAGAGGTAAATGATAAAAATGATTAGATCGAAAATATTCTCACATAAGCTTGAATATTAGATTTAATTACTCATTGATGGAAATATAATTCACATGTATATTTACAGGTATTTATATATAGTTGTTATCTACATATAATTAGTAATGCATATTTATAGAAATAAACAAAATTTACACTAACTGGATGGAAGTTTTTGTGATTCTGCAAATGTTTTGTAATTCTAGAACAAATGATTCCTATAAGTTGTATGTTCAAACTTCTAAGTTTAGTCTTCTTTTAGAGCCAGAATTGTAAGGGATGTTTCTATGCATGCTTGGAAATAAGAGTTGTAAGATAACATCTAACCTGCTGGTAGTGTAGTTCTTTATAATATATGCTAAATGTATTTTATGAGTGTGATATAATTTATAATGTAACGTTATCTACTTCAATAGAGTGAGACACTTTGAATATGACTGCCATTAATTAAAAATAAAAACTGACTAATTCTCTCAGTTATGAATTTTGAAGACCACAAAACAGCTCTTTATTTTTGCAGTTCAACACATGAACATCTATTGCAGTTGAATGAGTATGTTTCAATAAGAAACCAATGAATTATGGAGGCTTTCCAATGGTGACTTACAATAAGCAATAATTCATGAAGTTTATATTCTTTACGATCTATTTTGCTCCTGTAAAACGTGGGCTGGTTGACATCTCCTGCAGCCTGCTTAATCTTCTGTAAATATTTGCAAGTCTGAATTATTGGTATGGATTTTGATGCTGCTCAAGAGGAAAAGAAGGCCTGAAATAGGGGATATACGTAAATGACAAGAAAAGGGGGAAATATGTAAAAAAGACACAGGGAAAACAGGTCATCCTGTCTTTATAGTAACAGGCCTTTGGAACCAAATGAACTATTAGAGAGAGAGAATAAAAACACTACATTTAGCAAATTTCCCAAATTATGCAATCTGTAGTGTCATATAAGTTTCCGATGCTCACCCCTTCACTGGATTTAAGAACATATTCTGATTTAATATTTGAAAAAATTGGTGTACCTTTTGACAAAAGTCAATTTAGTTTGTAAAATGCAAATATTTTCTAAAGAGGAGAAATGTTGTTTCCTGTTTTGTGAGGAACCCAGTCACATTGATCCTCCACCCAGCCTCCATTGATCATTCTTTCCTGGTGCCAATATCCGCGCTATAAGATTTGTTTGCTCTTAAATGTAGCAGTCTATAAATATGGTTACATTTTCATGTGCCTATATTTTCTACGAAAATTGCCTTCAAGGTATGGACTCTGTTCATCATTTTATAAAATGCTTATCTTCTTCAGCCTCCATTACTGCAAAACTTCCTTGTCCCTTCTTCAGTTGGTTAAAAAGGAAGTTTGATCATGTTCTTCTTTTCAAACTCCTTTCAATGGCTTCCCCCCTCCTTAAGACTAAAAGCCACAGTCCTTATCATGACCTAAAAACTTTTTAAAATTTTTCTCTGTTGTTTCTGTGCTCTTATCAGCTATACTTCCCCTCACTCACTTTGTTTCAGCCACACTGGTCTTCTGTTTCTTGAATAAGCCAAGCACACTCCTACCTCTAGGCTTTTGCATGCATTGCTCTTCCTCCCAGAATGCTCTTTCCCAGGCATTCATGTGGCTAATTTCTTACTTAAAGAGTTTTTTCATATGTCACATTTTCAGAGAGACTTCTCTTGACTACCTTGTGAAATCGCAATTCCATCCTCCCCTATCTCTTGCTGTTCCCTTCTCCACTTGCTGGTAATTCTATTCCTCCATAACACTTTTCATATTTCAACAACTATATAATTGAATTATGCTTGTTATTTTGCTGTCTGCCTCCCCTCCAGGACCCAGGTTCTATCAGTACAGGGGATTTTTTTCTTTTCCTTTTTGATCTGTTTTGTTTTCTGACATATCACGAGCCCTGGTACATGTTGGATTTTTCCTAAATGTTTGCTCACACTCTGACCAACAGAATAAATGAATAGAAAATGTCAAGTAATGGTCTTAAATAAATGAATTAACTATAAGTGTTAGTAGTCAAGAACTCTAAAAATTGCTTGTATCCTTTATATCAATAGTAATATGAAAAGTCTAATCTTACATGATAATAACCTTAATATTTGTTCATCCTGCATAATATATCTTTACCTTAATTTGTAAAATTTACTTCTATAAGCTAAAAATAATCTGCCATATGTGTTCTTTCTTATCAAGGACAACACAACCTCTTATAGGAAAACTCAGGTCTCCAGTGTAATATTGTTTTTGCCACATCAGAAAATTGTGGAGAAATAAATAACTCCTGTTTCATCATTGTGATAGCTAATGGCTTCAGGGATGACCTGGAAGTAGACAATGTGGTCCAAACATTGTCTCCATCTGTGTTTCTCCTGTCAAGGGAAATAGGTTTACATCATTTCTTATTTCTTTCTTGGTCAAAATTATAAGTAGCCCATGCAGTGTTCAGCCTCAAACTTCAATGACTGGTGGAAGATGATGAACTGTGAATTGATAAGTGAATCTGATTTTTCTTCAGAGCCACCAAACTTGCAGGGCTACTCTGCTTTCATCAATTGTGCTCTTTGTGTTTGTGTGTATGTGCACAGAAACACATGTGTGATTTCCTCTGGAAGCCTGTCAGAACAACTTGAAATGTTGTTTTCGTCATGATTCAGAAATGATCTGGAAAGCAGGAAGACAGAAATGACAGATTAATAGGTTGTCATAAAGGCATTCTATCATGAAAGACCTTATGGATTTTTCATAGAGCAGATGATTATCCCAAGAAAATTGTAGACAAAGTCAAATCTTACACAATTTGTGTTTCACCCTTTGCTTCAATGTAAAATTTCAGAGGATTTTCATGCTCCAGTTCTGCAGTTAGATATATGGCCTAAACTATCTTTAAATAAAATCATCACTATTACTAGTAGCATCAGCAGCAGAAATTGCTACTTAAATCCTCGTTTGTGGAAGGTGCTGTGAATGCTGCAGAGTGGTATGTCTGCAGTCTTAAAAAGCTACAATAAAAAACAAATGAACAAAATTGTACCTGCACATAATAAAAATTATATATAATAGAATACTTCCTTACTTATAGCTGTCTTGAAAGGCAGAGTTAAGATTAAATTTTAAAGCATCTTTACTTTGTGTTGCGATAAATTTGCATTGGGTTTGTCATAACCGAAATCATAATAAAGCCAAAGTGCCTAATAATGTCCAACATACCTAATAACATCCATTCATTCACAGTGTTTTGCTGATACACGATGTAAATATGATCTGACTTCAATAGGGAAAAATGAAGATAAGAGATTCTAAGAAATGATATTTATAGAATCTATAGTATTCATTTCAATGAGGAAAAAATGAAGTAGCAAACATGTTTATAAAAATGAGCAGTTTAGAGAAACTGTACCAGGAAATTACAATCATACATAGTGATCTTTGTTAAATAATTTGACATAGCTTTTATTCAAATAAATTGCTAGACTAGTAGTCAAGTGGAGAAAGAGTGCAGTTTTTACATAATCTACTGAGATGCCTCAGTTTTATATTATATATCGTACTAGGAGTAAGGAACAATGCTAATTAAATTTTAATCATAGAAAGAAACTTCTGAAATAATCATCAGGAGTTTTCATCCTATGGGCTTTGGTTGCCATAGTGGTCTTTAGTTGTCACCATGAAGCTGAGAAGCAATATTACAACCAACATTGTCGAAGAGATAGATTTTGACATGAGGTCCATAAACTGTTTGGACAATTCTTAATTTAAGCATGAGAAATACAGACATGAAGTGTTTAAATGATGTGTTCCTGGTCACACCTTTAGTCAGTGACAGAGCACTTTTCAAATATCCAATAAAGCAAATAACCCCTGAGGAGCTCACACATTTCTGGATCTCTTAGTGAATGAAAAAGGAGCTTTTCCATATTTAGTGTGACCCATTGTCTCAGTCATCTCAGGGCTGCCATAACAAAATACAATACACGGAGCAGGTTAAACAAGTTCTGGAAATTGAAAGTCTAAGATCAGGGAGCCAGCCTGGTCAGTTCTGGCTCCCTGATCTTTGACTTTCAATCTGAGAGAGGGCCTTTCCAGCTGAGAGAGGGCCTTTTCCAGCTGAGAGAGGGCCTTTCTCACTGTGTCTTCACACAGTGGAGAGAGAAAGAGAGATCTCTCTTTCTTCCTCTTCTTAGAAGGCCTGAGTCCTATTGAATTAGAGTCCCACCCTTAAGACCTCATTTGACCCTAAGTAACTCCTAAAGACCCTATATCCAAATATAGCACATTGCAGGTTATGTCTTCAATATACGAATTGGGAAGGGGGACACAATTCAGTCTATAGCACCCCTTAACTTTTAGAAATTTGATTACATTATGTTTCATACAAATTTAGTCAAAATTCCATTTTACCAAGTCTAGACAGCCACTTAGGTTAAATTTACATTTTATTTCAGAGCTTAAACTCAAATTTATTATAAACTATATTGTCATAAAGAGAGTGAAGGCCTTAGGCATTTTTCCCTAGGCGTGGTCATGGTTCTTATTTATAGAAAATTTTTAAAATGAGGAAACCTATAATTCATAAATTTGTTTGGTAGCTGCAAATACACACACACACACACACACACACACACACACACACACACTTTTTTTTATATATATACATAAAGGCATTTCATCATGAAAGACCTTATGGATTTTTCATAGAGCAGATGATTATCCCAAGAAAATTGTAGACAAAGTCAAATCTTACACAATTTGTGTTTCACCCTTTGCTTCAATGTAAAATTTCAGAGGATTTTCATGCTCCAGTTCTGCAGTTAGATATATGGCCTAAACTATCTTTAAATAAAATCATCACTATTACTAGTAGCATCGACAGCAGAAATTGTATCGTCTCTATGTTTAGAGATAGCAGGTTTTCACAGATATAGTGGTAGTACATTCTGATACTTATGGTTAGGTATGAACACAAGTAACAAAATATTAATAATGACATAGAAAATGCTATTACTTTCCCACCTTGAATTAATACTGCTAGCATTCATGAATTATATTCCTGAACCTATATTTCGTAATGTTCTTTCTGCTGAATAAAAAATTTAGAGTGAATTTGGTGCTCTTGCTCTATAGAAATGGCAAGAATTCTAATATATGAGTTTTATTAGATGTGCATTTAGAATTCCTTTTATGGTGCAAACAGTTGCTCACAACCATGCGCTCTGTTATTTACTAACGTAACTAAAATTATAAGGAATAATTGTAAAAGCACATAAGTTTGACCTATTTAATATGTGTTACTAGGGTTTATGGATATAACATGATGGTGTTGGAACATTTTTGATTGTTGCAAAGATGAACTGAAATTTAGTAAAATAAGGGCATCTTATTGTTATTCTTAATAAAAAACACCAATAATTATTGTGGTAATAATAAATGGATAGTAAGATTAAAGACAGAATGAGTAAGCTATTTAATTGCTGTTCAAAGTTTCTGCTAATGTTCATTTAAATATAAATCAAAATCCAATAATGAAAGATAAAATAGCTAGGTTAGCTATGATATACAAAGCAAAATAGGGATTGTATTTCATTCAGTGGGTTTTGGCTTATGATCAAAGACATCCTTGAAAGAAACAAGCTAAAGTGCAAGGAATCTCCAAACATTTCAAAGATTATGTTTGTCTATCAAGGAACAGAATGGTGCTGTCATAGGTTTGTCAAAATAAATACAGAGAAATCATTAATCTCTCTGTCTTCCCAGTACGTTATGACTGCCCATCAGTGAAAATAATTTTTCTATTTTCAGATACTTAATGTTTCTTGTATGTTTTCTTTACAGGTGCTGTCTGGCATAGAATATGTTTATACAAATAGACTTGTCATTGCTTACTACTCTCTAGAAATGGAAACATTTCTGAAAGCTTGTTTTTGTAACTTCTAAATTCTCTGAATTCTTGATTTACAAATTCATTTAAATATTTTAAAAGTTTGCAATGTGAACACTTTCAAAATGAGATAAATACATATTATCAAATTCACCAATAAAGTGTATTTTGGCAAAATGCGCAAAAGATTTAAACAAACCCAAAAGATCCACTAAAAATGTAGAAAACATTTTCTAATATATTTCTAATAAAGTTGTCTACAATTATCTTTTAAATAAATTCTGAATATGTATTTTGAAAAACATTTTTTTCTGTACACATATTATTATTGAGTTGAGTTGTTTGCTGCCATATAGGCAATGCTTTTTGTTGGTTTTGTGATGTCTTAATATCTTGGATCAATCACATCCAGCAATGCTCATTTAACTACTTTAATAGCAACATTTAGCAGTATCACTCAAGCTTTTTCTTCTTAACTTCTGTATCATTTTCAGCTTCTCAATAACTGCCCCCCCCAAAAAAAATTAAGTTAGTTTTAAAATTAAATTGATTGAGTTCTCAATTTTTTTCTTACTCCGTTTTGAGTCAATTTGGATATGAACATAGTTGTTCCAATGGTCACATGACTACAACCATATTCTTCTAATATCTAGCAGAAAGTCAGTAATCAGTTTACAGGAAACAGTAGGTGATAGTGGATATACACCTGTATATTAGTACAGTAGGTCTTAAGTGATTTTGAGAAGTATCATAAGTTCAGAAAAGTCTGCAGGCATTGTTCAGATATAACTTTATATTCCATTTATATTAATGATTTAAAAAAATTTTTTAAATGAAATTTCTATTTTTATTTATTGTTTTTATATTTTGCATTGTTGCAACTTTGTTTAAAAACATATCCAACTTCCATTTCTGGCCCAGATGTAATAACAGAAACCAGAGATATTCTCTTACCTGAAACAACATAAAACAAAATATATGAAACCAAAAAGAGTGTATATTGACAAACTGCAATCCAATTCCGTGGGGCAATGAAGTACAAAGATCTCAGAAAGCTAAGAAAGTGAGCTCTATGATTGCCCCCAGTTTACTGTCTTGTGAAAGTTTTCAGGTTATTACTCAGGGAAGCGGAACACCTGTAGAGTCTGGCAGACCCCCAATTTGATGACAGAGCTGAGAGTTTAGAAAGATCAAGTCAGGCAACTAAAATTATCCAGATAGAGTACCAGAGAAGAGATAGATGCACTACAAGAGAATGCTGAAGATATACAGAAGATATCTCTTGATTATTCAGTTAAATACTGGGTAATGCATGCATACCCAGTATTTAACTGAATAATCAAGAGATATCTTCTGTATATCTTCAGCATTCTCTAGGCAGGCAAGAATTTGTTGAAAGGATTACAATTACAGTGCCCAGGAGGCATACAGAGCCAGCAATAATGCCTGTTTCTGCTTGCTAGATTGAATAACTTCATAGTTCATGGAGAATTGCGGAGAGTTCTCAGAATAATTAACCCTAGACTACATGCTATTCTGTTCCACCTATAAAACCTAAAAGCAAGACCCAAAAGAATCACACTCTGAACAAGTAAATTAACTGCATCCAAGGGGGAAAAAAAAGTTCAAATATATTTATACAAATACAAAAATATCCAGTCAAAAGGTAAAATTTACAATGTTTGGCACCCAATCATGAATAACTTGGCATGCAAAGGAGCAGGCCAATTCTATCCATAATGAAAAGAATAAAAAAACTAGAACTGATAGAGATGTAGAATTAGCTGACAAAAATATTACAACAGCTATTATAACGACGTTCCATATTTTTAGAAAATTTAGACATGGAAGTAATAAAAAAATCCCAATAACTTTTAAAAATGAAAATAATTATGTCTTACATGAAAAATACATGACTTGAGCTTTAAAGTAGAATAGATACAGCAGAAAAAAATAATTAGTGAGCTTGAAGACATACCAATAGAATCCATCAAAATATAATCACAAAAAAAAAGAAATTGAAAAAGAAAATTGAACAAAGCAGCTGTGAGCTATGGGTGACATCAAATGGCCTAAAATGTATATAGTTGGAGTCCTTGATGGAGACAGAGGTGGAGGAGCAGGCAATGTATTTGAAGAAATAGTGAATGAACATTTTTCATATTTGATGAAAGCTATAAACCCACAGATCCAAGAAGTTAACAATACATAAAACTACAGTAATGACTGTTGCTGGCAGAAAGAGAGACAATTAGATAAATAGAACAGATTAGAGGGACAGGTTACGAAAGATTGTGAAAATATAAAGTGCAAAAACTGCTCCCATAAGCCCTAGCTACTCCCACAGACCTTCCTGACTAATTATGTTCATTTAAAATTCCAATCAATCTTTATCATTATTTTCTATTTCTTTATCTACATACATGTGTTATTTATACAATCAAATACCAGAAGCAAGACACATTTCGATTTATTTTAATATCTTAGAATGGCATCGGTACCCAATCATAGAGACATTCTTATCTGAATGAATATTTTTTGGAAAAACATACTTCTATCAAAAAAAGTCCAAATTTGTTATCAAATGGGTTAATATCATATTATTTCAAAGTTGATAAAATCACTTTTATTCACATGAACCCTGATCCTGCCCTACTCATTTTTATGATAATTTGTTAATATTTTGATAGTCCATCTTTTGAAAAATTTTATCTATATTGCTCTGTTTTCTTATTTAAAAAAAACTAGAAAATATTCTGCATATTTATAATAAACTTGGTTTATATCTAAATCAGACCTAAATATGCAAAAGTAATTGGGTTCAGAATAAGAAAAACACTAATCAAAGATATCTCACTTTTCTCCAAGTTTACCAAGCTCACTCAACCATAATAAATGATCTCACAACTTATAAATATTTCTATTTCCTATGGAATCCATTATGAATACAATTTCTTGGTTATATTAGACAACTATTTAACTCACAATATGTTATATAATTCAGTTATTTTACTGAAAATTAGTTCTTTCTGTGGTTAAAATTATTTATGACTTAAGAATAATTGTCATCTTTTCCAAGAGATGTTTACCAGCTCTAAAAAAAGCTACAATTTAATAATGAATGGCTCATAAGAGAAAATATTTCCTTGAAAGTGAATGACAGAAACACTGATCAGTAGAAAATTATCTAAGATAAAAAAAGAAAGTCATAGGTAATAATAGCTCTTATTGGTAGAGTGATTTAGTGTTTGCCAAACACTTTCACATATATTATCTCATTTAATCTTCATAACACAGCTATGTGTTATGTCTGATTTGCGTAAAAGTAAACTAATATGCAGAAATGAAGTAAATTGATTTGTTTTATTATTGGCACAATGTTTTAATCCATGAAGGATTTAGAGTGACAATTATGATGATTTACTAAAACCTCACTAGTAAGTGGCAAAGCTGGAATTTCAAGGCATTTTTCTGACTCTAGTTCATTGTTTGAGGTTGAAAAATATATTAATATGTTTGCTTTGAATAACACATAATTTCTCTATGATGAAGCCCGGAAGCTCAGGGTTTTGGTGCATTTACTTGTGTGAGAAAATTAGTTGTCAATGGGCAGTAATAAGTGCCTACGGAGTAAGTACACTCTGATATGGATCATTTGGGCCCATGGAGAAAAAGAAGTATAATGAAGAGGG
This sequence comes from Pteropus medius, assembly GCF_902729225.1. Lineage (NCBI taxonomy): Eukaryota > Metazoa > Chordata > Mammalia > Chiroptera > Pteropodidae > Pteropus > Pteropus medius. Next base: position 39,651,560 of record NW_024351730.1, read on the forward strand.
TACGATTATACTGGGTGATCAACTCCATTCACTTAGCATAGGCAATATCAAAATCCCTGAAGATCCAGATGATTTCAGGGAGTATTATTTTTCATGCGATGGTAAATTTATTATTTTCATGCGATGGTAATTTATTATTGTGCCAAGTACTAGTTTCTTTCTTTTTCAAAATATAATTAGGGATACTACCATAATAACTGTCAAATCTATCTAATCACTGCAAATATTTGTTTGCCATTGCCTCTCCTGGAGAGCAGATGGTGGTAAAATCACCAAGGCTAGAAAAAGAACAAAAGTCACTTAAAATTAGGAAGAATGGTCTATATGATACATAAAACAGTGGGATAGAGAAGTACAACCTTGACCCCAGACTCTGTGTGCCTCTTCTCGATTGACTTTTCCTAACTCTTCCTATAAAAGTTATTATAATATATAAAATGAAATTTCGAAGTGAAAAAAGAAGTAGGATTACTTTGACAAGGAAATCATAGTATAAGTTTATTCTGTTAATTTTTGATGTTAAAAACGAAGCTTTTTGCAAAATAATTGTTAGTATTTCCCTTTGAGAATACTATTTTAGAATTCACAATTTTACTGAAAACATGGCTAACTGAATATCAGACTTACAGCAAATTTCTTCTAATGTACTGTTCTGCTCCAAATTCTGAGAAATCTCAAAACTTAACCTTTTCCAACGAAAGCTGGTTACTCTGGACAAATTAGCTTAATGATAAGCTCATATAAATCTAGAAAATACTCTTCAATTGGCCACTTATGAAAAAATATCAGAATAATAATTGTCTATACATAATATAATTGTTTAATTAGAACATTCTTGGCTTTTGAAATCACTCCTTAAGTAAATCTGTAGGGTGCTTTTAAAAATAAAATTATAATGGTATATCCCATTTTCTTCAGTTGTTAGCATGTGAATACCAATCACAAAAATGTTTCTATATGGTCTGCGCACTTTATATCTGTATGTGAAGCATTGATACTAATTGGACTTTAATCAAAATTAGGTTATTTCTCACCTAATGATAATAACAGTAATTATGCTGGGGAAAGACAAGGTGAAGATCCCCTCTGATTAAGCTTAAGAATAGAAAAATGCAGAGGCTCATCTTTGAACTAATTAAAATGTTGGTATTTAAGAATATCTTTTTTCTAGCCTGGAATATGCTAAGCTACCACACACAAAAGAACATAAGAAAGTGTGTACTCTTTTTGGATTTTAGAGTGTCATATTAAAAAGATATAATAATTAGTTGTCTTATGTTTGTTTCTTATATATTACAATTACACAGAATTATACATAGGAGTCCCCAGTATCAGTGTTTCAGCATCATCTCTAAGTCACTTAGCATCCTTACTCTATACTTTTACATAGAGTTCTTCCTGTGAAAAAAGATCATGGTAGTATAAGGTGATAATGCTATAATGCTGTAATGTGAACCTAGTAATTCTTTTTTATTGGTATCAATAGAATTTTAAATTAAATTCTCAGAGAGAGAGAATGACGTCAAACTACCAGTTTCAGGTAATTTATTACAGATTTTGAAAGCTTAAAAAATCATATACATGGTTAATATCTAAATGTTTGTTTTTATTTCTTCAGTTTCAGCGAATCAGAAAGTCTTTACTGATCATTTCCTACATCCAGATATAGATCAACTCTAAGGAGCTTAAAATAATCAAGGAGCAAAACCCAGGCAAAAGGAACAAGGTGTGGTCTAAGGAAGATGCTTGATGTACCCACAGAGGAAGGGACTTTTGAATAATGGCAGAAGCATTGGGCAGGTAATAATCTTCTGGAAGATCGTGCCTCCACTAAATTCTTCTAGCCTCATCATTTGGATCAGGAAGAAGCCTGCACAATGGATGGAGACCAAAATTTCTGTAATCATTACGGGGTTAGGTGGTAGGAACAGCACGGGACTTTGCTTATTAAGGGCATTTCCTCTTCCTTAATACATAATTTCCCCTTGGCTACCAGGACACCTCAATCTTCCAGCCTTCCTCTCAAATACTGCCGTTCTTCCTCTTTCAGACTTCTCAGTGCTACGGTGCCCCAAGCCTCAGGCCTAGCCCTCTGTCTTTTTCCATCTACATTCAGCTCATCCTCCATGAGCTCATCGAATTCATTATCTTTAAATAGAATGTATGTGTTGATGACTCTCAGTTTGCCTTTTAATGTTATTTTTGGCCTCTCAGCTGTCTCCTCAAATATGAATCCATATTGCCAATTTTCTTTCTTCTATTATTCTTAGTCTAATTCAAAGCATATCAGCATTCTTCTGAATTATATAGTAAATTTCTAACAAGTATCCTTGATTTGACTCTTATAACCTAACCCAATGGCCCTACTCTTTATGCCCAACCCAAGAAGCCAGAGTAATCTTTTAAATACATAAGTTAGATGTATTCTCCATTCAAAGCCCTACAGTGGCTCCTTCATTTCACCCAGTGTAGAAGCTAAGTTCCTCATCATGGTCTGTAAGGTCCAGGTCACCACGACCTTCTTGACTATAGCTCCTACTCCCTCTCTTCTCTTACTCTAATCCAGCACGTTAGCCTCCATACACAGTTCTAGGAATGTGCCGGGCAAGCTCTTGCCTTTGAATCTCACCTCTAACCTTCAGCCTGAAATTTCCTTCTGTCAGATATCCTTTTAATATTGGACTAAATCATTCATCCCTTCAAAATTTTCTCTGTAGTTTACCTTCGCAATAAAACCTCTTTTTATATCTTATTCAATATTATAATCACCTCATTGACTCTTTTTTTTCCAGCTCTGTGATGTTTTTTCTTCACAGCATTTATCTCATTGTACATAATATAATTTACCTCCTAATGATGTTTGTGGTTTAATATCTGTCACTCAATTCTAGAATGTAAGCCAACCAAAAGCAATTATCTTTTTTCAGTGATGTCCAAGGACTAGAACACTAGCTTCCACATGGTAGACATCCATTAATGTTTAATAAATGAACAAAATTGTAGAGAAACATAAGGAGAGAGGAAACATTAGTATATTTATAAAAGCCTTCCCACTTCATCAAAGAAAACAGGAAATATTGCAGAAGATTCTAATACAGAAGTATTACTTCAGCATTTGTGCAACTGCAGTTCTAGAAACAAAAATAGTTATAGTAATTTTAATATAGTTGATAAAGACTGTATAATTAGGAGAAAAGTTTATATTTTCAAAGAATAAATTTCAAACAATTACAGACATTGAGAATTTGTATCTCAGCCATAGGACCTAAGTGGGAGACAGAAGCAGAAATGTAGAGCACAGAATGAGATAAAAACGGAGATAAGCAGATAGAACATAATATTTCTGATAAAAAAGAAGATCCTCTGTCCTTTAATAGAGAGGGCTATAGCTAATTTCCAATAATGGATATACCAATGATTTATTTGAGAGGCAGTACATCAAGAGCCTAATGGCATAATTTCTGAGGCCAGTCTGCCAGGCCCAGCTACTTAAGGGCTCTGTGATCTCTGCCAGTAATTTCACCTCTTTGTGTTTTGGTTCCTCATCTCTAAGTGAAGATAGTAATAGCACACCAACCTCACAGAGATGTTACTAGGATAAGAAGAGTCCATTAATTATTAGCAGTAGTAGCAGTAACAGTTACATATTGCAGTGATGCATAATATAATGACATCTAAAACAGAATCTCCTGGAGGGGTCTCTGCAGAGTTCCAGATTCACATATTCAGAGGCAGTCAAAAGTAATTTTCAAACATCCTAGTGAGAGACACTTGTAAATGAAGCACTGTAGACAAATATTTTTGAGATGCACTGTATATTATATACGCCTCCTATAAATATTTGTGGAAACTTTAGTTATAAACTACCTACTAACATCCTATATTTATGCTTATGAAACTGACACATTTACATTTTTAATATATTGGTACCTTTGACACTGACTTTCTAATTCATAGCGTTTTGTGGTATTATCTTGCTAACCTGCAATATTTGATTTTGTCAGTGTTTTTATCCATACAGAAATGTTTGAGCTATCATATCAGTCTCTTCAATGTGCTTTCACTATAAAAAAAGTATAAATCAAAATACATTTATGAATAAAAATTTAAATTAATTACAAATAAAAATTAGCACGATGATAAAAATTCTCCAAATAAAACTAAAGCATTGAGGCAAAGCATTATTAGGTATACACATATGCCTAATTTTTAGCCTCAAACATTAATTTAAATTAATGTAGTCAAATCTGTTTAAATATATAAAAGACTACCTAAGAAATTCCAAAATGTACATCATTAAAAAATATATTGAAAATCTGAGATGTAAACAAAGGTTTTTTTTAAGATTTCAGGAGGAGATAATACGTTAACATTGCAGCTTTTCATATTTCAAATAAAAATTAAATCTCCCATAATTTGGCCTCCCCTTATGTATTCCACCATATCTAATACTACTGTCCCTACTTCTTACTTTGCTCCAATCACACCAGCCTCCTGTTGTCCTTGAACACACAGACCTACTCCCACCTTCAAGCCTTGGTACCAGGCTTAATGCTCCTCTTTTTCCAATGTCCCCACAGGTCACTACCTCTCCCACTCATGTCTCTGGTCAAAAGACCTCTTCTCAGTGCAGCCTTCTCAAATTCTCTATATTAAAATAACTCCTGCAATTCTATTTGTCCTTCAACACTCTATTTTTTCTACAGCTCTCATAAAAATCTCATATTTTAGCTGCTTATTTCCTGACTTTCTCCACTAGAATATTAGCTAGTAAAAGGCAAATGTTTTTGCCAGTTTTATTTACTACCGTATCCTTTTAGATTAGAATGGTGCCTGGCATGTGGAAGCCACTGAATACTCAGTGAATAAATGAGTGAAATACTGAATAAGTGAATACATTAAAAAATACTACCTAGATGAGTTTTCTTTTTCTTTTATAGTTTTAGCTGTTTAACAGATACTTCCTCTTATCTGTCTAATACACAGTTCTGCCTGAGTTCCTTCTCTCTGTGAGTAGTGCCATCCCAGCACCTGTGCCCAAGTCAGGAAGGGATATTGAAACTTTCTCTCTCATTCATGGAGAACCCTAAATATCTCTCATACAGACTCTTCTTAAGGTCTGTATAGACCTCAGTTCAGGCCTTGATCAAATTTTATTCAGCATTTTATAATAATTTCTCTATTGTTCCCTCTACTCTATTCTATCTACAATACTCTCATCTCTCTCTCTCTCTCTCTCCACATATATATATATATATATATATACACATACATAGATAGATAGTAGATAGATATAGATATAGATATCTATAGATATATAGATATATATGACAAATATATCTATATATCTATAGATATCTATATATCTATATATGACAAATATATCAGATTGATAGATCAGATTTATAAATATATCTTTATCTAGATAGATAAATAGATAGATAGATAGATGACAAATATATCAGATTGATAGATCAGATCATTCCACTTCTTTCATCAAAAATCTTCCATGGTTCTCTATTGTCCATAAAAAGAAGGAAAAACATAAATTATATACATAGAACACAAGATCTCAGACTTGCTTCCTTTCTCTATATTTCAGGTCTCTACTCACAGTAAATTAGATATGGTTCACTGAAACTTCCACTCCTCATGCTTGCATATACTGTTACTCTGTTTAGGATTCACTTTCCTTCCCATTTGGCCTAATGCTGCTTCCTGACTCATACCAAGTAGCTATTTTGTGAGACTTGATTAGAACCCACCAACATACTTTCTCCTCTGTCCTCTTACATCACCATTTAAGCACTATTCGTGCTATTGTAATTGCCATTTTAAATTTCTTCGTTAGTCTGTGAGGCTCTCAAAGGCCAGGGCCATATTATATACTTATCTTTTTTGAATTAATTTTAATTTTTAGCACATCCTTCAGTGCTTGGAAGATAATATTGTTATAAGAATTGAACACATGAAGAACATTTTAGGGCAAAGGAGACTAATTTCATTCATGTCATAGTTGGTAAAGTCTCTATTTTTTTAATACTGTATAAACTTTAGTTCCTCTAGTGTTCCTTGAATAATACTTATCTATCTATGAAAAGTCTTCCATTCTCCAAAGCTAAACTTTTGCAAATAGAAATATATTTTATAAGAAAAATAGCTGTTTGTTTCAAATTATAAAGAGCACATGAGAAATGAAATGATTGGTTTAATAGTGTTCATAATCAAATATTTTAATTTTCTTTGTACACTTGTCTTCAGCTCATTAATACCATAAAAATATTGTTGGTATAGGTTTTATTCATTGTATTCACAATTTTCTTTTTCCAAAAGTATAGCTACAATTAGTCACAGGGCCACCAAATCTGTTCTCTTAACTCCCTAGTCATAATTTCAGGGAAATGCATTACTTTGTTTTCTTGCTCTGTTATGAGACCACAGGGGACTATAGTTGCACAAAGAAGAAGATCAATTAAGAGACAGATGATTCTTTCTGATATTTTGGGAACATGGTCTCAACACAATTTTTTATTCTGTTTTTTAATCAGTCTTCAGAGAACATTCCATTTAGATTTATGTGTTGTGGCAGCCATGAAAATGGGCCACTGAGATTTCCTGCTGCTAACAGTATAATGGACTGTTGGCCTCAGCTGCTGCCCCTCTGGATCCAGCATTGCATTTGTTGCCAAGCCCTACATCCATGATTGGCTCCCAACCGATGACTAAACATGCAGTGATGCTAATACAGACTTATCAAATGAGACACAAGACTCCTCTAATGGATGACACAGGCTTGAGAACTCCCTGTGGGCCTGACCAAACCTTTCTTGCAACCTGTGCTCATGTCTGAGACTCCTCCTACCCAATTCTTTTTCCTTCCCTCTCTCATTTCACAGGCATCAGACCTGCACTACAGCATGAAGTCTCTCTGCATTCTCCTGCTCAGTTCTCAATAAATATTTTGTACATTTAACCCCGTCTTGGCACTTGCTTTCTGGCAGACCCAAACTAAAGAATATGCCAATTAGACTCTTTTTACCATCACAGTAGAAAGAAAGTATGGCAGGATAAGAGCTGTATAATATTTTGTTAAGGTAATTCAGCACTTACAGATTGTTATCAATTCATTAATTAATTCATTCAAATTTTCTTGAATGACTATAATATATAGGAAATCTTCAAGAGTCTTGAGATCAAAGATAAAAACCTTACACTTCTTTTCCTTTCTAGTCTCAGTATTATTTTTTCTTATTCTTATGTATGATCATCAATACTGAACTATCAACTATCTCCCTAAACATGTTACAGAATGCCTCATTCTACTCCTTGTTGCTCACCTAAATGTGTTATCTTTCCTAGCCTCTGTCAACCTAATTACCACCTTTTATCTAGCTCCTTGATCTGAGTTCTGATTCTACCTGCTCTGTGAAGACTTCCACGATGCTTTAAAGTGCATTCATATGCTCCTATGATTGCCAATATCTAGTTTTTAAAGCAGCTGTCCAGTAAAAAGTAATCATTAAAAGCTAAGGAAAACATAAGTTAGAATATGGTGTTCTCAGTAATATTTCACATCATACCTCTTATTATTTTTTTGCTGTTGTTTCATAATTCTTTTTTACTAAATATCCTTAAACACATTCTTGCAGCTGTAGGTATTGTGTCCTCTACACTCCCAATGCACTTTGCATCTACCATCATCATAAACATTTCCCGAGAGTGGTGTATGATTTGAGTGCACAGCCCTCTGGCTGTGAGAATCAAAGTTCTCTGATCATAGAAATAGACGCTTTTCATTTTTCAATCTCTAGTGCCAAACAACCACTAAATAGTTTAATGAATAAAGATGATATCAGCTAGTAGGGGATATATATACACATGCATGGATAGCTATAGTTTATTTAGACAAATTCTTTCATAAATTGTAATTTATTTTATTTGTTGTTTACAATAACAAGCAACTAACTATATGTCACAAAAGACACCTCAGGTTCTTAGATGTTTACTGTCTCAACCAGAGATCAATGGCATTCAAGGCAAGTGTGTTTTTCTCCTCAAACATCTCTTATTGTTTCGATTATCTTTTATTTATTTTAATATTATACAATAGTGAATTGAGCATGTTAAATTAAAAGTATTTGTGAAAAGGAAAAACATTTTTGTTGAAAGTTTGCACGTTGATTTTCTAATACATTCTAGTCATGTTGGGGCAGAGTTATATAATTATTTGCTTTGCTAATGAAAAGGGAATCCTCTACTTTTTAATATAACTGTCTATTTATACTTTGGGATGGACTCACACCTAAAACATTTTCACAAGCCAAAACCACTCCCTCTCATAAAATGTAAGTTGTCCAAGATCTCAACAAATTTTAATTGTATCTATTATGTACCACCCTTCCATGTTCTAAGATACATTTCATAAAAATTCTGAAGTAAGAAAAACATTGATATTATACATTTAAAATGGTCTTTTTTTTGGAAGAGGGTTTATAGTTTTTTGATATCAACTTATTTGCTAGACACTTAAACTAAATATAATTAATTTATATATCACATATCTATGAGTTAAATATAAACACTGTTTAAATATAGAATTTATAAGGCCCTCTTACTGTGTATGTGAAAGTCATTTTTATAATAATATATTTATATAGGAAAGAGTACGTGAATCATTTAAATAGCATTTGCCTGACCTACTTCAAGAAATAACGGCTGTTTATTACTGTAGCATGTGTTGAGTAGAATTATAAAGCTAGAACAACCCAAAAAGGACACAGAATTGCTGCAACATATGTTGGTCTTTTTATATTCAGTCCCTAGTTTGCTTTTTAAAATGAATAAAATATCTATGAAGATCTGGAAGCCACATCTAGGGAAGATCATTAGGGTTAACATAGAAGCCATTCGCCATCAAAATGTATGCTGGGTTACTGTGGGTGAGGCTTCTGGAAAAGTGCAGTCGGAACTTTCCACCCATTGATCTGGGACGTCAAATTCAGATCCCATCTGACGTGCCTAATGGTATTTAGGCCTGTGACGAATCTGATTTATTTGGATGTTCTTCCTCTGCTTCCATAAAGGAATTGCTGATGTGGTGACACATTAGTCATTGCGCCTCTAAAGCAGTTTCTTCTGCTGGTAGCGGAACCTCTGTTCAGCAGGACTATAAATTTCTTTCAGAACCAGTGTCATGTTTCTGTTCTGTGTGAAGACTCTGTTAGCTTCTCTGTCAAGCAAATCCCCTGACATCTATTTTCTCAAAGTCAAGATGTCTGGCTAGACAACAATTTAGTTAATTAAGGAAAATGCTTCACAAAACGCTGATGGAATGAGGAAGGTGGGGTTTGGGCCGTGTGAAGAAACACTGGGGCTTGCAGTTTTTTAATTTAAGTAAAATTAGAATTGAAATGTATCATTAAATATTATTGCTCCTAATAACACCTAAAGCAGTGCTGTTCTTTTCTCCCTTAAAATCTAATTACTGTCCAAACAAAACTGCCTTCTCTGTAGTAACTTTTCTTAAAAAAAACAAAACAAAACAAAACAAAAAAACGAAAAAACAGTGTTATTTGTGGAGGTGTTTTGTTTCGCAATCATAGTCCAGAATTTGCCTTTAGACCACTAGAAGTTAAATGGTCAATCACTAATTTTTTTTTTTTCTGAGTCTCATCACTCTTTATAACTCCTGCCACTAACTGAACTGTATCTCCCACCACATTTCAACTTCTTTCTGATATCAGCTCCATAGAATTCTTTCCTTTCCTTCTTGCCCCACTACCCTTCTAGGCTAATGAAAATTTCATTCTTAACGTTTTACCTTATTTGGCAACATTTTAAACTAAAATATTAAAGAAAATGATATTGATACCAAAATAAACACTTTGTTGTTTCCTTTTCAACACATCCTCACCGACACTTGCTATTTGTTATAGTCTAAGTAACAGTGATACTCTTAGGTATAAAGTGATATCTCATTGTGGTTTTGATTTGCATTTACCTAATGACTGGTGATGTTGAGAATCTTTTCATATGTCTGTTGGCCAACTATATGTCTTCTTTGAAGAAATATCTTCAAAGTCCCCTTCCATTTTAATTAGATTGTTTGTTTTTTGATATTAAACTGCATAAGTTCTTTATATATTTTACATAATAACACCAAAAACAGTATATAGTTTCCTCAGAAAATTTAAAATAGAATACCATAAGATCTAGCAATTCCACTTCTGGGTATCTATCTGAAGAAAACAAAACACTAATTCAAAAAAATATATTCATCTCTACATTCAATGCAACATTGTTTTCAACAGCCAAAATATGGAAGCAACCTGTGTTTATCGAAATAAAGATTGTGTGTGTGTGTGTGTGTGTGTGTGTGTGTGTGTGTGTGTGTGTAATGGAATAGTATCTAATATTACTCAGCCATAAAAAAAAGAATGAAATCTTGCCATTTGTGACAACATGGATAGACCTAGAGAGTATCATGCTAAGTGAAATAAGTCAAAGAAACACCAATATTGTATACTTTAATTTATATGTAGAATCTAAAGGAAACAAAACAGAGAAACAAATGAGGAAATAAAACAAAACAGAAATAAACACATAGATACAGACAACAAACTGATGGTTGCCAGAATGAGAGGAAGATGAATAAAAAGGGGGTGAAGGGGAAAAGGAGGTATAAACCTCCAGTTATATTTTAAAAAATTCATGGGGCTGCAATGTACATATAGAGAAATAGTTAATATTATCATAATAAATTTGTATATTGAAAGATGTTACTAGATTTTTTGTGAAAACATTGTAAGAAATACAGATGTTGGATCACTATGTTGTACGCTTGAAAGTAATATACAATTGTATGTCAGCTCTACTTTAATTAAAAAAAAAAATGTTCACGCCAAAACCTATGTGGGAATGTTTATAACAGTGTCATATATAGTTGTCAAAAACTGGAAAAATCCAAGCTGTCTTCAACCTATGGTGAATGAATAAATGGCACATCAATACAATAAAATTACTAAGAGTACTACTTAGCAATAAAAGGGATAAAGAAGTGACTCACACAGCAGGGAGAAATTGATAAGTGAGAACATGCCAGATCCAAAAAAATTACATATCGTATGGTTCCATTTATTTGACACTCTGAAAAGATAAGACTATACAAATGAAAAATAGTTCACTAACTGCCAAGGAGTAGTGTGGGGGACGGGGGCTGGCCACATATGGTCAGCATAAATGAATTTTTAAGGTTATAAAACTGTGCTATAAGAAATGGTGGTAGACACAAGACTATATGCATTTATTAAAACACACAGAACTGTATAGCACAAAATGAGAACTTTAATGTATTCAAATTCTAAGGAAATCATTCAAGATTTAGGAGGATCCTAGGATGCAATGCAGACACTAACAATACAACTAACTGCAAATGTATAGCATGAACTCACTTAAAGAGATGCGGGGAAAGGAATTGAAATAAGTAACTTTGGAATACAAGGTTTTGAATGTATAAGGGTACAGATGGAATACATGGTTTTGAATGTATAAGGGTACAGATAAAAAAAGAATTGTACAAAATAAACACTTGTACTCCAATTGATAAATTTATTCTCACGATTCTATGAGTTAACAATTTGGAAACAACTTTATATGTTTACCAGGTTTAATGTAAATAAATTGTAAATAATGAGACCTGAGTTTCTCACTGTCAGAAGTTAAATTACAATGAAGAAATTGGAGAGGCTAAGGGAAACTTTGTCGCGTTGAATTAGAGTTGGAGATTTCAGTGTAAACACATGCTTACTGCAATATAGATGTTAATAGATTAAATGCAAAAATATGTATAGATATGTATGTGTACTTGGGAAGTATGCATACATGTATTTCCTAACTCTCTCTCTGTTGAAAGGGTCTAACATCAGTGAACCCTAAATAGCAAATAGCACACTTAATGCTCAGATCTCATTTTCTAAATACCAGTCTTTAATTAAAAAAAGAAAACAGGGGTCACTGGAGAAATGACTTATTCTATGGTCTGGATAGGGAAAACACAATATGAACCCAAACCCCCTTGCAGTGCTGGTAAGTGAGAAAGATTTTTTTTAAAAAAACTTTTTAAAAAAATAAACCATATGAAAAAAGACACAGAATTCAACCTGAAAGAGCTTCCGATAGACAAAGTTGGAACAATTTGAGAAAGAAAACAATGATAGCAATAGATCATAACTCTAGAATAACATAAACATTCAGGAGTCTATACTGATATAAAAGAATGATTGAATAAATAAATAAATTAGAGAGAAGGGACAAATATTCCTTTCAGAAGAATTCAAAAGAATAAATGTAAATGAAATGAAATAAATAGAAAATCACTGATAAATGCTAAAATTAAAGGATAAAAAAAGGGACAGGTCGAATATTTAAATATTCACAAAGTAACTCCTGCAAAAAAATTACTGTGGTAGTTTGAACATACGTCCACAAATTCTTTGATACTTCTTCTTCTAGAAAGTAGAGCTTAACTCTTCTGCCTTCAAGTGTGGATTGGATTTCATGACTCTCTTCTTACAAATAAAATGTAGAAAGGGGAAAATCATAAATTTATAAAGGAGAAACCTGGCAGACACTACTATCACCAGTGACTAAGGTTAAATCATCAGTAATAATGCTGATATCATGTACTCCCTGATATGATACAATAACAAGGGTATGCCACCTCTGTTGTATTCTTCCCCCAAATCTATAGTCTCAGTGTAATCACCAGAAACATCTGACAAATACACATGATTGATAGTCTAAAAAATATATGATTAGTCTTCTTCAAAAATATCAAGGTCATGATAAACAAAGAATGACTGAGAAACTGTCAGAGAATGAAAGAGACTAAGGAGATATGAAAAGTAAATAGAGTGTGATATCCTGGATTGGATTCTGAAACAGGAAATTAACATAAGTGGGAAAATAAATGGAATCTGAATAAAGTCTACAATTTAATAGTATTTTTGTCCCAATGTTCATTTCTTAGTTTTGATAAAACACCATGGTTGCATAAGATGTTATCTGCATAGGAAGGTGGATGAAGAGTACAAGTGAACTTTCTGTACAGTCTTTATAACTCGTTTGCAAATATAAAATTACCTCAAAATGAAAAAAAAAATTAAAATAGCTGTGGAATTATTTTCTGTGTATTCAGAATCACTCATCTGCCATTAGAGAATGGCTAGGGATGTGATTCTCCCAGATTTGTTTCTGGGCCTCTGGTTTTATTGCCCTATCGGTTTTGCACAATCTGTTCAGCGTTTTCTGCATTCCATTCCCTGAGTTTTATGATGACTCCACTCAGAATGACCACTTCTCTGTGTGAGAAATACTTTTTTAAAATGGCATATAATTACTTCATTCATTTTCATTGATCTTTTATAGAGTAGATATTGTATATAATGCTCAGAATTCAGAGATAAAAACCATCTATATGATGTAATTCTTGGATTTAGTTCTGAGATGTGTATGCATGTGTAGTTAGGGACTGTGTCTGAAAAGACATTGAGGCCTGACAGATTGTGTGCATTTTCCAGACTTTAGATAGTTCGATGAGGAGAAAGTATAAATGCGTATCAGCAGGCCACAGAAGTGGCTGGGAAATTGTGCAGGGCCAGATTTGAAGAAGGTGGAAACCAAACTCTGCAAATAAATTTTGCACAATACAAGGAATGAGAAGCCATTCAAGTACTTTAGGTAGTGAGATTTGTTAATCAGAAGTATATGTTAGATAAATCCTTCTGGCAGAATAATTTGAAAAGGGGTGATTCTGGGAGGCTAAAATATATGGCTTGTAATAAATAATTAAATAAAAAGTTGAGATTTTAAGTAATCTAAGTTAGGGCTCTTTATCATGGCAAGGGTGTGTCTAAAGGTAATTGCTAAAGAAATAATCATTTTCGATATACAAATATGAAATTTAATATGTCAGTAGCACATAAACTAAATTGAGAGATAAGCTCAAACTGTAAATATAATTGCCAAACAGGTGGTCCAGGCTTATATTTTTACTTTTCTTTAAACTCATGAAAATATATGCCTATACCAAAAGAAAAATTAGCAAAGATCACAAACTATGTTGTGGTTTGAATTGTGTTCCTCCAAAATTCATGTATTGAAGTTCTTATATTCAGCATCTCAGAATGTGACCTTATTCGAAAATAGGGTCTTTGCAGATGACCAAGTTAAGATGAAATCATTAGGATGGGCCCTAGTCAAATATAAATAATGTTCTTACAAAAAAAAAATTTGGACACAAAGACTCATGTACAGAGGGAAGACAATGTGAAGACAAAGTATGAACACCATGTGCAGGCTGGAGCTATGCTGCTGCAAACCAAGGAGCTATCAGAAGCTGGAGGCAAAACCTGGGATCAATTCTTCCTCAGCGTCTTCAGAGGGAGTATGACTCTGCTGACACGTCAATCTTGGACTTCTAGCCTCCAGAACTGTGAGACAATAAATTTATGTTGTTTAAGCCATGCAATTTGTGGTACTTTGCTTTGTCAGCCCTAGCAAACTGAACCAAAAAACATGATACGAATGACCAATAAAATTGGAAAATATGTTTTACCATACTTGTCATTAAAGAAATTCAAATCTAGAGAATAAAATATAATTTTTAATGATCAAAAATTTTAAAAATAATGATGAGAGTATGTTAAAACGACACTTTGAAACCATCAGTGGAAGTAATAGTTAATAAGTGGTAGATACACTTAATGTATTATAGCACTTAGCACAGTGATTGCTATATTGTAAGAACACAAGCGATAGTTATAATAAGTGGTGTAATTATGTATCTGTATTAAAATAATACATGCTGTATAATGACAGCAGTAGCAATAAAATATCTCTGGATAGAAACTTGGCAAAATGTAGTCAAGGTTTTAATATGTGTACTCTTGGATCGATCAATTCCACTCTTAGAAATGTATTATTCTCTTTCTGTATTTAATATCTTCTCCATGCTGAGTAGAAAAGCAAAGGAATGGAATGATATGAAAGAAATAAAAGTGCAGGGTGATAGAGAAGGACTGGGAAATGTTTAGGGTGAAAACCATGGGGAGTAAAATTTAGTTGTGTTGTCAGGAAAGTTATCTCTTTTTAGGTGATGTGTGAACTAAAACCTGTATGAGAAGCAGAATTCAGTCACAGGAATATTTCTGAGGAAAGATAAACCACCAGTTGGAATAAATCAGAGCAGGAGCCAAAGAAGGGTCAAACGATTCAGCATTATCACACGTGATGTGGGAAGGCCAAGAGAACCGCACAGCTGTGTCACTATCTCAAGGCACTAGAGCACACACACATGCACTCATGCATGCACATGCCAATGTGCGGGACTATACTTGTTCTCTCTTGAGAGAAGGAACTAGTCTGAGTTTTGCAAGATTAAGCAGAGAAATTGACTTTACTCGAAGAAGTTCACTAAGGAATCATAGAGGATATAAGTGATATCTGAATTGGGTTTCAAAGCGTTGGTAAACGTAACCTCAATGAAGATGAAACAAACTATTCCAGACAGCAAGTCACATATAAAACTGTGAACCATTCTGGAAACTGTGTAAGAATTGGTGTGCAAGAATTTATAAATGGAGAGAAGAGAAAAGTGGCTGGAAGGAGACTGTGCAGAAGAAGTAAATAGAGGAATCTGTGGCTGCTAAGACCAGCTTTTGAAAAATTTTATGTGGACTAATAATAAAATATTACTAAAGGGGCATGAATATTATGTGGCCAGTAATTTCTAGTCATAATGTTTTTTAATATAATTTTATAATTAAATTTAAAGCATAAGTTCTAAACATAATATTGTCATATATTGTTCCAATAAGGTCTCTGATAAAGTCTCTTCTTCCATCAAAAAAGAGTAATATATTATATTTTAAATTTAAAAAAAGGAAATCACCAATCACTGGGGTGAGATTTTCTTTTATGTGTTTTTATATAGGCCTGAATTCTGGCTTTCTCTCAAATGACTGCACTTAGGTATAAAATGTATTATTGCCCCATTTTTATAAATTAGAATACACTTCCAACAACACTACTTTTTAAAAACATTTTTCTGTTTTTACTATTAGCCATTAAAATAGTTATGATAAATACATTCTAAATAACCATGAAGTCTCTTCTGACATTTTGTTTTTGCTGTCATTTTTTGCTTAAAATTGCAACTTAATATAATAATGATAATAATAATAGCAAACATTTACACACCGTTTAGTAAATTTACTCACTATCATTTACTCACTATTCTATACACTTTTGACATGTTTATTATTAATATGCTTCTCAGAAATCTTATGAGGTAGCAACCATTATTATTATCATTTTACAGATGAAGAAACAGAAGCAGAAAGAAGAAACTTCCCCAAGGCATGTGACAGATAGGTGAAAAGCCAGGATAAAATCCTCAGTTTTTCACATCTATTAACAAGAAGAAAGATTACTGCTTTATATAACAGTATAAATTTTCAAATGAAAAATAGTAGGAAGTATAAGCATTTGTTAGTGCATTTTCCATAACCTCTGACCTGACTTAGGTTTCATTCTCTTTTGGATTGAATGCTTGAAATGTTATTGAATCTAAACAAAGAGAAAATTTCAACTTGTTTGCTTAATTCATATTGCTAGTAAATTGAGATATTAATTCTTGGTAGTAGAATAGAAGACACACACACAAAAAACATAAATATATAGGTTCTTTTGAATTAATTAACCAACAGCCCATATGCGTAATTGTAAATGAGCACATGGAAAAAATGCAGCTATCACCAGTCTTGTTAGTTAATTGACCCTGGAAGTCCAGTACTTCACCTCTCTGGGCTTTGGGAAGTTGTTCTTGTGGAGAAGTAGGGTCATTCCTCTCTTCCCCATTTTCTGAATTTTCAGTTGAGTTTTCCTTTTGAGTATGCTTTATTATCAATGAATAATAACCAAATATTAATAAGGTGTTTATTAATACTCTAGAAATTTTAACAATCCTAAAGAAGTAAAAATATGGGTCTTTACTAATACCATCTTATCATTAAGTGAAAAAAATGATATAGATTATTGTAAATACACATTTACTAAACTGTCATAAACAAGACAGTGTATGACAAATGATGGAAGAAGATATGTGTTCTACTCTATAGTTGTAATGAAGTCACAGACATCACCCCTACAGCGTGGTCGGAAAAGTCTTCAATAAAATGATGGGGAGAATGAGAGTGTGAGCGAGAGAGCAAGAGAGAGTTGCAGTTCTACCTTCATTATGCTTATCTCAGATACCATGATTGTTTCCCAGTCCTTAGCAATCTAAACCCATCCCAAGAGTCCTTGGTGGGGAAAGCTTTCATTCTGCAATCCTCCATCTTGCTTAGAATCATGATCTTTGATCTTTGCAATGACCTCCATGTAAAACTCGGTCCCATCCTCTACTAGCAGATAAAAAGCATGCATTGACATAAACACATGTTAATTTAGTAGACTTTACAGAATATTCAATTTATGGGAAGGGGTAGGTTAGAGAATAAACATTCCACTACCAGGAAGTCCTCGCTATTCTTTTATCTCACGAAATCCCAGCCTCACACTATCTCACTGCCTCCTCTCTATTCTTTTCCATTTTAGTTTTCCCTCAACATACCCTTTGTCCAGTTTGCATCCCACCCTCACATGGAGGTCTTCTCACACTTTTTAAAAAAGCTTTTATATTCTCTGCATTTGCTCTTAGAAAAACATTTCTATAATCAACTTTGCATAATCTAAACCCAAACAGAAGAATCTTTTATTTAACATATGGACTTTTTTCTTTATTATATTAGAATTTCATGATTTGGAAGAATGATTGAAATAAGTTATAGATAGGCATAGTAGAATCAGCAAAGACACAGAGGTATAATGATCTATTTGAGCAGAAGTAATGTTACTATGCCATTAAGGTTGTGAGACACTTGTGGAAGATGGTAAATGCCAGCTCAATTAAAACTAGCTTTATATCTTATATTACAGGAATCTATTAGGAGTTTTTGAGCAGAATATAAAAACAGATGGATAAAGGGGAAAGAAGATAGATCCATAGAGTCCAGTTAAAATGTCATTGTAATTATTCTGACCTAAGTGATAATACCAGAAGACACACTAGTGTGAAGAAAATTGAGAAACATCATAAAGAAACTGTCAAGATTTTCTACTACATTGAAGCCAGCAAAATACTAGGTGTACCTAGAGCTGTAAAATTAAAAAAAAAAAAACAACTCTAACATGGGGTTTTACATAATAAACAGAATGCTCATCACAAACACACTTCTGAATAAAACAATAGATAGGTAGTGGATCTAACTCCAAAAATCATTTGAAAGACGCAAGCAGTATTGTCCTGCAATTACACATCTTAATATATTATGTCCAACCTGACCTTAATAATAGAAAGTTCCATCTCACAACGTGAAAAAATTAGTGTTCATAAACATTAGCTTATAATTTTCAGTAATGAATGACTCATAATCAGCTAGTATCATAATATCCAGAGTCAAAGGCATCTGAAGACATTTATTCATTTAACCATTTTATTGAGCAAATACTCTGTGGTTCAGACAAAAAATTGACAATCCATGCTCAAGGGTCCAAATTATAATGAGGAAGGCAATGAAGCAGAAAACACATTTTGACAAGATGGATGAATTGGCTGTGAGAAAATTAGTATAGTGGGACTTATGCAGATATAAGAGCAATAACTGTGCATTCGGCTGTTCTAAGAGATAAATGATTTTATAACATTATTCTATGAAAATGTGGTTTGAGAAAATACCTCTATCTTGCTTATTCCACTGCATTCAATTACTATTTCTCTTCCAAATGTCTGTAGAATGGGGAGAAGAGACAAAGGAGAACATTTTCTTTTCTAAGTAAGAATCAAAATTTTAAGCCAGAAAATAAAGCAGAATTTCTAGTTTTGGCATGAGAGGGGCAGAGGTAAATAATCTTCCTATAATTACTTCATGAAGGTATCCCTTTTTTAGCCTGTGAGGCAGACTGGATGCAAACAAGTTCTACATGTTATTTAGATAGCTTGTATACACGTTGAAGATTCCCAAATGTAATTAAGAGCATCAAAATCTTTTGTCTCTTACTGAATTTGTGTGTGTGTGCGTGTGTGTGTGTTGAATTCATTGTATTCATTCAGAAATTTCTGTCAAAGCAATATTCTGGAGAAAAAAAGATATTTTTTTCTGGCTTTGGAGAACTTACCAGTTAATAAATATTCTCTCTTTTTGCAAAACTTCATGGTTCTAATGTATTGTCCTAATTTTATGCTTGTTCCTCTCAATTCTTGTATCCTTACTTTCTCTTCCTTTTCTTCCTTCTTTTACTTACAGAAAACCATCAAACTGTTTCTTTTAGATATTGTCGGTAAACATAATGCATTGAAGTTTCACAATCAGCACCAACAGAAACATCAGTGTTTAGTAAAAATATCTAGGGTGGGTGGCAGGGGCAAGAGAGTGGGAGCTATGTAAGAAGCATTAAATATGCTTCCTTTTATCATAGGTTAAGTAAATGTGAAGGAAGCCCTAGAATACTTAAGTGGCTTTTGATGGGATTTTCTTCAGAAGATGGAGAGAGGAAAAAGAACCAATGATATAGCATCTTAAGATCAGATCTCTTTATTATTACTCAGCAAGTCTTTCCAATCTTGAAGACATTATCTAGAGGACTGATGGTTCATGGAAATTGTAATTTAGGTAATCTCCAACAAAATGTCTAAGAGAAGGAGAAATATGTATCAAGAAGAGATAAAATATGAATCAATACTAAGGTATTTTTTATAAATATAGGTAGAAATATTTATGATAAAAATTGAAGAAAAATAACATATATAGTGACAGTAAGAGAAATGTTATTACAACCTATTCTGCAAAAAAACAAAAACAAAAACAGATTATTTTATGGCCAAGTATTTTGTCAGATTGCATACAGAATTAAAAAACAATATTCCCAATCTAAAGGGAGAGGAGATAAGATTAAGATTTTTCAGACACTTACCCAAGTGGAAAAAAAAAATTATATAAGGACTAACAATGGGCAATGTTTTTCTCTTCCAAATTTCTGGATAGGTTTGTATCTTGATAAAAATTTGTACTTTTTTTGAAGCCATATTTCACAATAATGAAATTGTATTTATAAAAGATATCAATGGCGCTAACTCCACAACTGACAGTCAATTTACGTCAGTGTCAGTGTAAACTAATGAACTCTCTACACTGCCAGACAGCTAGAACAAAATTTGTTAGTCATTTCTGCTCTCCCAATTGTCCCAAAGAGTGACTGGGGTTCCTCTTCTAATTTCTTCTCCAAAGTAGTACTCAGGTGTCAGCACCGAGCTCATAGAAAAGGGAAGGTTTGGGTGGTGAGACACCCAGTTGGAAGAACGCACAAAGGGCCGACGTGAGAATGAAACAGCAGGCACCGACTTTATTGCGGGGAGTGAGCTTCTGCTTCTGCTTTAAGGGATCGCATGTGCTCCACATATATCAGAGTGCAATAGTGGCATTCTGCCACACATGCGTGATAAAATAAACTGAATTATGCTTACATCAGTTAGGCACAGGCGCACTACTACATTAATGTAACCTTCTAAATCTGGGGTCCTATTCCTAGCCGCGAGTCTGGATCACAGCCAGGCCTAGGACCTGCATCAGATCAGCCTCTCAGAACTCAGTATTTTTTGTTATGAAGAAAATTCCTCCTTTTGTGTGAAATCTGAATGTCAGCCTGAGATTCACATTAATTATAGTGTTCTTTAAGTTTGTCTCTTACCAACTGTCCATTATGTTTTCGATACATTTTATTTCATGACATTTTCTCATCCTCACTATATACCTTGAGCGTTGGTCAAATGAAAATAGAAGCTTTTATAACATCAAACTGTGAGGCATGTATTTATGCTGTTAGGTTCTTATCTCAGTCCTTGCTTGGTAGTATCTTGTGGCTGCAACACACTGTTAATCTCGTCATTCTTTAAAATGTGTTGCTTTTAAAAGGTTTAATACAAGATGGTTAAGCAGCACCTCTATTCCTTGATGTACTGAAAACCATAGAAATAGAGACTCTCTGTTCCCTAGTAGGTACTCTTAATTATGGTTCTAGTTGTTCATTTAAATGTTTAATTTAAGAGTTGGAGATTGGTTGGTAGCCATAAAAAGTCTCAAATTCCTTGCTAGTTGTATAATTTATCAATGGTAAACCAAAAATATCAAATAATGTGTGAGCGATCTCTCATAGCCATAGTTAAACGAAAAACGCTTTTTAAGAATGCCAAGCACAGATTTTAACCTCATTTCAACTTCGAGATCACAAGTTGTTCTGACAACTGAGTCATTAATCTTTTCCAATCAAAGTAAAGAAAAAGTCAAGAAATAACAAATTTTTTTTTAATAATAGCGAGTATTTTATTTAAATCTTAAACATGGGACATGTTTTTTTTTTTTTTTTTTTCTATTGTACTACAACATAACAAAGCATACTCCATACATCTCAAAGCTCCTACCTTGTCATACATTTCCTATGGCATATTTTGGAGGAGCATCTGTTTTCTAATACTCGATGAAGTCTAATCCTGCCCTTGTTTCAGGCCATGGGCAACTCCTGAGCAACAGAGTCCCACATCAGAAATGTCAGCTGTTAGGAGAAAGGGAAAATCAGCCATGGCAACTGTTCTTTACATTGCTCTCTGAATGGCATGCACCCAGGCAATTGTAGTAGGAGCATCTTTGGTGTTGTTGTTGGAGGTAATAGCGTACAATAATTTTAATAAAGAAGTACATCTTATAAGTATAGAGTACTTTTAAAACAGGTTGTTTGCCTTGAAATATCTATTAGTTGAGATTTTAAGTTGTACTTATCAGATGTGCCAAGTGTGTTTAACATAAAGCAGATACACACGCAGATCTAGCCTGGTGAAATTTTCTCATTTCTAAGGATAAATTGAAAAGATATATGCATTTCATGAGATTTCATTTGTGCCAACAAAGTCTAGAAGGCAGCACAATTCTCTGAATTAAGAACTCTTTACTTTACAAGGTATTAAAAAAAAGGAAATTAAAAACAAAGAAAAGGAAAGAAAGCAGGCAAGTGGCCTGCACGCTGTGCGCGCGTGTGCGTGCATGTGCACGTGCACACACACACACACTCACCAACACACACACAAAGTATACACTCTCAAAGATAATTATAAGGGATATATATATATTCTGAGAAAATTACTCCAGAAAATACTATAGTTGAATAAAAATTATATCGGAAAAGCTCAAAATACAAGTTAATTAAGAAAGCATAATTAAAAACGAATCCAGTAGAATTCATAGTTAATTTGAATTGATAATGATAATGTGATTGTGAACAATACTGTTGTTATAAGAAATATTCTATAAGAAAAAATAAACTTAAAATTCAAAAGTTTATTTACTAATACTTAAGAGTTCATATGAGTTGGAAGAAGAATTCAGGAAATACACGTCTTAAAAATTTTGTGTAAGTGGGTGTAAGGGCTTCTAAATTGTTTGGTTTTAGTGTAATAAATCTATGCTTAAATATAATCATTAATGATGAAGACAAATGAAGAAAAATATATGTATATACACAGGAACTTGAAATTACAGACTTGAAAACAAATAAATTATTCAATCCAGTAAAGAAAAATAAAAAGAGGATATTGAATAATAAAAGTCAAATAAGATAGGAGGAATAAACTCAAATGTATTTATTACTATAATCACTTTAAATAGGCTACAATACTCTATTGAAAAACAGTGCCTTCAATGGGATTAAAAATTTTCAACTCTACCTTGATTGCCAAAGAAATCACACTTCTTTGAAAGTTACAATGATATAAGACAAAGATATGGCCAAACATATACTAGGATATAAATTGAAGCAAAATACTCTGATGTTATGTTGAGGGGGCATTAATATTTATTAAATTTGTAATGTTCCCAAAAGGTTATTTGTTTGTGAGAAGACTATTACCATTTTATACAGATGGAACAAATAAGGCATTGGAAGTATAGGCAATTTACTTGTTGACTAGTTCTCTTATGAATAGGATTTAAATACAAGGTTTGACTCAATTTTTTATGCTATCCATTACGTTAAACTTCATTACTAAAGAGAACAGAAAATGTTTGGATAAACACATTCATGTACTATAAGAGCTAAGCTGTATATTATGAGTAAATTTAACTACCTATTCCTAACCTTTAAATTATCTGCAATGTCAGACAGCTAATATCAGTATCAAACTACTGTAATCATATATTTATCATAATTACGCATTGGTTCAATAGAATAGAAAACAACCAAAACTTATCTAAGTGTAAATGAGAATTTTATATGCAATATTGATGAAATTATTTGCTAGTGCAAAAGAGCTTAATTGTTTAATAATGGTGTTTGACAACTGACTATTTAGAAGAATATAAAATTAGATCCAAACATTTCATCATACATATAAATGTATTTCCATTGAATTAAAGCTCAAAATGTAAAAATAATTAAATCATTAATAAATTAAATAAAAAGGATCAAATGAAAACATTAAAGTATTTTCATACTTTTGTAGTGGATAAGATCTTATTTCCATAGTCCATGAAAAAAAAGAAATTGAGCTACTTTATTGCACAAAATTTAGAAGTCTGTAAAAAACAAAAGTAGACTAGGAGAAGATATTGACAACATATAAAACAGAAAATGTGTTCTCATCTCTCTTAAAATGATTCTAAAATGTCTAAGAAAAATATAAACAAACATCATAGTGGGCAAAAGATATGCCTAAGAAATTAAAAGAGAGGAAATATAAAAGCTCAATAAACTAATAAATAGTTGTCTACTGTCACTAACAGGTTCTGTTTCATGGACAAGCACCATGGACTCAGGTTTTGGCATGGAGCAGGCCTCCTCACTTGGGGTTTAAAGCACTGTGGCCATCATCTTGGCATTCTCAATAATTTTATTTTGAATTTGTGTTTTGTAAGTGAACTCCGAGGAGACATTTGGAGCATGTACCCTGGCTCATGTGAGGTTCAGGCTCTGTCTACTTTCCTGCCTCCTGCCACCTTCCTGGGTGGGATACATTCTTTCCCTCCCTGACAGAGACAGAAATCAGCTTGTGTGGCTGGGAAAGGCCCCCATTTTGCTGTTGCCCTACAGCTGCAGGGGGCCTAGGCTAACTGCTGATGGGAGGGTGTCCCAGGCTGGTAAAGGCAAGGGCAGCCCAGCTCTGGCTGGGCACAGCTCTCTTGCTCACCTGCAGCCAGGTACCAAGTGTGTCCAAGGTGCAAAGGCTTCAGTCCTTGAAGTGACCCACAGGCCATGAGTTGCAGGGTTAGACTTTGGGAAGGGGACAAAGTTTTGCAGGATCCTGGCCAATATCCTGCATTTTCATTTTGTACTGGGGCCTGCAAATCATGTAGCTGGCTCTGCTCACTAGTAGTAAGAGGAAGGAACTTAAAACAATGACATGTTTTTATCAACAGATTGACCCAAAAATGAAGTGGTATCATTCAATGACAGTGAGGAAGTAAAGAAAGTGATCCTCTCCATACTGCTGGTGAGACTGTGGAACATCTACAGTGCTTTTTTCCCCCAAATTTTAAAAGCTCTTATGTGTCTAAGCAAACCCACTTTGGAGAATGTTTCAGATATTAAATCAAGTCAAATATTATTAAATATTAATATTGTTAAGTCAAAATGAATAGTATTAAATAAAAATAAATAGTATTAAGTCAAAATAAACATCTAAGATGTTTATTGCATCACCATTTTTGGAGAAAAAATTGGGTAAAAGCCACATTTTCACCCAAAGAAAAATGGTTAAAATGATTTATTTCAACTATGGAATACTGGGAAGCTAACAAAATTAAATGAAGTATGTATGGCTAAAATAGATAAATAAAAAAAGGTACAAAACATCTCAGTGTAAAAAAATTAATAAAAAACAATACATGTTTATATATGACTATATTAGAAGAGGAAAATATATGAAATAATTTGTACTAAACTGACAATGATGGCTAAGTCTGTGAGGTAAGCGGTAAAGCTGAGGAAGGCAGAATTGAATGATTTTAAATTCTATATTATATACTCTGGCATTTAAATTGTATGGGCATATTTTATATTTACCTTTGTAAATCACACAAATGAAATTATATATATACACATGTGTATATATTAATTAATGTGTATATGTATATGTGCATATATGATTATAATGCACTTTCACACATGTACAAGAGAGGCACAAAATCTTAAGAATCTAAAGATATTATAATTGCCCAGGAATTGAGCTTTGCATTAAAATCTAAATCTTTTTTGAGAATAGACCAATTATAACAGTAAGCAAAGTATTAATAGTCTGTGTTTTCATGAATTCTGTGATCTGATTTTAAATATTCAACATAGCATCACATTTAAGAAAACAAAAGAGGCAATGTTTTTTCTTGTATTCTTCTCCTAAGACAAGTGTTAAATTTTTAACCTTCTGGAAGAAAATCTAGATTTTGCTGACTTTGTTGATTTTATATAAATTTGTTGGTGGTGTACTTAATACACTAAATCCTTAGTCTCACCTGTTGAGAATCTAATTTAGTTAGATTCTACATTGATAAGTCCAAGAATGGCATCTTCATCATATTTTATTCTAGGGCTCTAAGACTTTCTTGACTTAAAAGAAATTCCTATTTTCCTAGGTTTGAATCCAGCCTTCAATATACTAGGCATTATCCACAGATGCTAACACCTCTTTTCCTGTATTTTAATTACTATTTTGAGGGAATAGTCAGAGTCTTACCAGATAATAGCTAGTTCAGCCAAGTTACAAGAACTAGAAAAAACAATTCTTCATCCAAGAATCAGGAGAATGAAATATTCCCATAAGTTCACCTCTATGAGGTCAAAGGTGTAATGTTTCTTAGACTGATTTAGTAGTATCCTTTTCAGATGCCGAAGTTATTTACAAAAGAATTTTTGTGTATATTTATAGCCATAAGGATTGAGTAGAGCTTTCTCTATCTTGATCACTACATCCATTACAAGTAACTTGAAATTTCTTCTACTTTACTTCACATTTAATATTTAAGAGTGTTTTCAAAGAAAACTAGGCTTCCTATATGCGTATAAATGATATTTATATAAAGATATCACTTCTCTCTGAATATCTAGCTAAATCTGAAGGAGAAAGAGACTTATGACCTTCCTGTTGATTGTGTGTGTGTATGTGTGTGTATGTGTTAAGCCAGCGCCCTCTGACATGGGATTTTTGTAGAAAAATATATATATATTGATATTTCTTTTTTCCATTAGATGTGTAAATCTCTACTCTACATTCTGTTCTATTAAGGGTGGTGAGTTAGCACAGTTATTCACTTGTCCTCAGTCTTAGGTATTAACTGGAACGTGCTTTCCAATTCTGAGCAATTAAAGGAGCATAGTTAATCTTAGGAGCTAAATGTAAAATGACAAAGTATGTGGTAATATCCTTTTAGCACTCCATTTATTCCAATGTAATTTCTGATGTAAGAAAAAATTCCACAGTTCATTTAATTAATGTATAACTACAAGTGATACATTACATACAAAAATTAAGTTGTTATCGAACTATTTTTAAGTGAAAGAAAAGAAGTCTCAGAATATTCTATTGTCCAAAAACAGATTTATAAAGAATGACAGCTACCTATCCTACCTGCCTGTTGTCAACTCTAGACTGGTAAAAATCTTTTAAAATTAACAATGAAAAGAAATTAATGCACCATTCTTGCCTTCCTCCACCCTTCATTGTTTTTCCTTACACTTCCTTTCCCTTTAAACTTCTCTTTATCTCCTCTGTTTATTTTATGGTCTCTAAAAAACCAATTATTTTTGAGTTTACATGTGATGTGATTATCAAGTGAAGAACATTGTGGCAAATTTTGTAAAGAGTTAATAGATATGTAGCATTTTATTGACATACCAAGTCACTGTTTACTGACCTCATATTTAGAACACAGTTATTTTCCCAAAAATTCTAAACATTAAAATAGTGTTCATTTCATCAACAAAATTTTTAGAGTCAAATTAATTTTAGTTATAATCATTTGTCTTATTTGAAAAGATTTTCAGATATTTGTGATTTTTAGTATATATAAGTTCAGTGGAAATATTAAGGTACTTAAAGAGTTAACACAAGTGATAAAGGCTTTAAAGTTCTCAAAATAATTTTTCCAATATAATTCTGTAATGACTAAGGTTATAATTTAAATTTTCTCACATTATCAGATATACCAACAAAACAGTTCCATGATATTAAATCTTCAAATCGTATTTAAGTAATACACAGTCTTTACAAATATCTACAATCATATGAAATCACTAATAACAAGATTTTTGTCATTTAAGGTTTTCACTCTGAGGTTAAATTGTAATCTATTTACCTGGATTTTCTATGAGGCTTGAGAAATTTTTATAAAATAATTTTATACTAAAATAATATTCACGTTGTTAATGCGAATAAAATTAAATTAAAAATGGAAGACCTATAAGGCATCATCTTAGATGTCATCAAGATCAAGACCTGAGAGTTCTCACTGATCTGCAAAATGTTATTGCACCCTTCTTATCCCATGTATACATAGTCATATATTTTGTGCATATACTATTGTCAGCTCTAACTTATTTTAGTTTTAATAAAACAATATAAAAACTTGCTTATTTTCTTTCTGGACTCAACTGGGCCAACATTTTCTATATTCCCAGTGTAAAGCAGTGTTATAGATAATGAATTTGACAGAAAATTTGAATGAGTTATTCTGTTAGCTAATTAACTGCAAGATCTAATAGGAAAAAAAACGAGTTGTGTGACCCTACAACCAAAAAGTCCTTGGCGCATGAGATTAGCTTTCTAATAATTTAAATAATTTCATGTACCTGTGATTATTAATTCAATAAAATATCACTTTCCCTTATTGAATATCTAAGTGCAAGAAAAATGTGAGCTAGTTTTCTTATCTGTAGAAAACAACTTGAGGTCATAGAGCCTTAAGAGTTTCTCTGTGTTCTTGATCGTAGGCTAATAAAATCAAATTCAGTGTAAGTAGATATGCTGTGTCACTGGGTTTTAAACTAATAAGGATAGAGAGAAGAAGAGGTAATGGAAAGAAATGATTTAAAAAAATACCTCTACAGAAGAAAGGTCTATATCAAGGAGCCTTGTCAATGAATCAACAAAAAATCTACAAGAGCTCTTGGAGTCAAGGCTTTCTTGATTTGGTAGTTCATGATAATTTATGTATTCATTCATTCAAGAGCTATTTAGTGAATGCCCACTTTGTAATATGCACCCTGCCCTTATGCCCTCCACTCCCCTCTTTAAACTTCCTCCCAAATTCTAGAAAGCCTTTGTGTTATGTATTTTTCACCTAGACAAATTCATTCTGACAATCTCATTGTATTTATTTCATTCAGATTCAACATGTCTGCTTTGGCTTTTATTAGTTGTAGGAGATATATGTAAAATTAGAGTAAAGAAAAGAGAAGGTCAAGGTATTTGAAATCTTTTTTGGAAGAAAGCAGCATCATCAGTAGGAAAATCAGAAACTGCAGAACACACACACACACACACACACACACACAAATACTCTGAGATATAAAGAACATACCAAGAATTTTAGCTAATCTTTGAAGATTTTTGGTTGTTGACCATCAATATAATGATCAATTATTGAAAAAGAATAATTGTCTCTAAATATCTTGAGATCATTTAGCAACATGTCTGCTATATGCAACTGCTAACAACAATTTTTTTCTGGCAACACAATCTTAAACTGAAAAAAAAGTTTGAAAAGGCAAAATTTATCAAATTCTTGCACTATAAAACGTGTAAAACTACTTATTTCTTCTAAAGACTTATTTGTTATAATCAACTGCATTTAAAAGTTACCATTGATTAATCTAGATTAAACCTGAAGACATATTGAATTATAAATACAATTGCAGTGTGCTGGGGGCTGATCTTTGTGTTTTATTTATTTTTTTATTTTTTATTATTTTTTTAACTTAATAATTATTTTTATGGTGACATTGGTTAACGAAATCCAATAAATTTCAGCTGTACACTTTAACAGTAAGGCATATATATATACTTGTGTGGTCACCTTCCATATGATCTTTGTGTTTTAGACAAACTACTTCATTTGTTCTTTACAAAATCCCTATTAGGTTATTGTATTATTAATCCTATTCTACATACAAGAAACTGAGACTTTAAAAATCTATTGATGTCACCCAGCTAGTAAATCATAGATCCAGGATAAAAAACTTAGGAACGTCTAACTCTAGAGTCTCCTCTCTTCATCACTGCTATATGTTCCACTCAGCTGTGTTTATTTTATGAACACAAATCTAAAAGGATGGCAGTGTCAATTATATTCACTAGGGCTCTCATATCCATAAAAATATCAATTATTTAAAAATAATTTTATAAGACCTTTAGTTAGAGGATTCTATGAAAGGTTCATGAAACAAATCATCTCAACTGAGAAAACTAACTTGCATTTATTTTGCACATCAGGAAGGGAGAGCCTCTTTTTGCAGAGGTGACTACAAATCATGTATAATGTTTTGGGGGAAGAATGGAGTTCAGGGATTGGTGGTGTTCAGTGTCAGTAGCAAAAGTGTGTTGAAATCTGGATAAGACTATTATTGACTGGATGGCCATAATAGATGGTCTAGTCCCTGAGTAGCTGAATTTCAGAAAAGAATGACTTGCTTATTAATCAGTTTATAAGTTGTTGTCAATCAAATGAATGGATTTTAAATTGGTTCTGATGGCTATTTGTTGCTATGGCTACGAAACAGCAGCTTTTTCTAGGACTGTAGAAATTTTTCATCTCAATTTCAGTTAAAACTGTAAACTATATTCCAATACAGTTAATATTTTTGGTTCATTTTTATAAAACAACAGAAATCCTGCTTCCTTTTGTACTAACTATAATATATATTTTTTAACATCGCTCTGAGAAGAATATACCCATTTATTATTATTTTGCTGGTTGCCAAACATCTCAGAGTAAGCTTCAGTTATATGCCATTATTGACAGTTCATCTTTTTTTTTCTTAAAATTTGAGCAAAGAATGCATTTTGTTGAACACTTGAAATGTGTCTCTATAAGAAATAGTAACATCTAATAGTAATATTTAGTAGTAATATTTAAATACCTCACTGATAAAAACATCTTCTTATTCTTTACAGCCAAAGCAAGTTATTTCAGTAGCACTAAAATAATAAGTAAAATAACAAATAAAATAAGTAAAACTAACAATAATAAAGTAATTCTCAAGAAATTCTTGCAGAAGTTTCAGTTGGTCTTTTTTTTTCTTTCTTCCCTGGAATTAAGTTATTTTATCATTATCTGATGTATAAATTTTTCATGCATATACATTTTTGATTACCTCTAACAGTAGCATTGTCATGAAAAGTGAAAGAGTGAATATGAATATTTATATACACACATATTATAGTTTGAGATGACTGTCAAATCCTGGCTCTACTTCTTCCCCTATGAGTGACCTCCAGTACTTTGCTTGACCTCTCCAGTCCTCAAATTCCTGCTCTATGACGCGTAGAGAATCTCAGAATCTGCCTCATGGGGTTACTGAGAGAAAAAATAAGGTGATACCTATAGAATTCTCTGCATTTTACTTAGTAAAAAGAAGCCTTCTGTAAGTGTTAGTTGCTAATATACCATTATAATTGTTATTTCATTACTACTGTTAAGATTTTATACAGATTCACTTTTTGATAGATACAATATTATTTTAAATTTTTATCATTTAAACGAATTAATATGTATTTTTTAGGCAGATACTATATGTGTGCATAGTACTAAGTTAAATACAAGAAAACAGTTAAAAATTAATATTATGTTTTACTTGCCATTAAAAAACTAATATATATGGTATAAGATAGGGGTTAAATTTTATATTCTTTTAGATGGTTACCCATTTTGTGTCAGCACCTTTTGTTTTACCTATGCCAAAACCATGTTAATTTGATGACAATATCTTTAGACTATGTCTTGTCACCATTTAAACAAGGTTTCTTTCCCCTGATTCTTCTCTCTCTCTCTCTCTTTTTTTTTTTTTTGGTCAGTCTCAGGTAGTATTTGTTATTTAAAATAAAAAATATATATATATAAATACGTAGAAGAACATTACTAAATTCATTTCCCCCTAAAATCACTTTTGAGATACCTATTAGATATGCATATACATAATCTTTTGGAGAGATGATACGCATATATCAAAATAACTTTTAATATGAGGAAGATACATGGTCTTCCCATGTATTCAGATAATATTTTATGACATAATGAGTTTAAATAGCTTGTTTCTTCAAGGTCTTTTGGTTAACTTTATTTTCAAATTTTAAAGTTTATGTATTTTATTTATGCTGTAATTAGAATGACTTTCCCTTTTCTTTTTTCTAAGAATAATACCTATATCAAAAAAAAAAAAAAAGAAAGAAACAGCCTATATAAGACATATTGATAAACGCTGATACTTGGAGGAAAGCAAGACTCAGATTGTAATAAATCAGCTAATTTTACGGAAATGCTAGTTAATCCAAATAGTATTCTTATTTTTACAGTCACATTGCAGGATCATGTTTAATTCACTCAGTAGAACCAAGTTTTAACCTTATTTTGCTTAGCCACAGTAAATAGAGTGAGTTGTTATTTTTACATATTGTTTCTTCTTCTATCAAATTTTTAAATACATTACTCTCTAAAGTTAGAAATAAGGCAAACTGCTTCTCAAATGTTTTATACATTACATGTTTCATAATAATGCCATCTACTAATTATTCTTTAATAATTTTCTGAGATGTAAAGTTAAATAAATGTAGAGTAGTTGCTCTTGAAGGGGACTAAAGTTTTGCCACTCTGAAGCTACCTTTTGAGATTTTAAGCTGGTTATTAGGAAACAAAAGACTCAGAAAGAACATTTGACCTTCCCTCTCCCTGCCTAAAAAATTCAGATGGAAAGACCTACTCCAGGAAAGGAATTGTAGGATGTTGCCTCAGCCTAATTTTACTTAAGTACATCAAACAAAGGGCTTAAGTCATGGGCCCGTTAGGTAGATACCACTGTGTCCCATTGTTCCTGAGATGCTTCGCAAGAATTTGCCTGCCTCGTGTGTTCAGTT
Source organism: Pteropus medius (assembly GCF_902729225.1). Taxonomy (NCBI): domain Eukaryota; kingdom Metazoa; phylum Chordata; class Mammalia; order Chiroptera; family Pteropodidae; genus Pteropus; species Pteropus medius. The sequence continues at coordinate 39,683,820 of NW_024351730.1, forward strand.
CTTCCTCAACTACTGGCAAATCACCCATTCTCACTTCTAATATGTAATATTTGATCCCCCACTTTTCTCTTTGCCCAAAATATCATATATACCCAATGTTTCCTTAATGTCTTTTGAATTTTCATGTGTATTTTAATTATCCATGTGCATATATTAAAAGATTGTTTCTCTCCTATTAATCTCTGTTAATTTGATTATTTACCTGGCTAGAAGAACTTAGAACATGAGAGGAAAAGTATTAATTTTTTTTTAGCCCCCACACTAGTATGTGTAATTCTTATGATAAGGGCATATGCTACATTAATATTTATATCTGATCTCATCATTTTATAATACCTATTGCAGGTAAATTCTGAAGAAAATTTAATATCTATTTCCTTTCAACATAGCAATAGAAACCCTCCTAGATAGAATTAGGACAGCAGTTTCCAACTTGGCCTTTCCAATGATGTATTTTACTACAGAACTAAATATTACATCAACATAAAGGTAATAATTTAATTTAATAAATATATTTGCATTTACCAGGCAATCAATAACCTCAACTATGAGATATAAATTTAGGCAATAAGTAAAATTTCTCTAGAATAATAGTTATATGTTATCATTTTTAGATGAGAATATAACAGTAATAGTGTTATATAAAAATTATTTTTAAAATTTGCTATTAAAAACAAACATTGGGAAAAATACCATAGGGTAAACATCTTATTAATAAACATCATATAACTTTTAGAGAGGTAAAAGAGAATCAAAGACTGCAGCGGTGATTTTATACCTACTATTATACAGAAGATCTCTCATTTTATAGAAATCTGTGACTCCATTGAGGTTTCTGTTTTCTCTCCCTCTCAAATCTCTTGAGAATTTCACCATCTGTTTTTAAAAGAGCAATATACCTGTCTAGCCTCCAGCTATTTTGCCTGCAACTCTAGCAAACAGATGAAACATTCAATAACTTGACAGAAATAGCAGCTCTTTCTGTTCCACAGCCCCCTCCCCAGAAATGTCATTTAAACTCCCTACATATAAAAGCAGTAAGCCTGTTTTCTTATAATTTGGTATGTCAACCTAACAGCAGTTCACTGCGATGCCTTTGAATTAATGGGTGCTTGAGCTGGAGGCAGTAGGCAGGGTATACCTTTGATTCTTATTACTAAGTAAACCAACTTGGCTTGGTTTATGAGAAATAAATCGGCCTAAAGACATTAGTTATAATTATGCAAAACTATATAGATTATTTCAAGAGGAAATAGGCACCAACAGCAAAAGAACACATGGATCATTCTAATTTTATTTAAATTCCTTTTTAAATAAGGAGAAATATGGGTTTTTAATTTACAATGTAAATTTTAATTCTATCTTTATTACATTAATTTACTCTAAAAAGAATTCAAACTAATTTTATAAATTATTTTTGGATTAGAAAACATATTTCTCATTACAGAAATTTAGTTAAACAGAAAAATGTGGAAAGAAAGATGTGGTGGATAAAATTTTCAGTTGACCTCTCAATCACCCTGGTTCTTGTGGAATTACTTCTTCTCTGAATGTGGGTAGAACCTTTGAGTATGATGTGATATAATTCCCATGATTATCACATGAGCCCTTTAAAAGCAGAGAGTTTTCTCTGGCTATAAGCAAAAGGACAGATCAGAGAGGTTAGGAGAATGAGAAGGATGCCACACCTGTGGCTGGCTTTGAAGATGAAAGACTATATGGAGAGATATGAATCCGCTTCTAGAAGCTAAGAACAATGTTTGGATCACAGTCAGAAACAAACAAACAAACAAACAAACAACAACAACAAAAAAACCACAAGGGCTTTAGTCTTACAGGTACAAGGGACTAGAGGAGTCTGTCGATAATCCATATGAATCCCCTTTCTCAGTCCTGAAGATGAGAATATAACTTGGCTAACACCTAGATTTCAGCCTTGAAAGACTTAAGCAGAGAATGTACCTCATGCTGCCCAAATGTCATTTAAAATGATTACCTAATATTTTGACATTGACATGAACTTTACCTAACCACTTTCCTGTTATTGAGTATTGAGATTGTTTAGGGTGTCATAATATTTTAGTTAAGAGTATAGACTACTTAAATTTCTATTTCAAATCCATTATAATCTTGCTGTATAATTTTGGAAAAGTTACTTAACATTTCTATGCTTCAGTTTCTACAAATGTAAAATCAGTTTAATAATTGTACTTATTTCTTAGAGTTAGTGTGTGGAATAAACAATATATATAGATATATTTAGAAAAATTACTGGCATATAGAAAATTTCTCAATAAATGTTAGCTATTTATATTGTAACCCATATATTTTTCTTGTTTTTACAATTGTTATGACAAATGCCTAAATTAGAATTACAATAGCAAATAATTAAATCACTGAATCAAATCATTGTACATAGTAAGAACAAAATCATTTTCTATAGCAAAGTAGCTTATAAATTGTAACCCACAGAGAAACTTGAAAATGGTGAGAATCTTTTTTTTTTTTTTAATGGGAGGGACAATTTGCAAAAACACACATAGTTGATTTGTACTTTAATCTTAGAATTTGAATAATGTTTGAGCTCATGCTTTACCCAAATTGAGACCTATTTATAATTCTTTATTTCTATGGCTCAAATAACTTCTTAACTCGTTTGCCTATTCTGAACTATTTTAAATTACTATTACAAGCCATTAAAGGAAAAGAGAAATATGACCCTAAAAATGTAAAAAAAAAAAAAATTGGTGGCACATACAATGCCATCAAATTATGAATCAATAGGATGCCAGGTACAAATACAAATCAAAGGAATAAGAAGATGCTCTCACAGTCTGGCATACCCACATTAGCTAGAACAGTCGTTCCCAAACCTGGGATCTTGATAAAAAGTGAATTTTGATTCAGTAGCTCAGGCATGGCGCTCAGCCTTCTGCAACTGTAAAAGGGCCCCCAATAATTCATGTCATTGCCCAACAGACCATCAAAGAAGTAGGGCATCATTATTAACCACTGGAACTGCAGGTTCCCATGGCCCGTTTGCCATAGACTGAGGACTTTAATTGAAGCTGATTTCACTAAGAGTTTGGTCAAATTTCTTGGAAATGTTTATAAGTGAGTGTAATTTACAAAGCTTTCAAATCAGTATGATTTTAAAAATCACTTTTAACTGTAGAGCAGCATAGCTTCCAAGATCAACATTGAAAACCCTTATTTATCAGAATTCAACTCTTGTACCTAGCTGGTGACTTAGAGATCACATGTGGAGTATAGGCAAGGTTACTTGGAGAATGTCTTTACTACAAATAAACCACTTAATAAATTCAATAGTCCAAGGACACTCAAAAAACAATATTGACTCAAATCCCATTGGTAATTCTTGGGCCACAGCCAATTATCCCAGAGAACCTGCTGTAGAGGCATATTTGCACTGGCTTTGCTTTTAAACCTATTTTATTTACAGCATGAATTGAAATTACTAGGCCGTAATAAGCTTTATCTTTTTAATTTCCTTCTTTTAAGTTCCCGTCATGATTTTCCTCTTTAAAAGCTTTTCCTTTTGTTTGATTAATTAAGCAAATTTATATACCCATTTACAAGGCATTTCCCCAAGTGTTACTGGAAAAACTAAGCATACATTTTGCACTTCGCATAAAGAAGGCTTGAATTATAAAAGATCCACTTAAATGATACATAAAAGTTCCCCTTTACAATTAATATGCACACAAAGAAAGCTACAGCTAGTAGGTTAGCCCTGGATTAAAGTGCTTTCACCGGATCCATCATTTTCTCAGCACCAAGCTCTGGCTGACTCTGCTCTTAGATAATTAAACAAAGCTCCTATTAGGTTTAATTTCATTAAATGAACTAAGCATTTTCACTTTATCTCTAATCTGATGACAACTTGTATAAGAAAATGGAAAATAAAGTAAATTCAGTTATTTTCAATTTAACTTCATAAGCAAAAGAAAATCACATTTGCTGCTTCTTGTTTTCAGGATATATATCTTTCGCCTTGATGGTCCCAGTTCTGGTGAGGAATGTATCTGAGATTGAATGGTTCAATGTTGTTTGGCAATACGTGGGTAGAATTTTTGTTTTTAATTGACAAAGCAATGAGACAATAGTTAAAGATAAATTCTTCAGTCTTCATTTTAATATAAGAGAAAATAATCCAAAAGTTTATGAAAAGAATGGTAAGATAGTGTCATATAGACCAGAAAAAGATATATAAACCAAAAATTCATGCAGATTCAGCTACTGTTCGCTTCCTTTGTGGGAATAACTTTAAAATGCATAGAATCTCTTACTGCTCCGCAATGGTTCAAAGCTAATAGTGGCAGAAAAAAAACAGTGACTTGGCTCTCTTCAGTATGTGCTGTTGTCTGAAGTAACTGAACTGAAACTTAGATTTTGTTTCATTTACTCTGCTCTCATGGACAAAACTAATGGGAAAAACCATGGATATCGTATGGGGACCTTACCTGAATGTAGGCTGGGGATCAGAGAAAGAAGCCATGTATGAGTAGACTGCCTTGGGCTGCAATGAGATATGTGTCGAAAGTGCCTAGCTTACAAACAATCTTTATTTAAAAATGACTGTCACTTCCAAACTTGCAGCATTGAGTAATCTGTATATGTAAAAGAGGAAGTAGCTAGGAAGCTCTGGAAAGAAGTAATTTAAACAAGCCAATCTAGCAATTCTGGCATACCTGAGTGCTCCTTCTACCCAAAGTGTCTCCACTGTTGTCCCCCCCTAATTGCCATTACTGCCACCACACTGCCTGATGGTTCCCACTTCATACCGGTGCACTCTCTGATTGTTCCTTGACGAGAAATCCAGCTGAAAAACTAAATATTCTCTTTTCAAAGTGAACACATACTTTGGAAGGAATAAGGAGTTCTTGGTCTTGTAGTTACTATAAGGGATTTTGTTTATTCAGATGCCTGCACTCCACATCAGAGATAGGTCATACTCATTAGGCTGAAGCTTAGCTCAACTGGTAATACAGATGCTATTAGAAAATTAAGCACTCTGGAATGGAGAAAATATTAGCGACTTATATAGCTTTGGAGAATTCAGACGGAAGGGATTCAAAAAAAATTCTTTCCTATTTCAAAATTTTGCCTAAAACATATCTTAGAGTAGGGAGGAGAGACAGTACATCCCTTCTCCCTATTTTCTTTCTTTCTTCTCCTTCCCCCACTCCTCTCCTTCCTTCTTTTCCTAATCTTTTTCTACTTTCCCAACTCCATCCTACCTCTTCTTAATTCCCTTTTATCTGTCCTCTCCCCTCCTTCTCTCTCTCTTCCTCTTTCTGTACCTACTATCTCCTCCCATAGATTAACCCCACGGAATTATAGTTCTAGTTATTTACTGGTCCAATAGACTTCAGCAGTTTGTGCTAAAAAACTAACTGCTAGGTATACTGTTTTCATGGAAAAAAAAAAAATTCTAAAAATGCAATCAACCAATCTAGCTGTGTACCTCCAGAACTTTATGTGTCCCGAAGCATAGAGGTGCTACCAGTGCAGTTCTTTACACTAATTGACTTAGCTCAAAGACATGATTTAGGTTTTGATGGAGTCTGAAGTTTACAGATTGTTCAATGCTCCCCCCAAAGAAAAAAAATGCAAATACACAATTAGGTACAGAGTGTCTATTTAAAATGAGAAAAGAAACCAAAACAAACTGTTAGAGGCTTGTAAATTCGGGTCCTTTTTTCTTCTAAGTATTTTTAGAAAATTTATTAGAAATGTTTCATAAGAAAGAATCCTGGTTGCAATTTCGTTTCTCTTCGCAACCTAGAACACCTCACAAAAAAGTCCAACTCTCGGAGGCCCAGGGAAGTGACAGGCCCTGGAGCTTGAGTTTCTTTAGCTTTATACTAAATCTACCTCTGCTTATCTTACCCATATCCTTTCAGAATAAAGTAATTTTCCTCTCTTTCAATATAATAAGAGAATGGACAATTAAAAAAAAACAGGTTCTTTGTGTATTTATATTTAAAAATGTCAGAGCTTACAGAATGCCATTATTAATGGCTGTATACATTTTTTTCAGAAAAAAATGTTTATATTTGGTATGTAGTAATAAAAATACTTAAAGATTTAATGCCATTACCATAACCTTCTAATTATTTTTAATTATTTAAATACTTGTCCATTCTACATTCATTAGTTTGCCATGTTTATTTATCCTAGTTGTAATATGCCCATACACTAAATAAGGCAAATGTGATATGACGTCTATCAAAAATTAAACATATGTCCAATCTAGTTTTGTTCTTGTTTTGTTTTTTTTTTATATAGTTTGAAAATTCGGGGAATGCACAAAACTGTTCATTTCCTTTAAAATCTTTCCAACAGCTTGAAAACTACATTAGTAATTTGGAAAATAAAGCCTCTAATATCATGTATCACATTTATTATTTTAGTAGAAAGTTTTTCACACTTCATCATTGAACCAAGAATTCTGTCATCTTGTGAAAAGATAGCAAAATTGCCTACACTGGTGAGATTTATAAATTAGAGCCGAGTGTGAAGGTAACATGATGAGAAAAGCACATTAACCAACTCAGAGTTCAGTACAAGATTAACACTTCTGCCTAGATGTGTGTGAGAGGTTGCTAACACAAACTGAAGATTCAAAATTTAAGACAAGGAGTCTTCAATTACTCAGTTACATGCTTAAAAACAATTTCTGAAAATGACAAGCATAACAGATCTTGTATCTAAATTTAAAATAATATTTTTCAGATATTTCAAATAGAATTTACCTTAATCCTAAATCAGATTCACCAGAAACCTGGCATTTTTATGCCTCTCCCTCCGTGAAAGTAAAGTAAGGTGTTAAGGTGAAGCACAGGAAGCTTAATTAACAATTGGAAGAGTAAGAGAAAATAGACTAGAACATGGCCTTAGCTGTCAGTATAGGCCACCCAATGCATGCCTTCATCACAGAAAACTCAATGGAGCTTTTACATGCAGACAAGCTTACCTCAATTATCCTAGATTCCACATTCTCTCTAATGGCTCCCAACTGTAGGTTCTTAACTCATCTAGCATCTCTCTTTTCATGAAAAAAAAAAAAAAAAAGGTTATCGTTCTATGTATGTGTACCCTTCTTTTGCCATCTTCAAGCCATATGCCACCAATTCTCTTTTGGTATCTCTAATAATAACAAAATTAGTAGTACTTGATACTTTTTTATGGTTTACTACAGATTAAACACTGTACTAAAAGCTTTATATTTTTTATCTTATTTAATTTCCCGAACATCTATGTGACTTAAGTATTGCTTTTACCCAGTTTTTCAGATATGGAGGGTTATTTGCCTCTTCTTTACCTTGTTCTAACTCTGTGCTATATGTAAATTTCTTCCTTTCCATTAAAAAGTACAGTTAAGTCCTTTTCCTCTTTTCTTACTTTCCTGAAGTTATCTACTCCCTTTTCTTACCTCACCATAAAATAATGCACCTTTAACTTTACCTCTTCCTCAGGCCAGCTATTTATTTCCTTTTCATTCAGTGAAGAAAAAAATTTGTTTGGAGTAGCCACTTATATGTTTTTTCTGTCACCAGTTCTGAATCTTTGGTTTATTTTGATCCACTGCATCTGGTTCAGGGCCTGCTAACTTGTCAAACTGCCAGTAAGAAATCAGTGCTACTGCTGAGTCAAATGGTCCTCATTTAGTTCCTGGACCATTCGACTTCTGTATAGCAAATAATATCTCAAACTTAACATAGTTATACATATAGACTCTTAAACTAGAAAGCTCATAATTACCTGTACTCTCCACTGCCTGTAAATAGCTATCTATTGCTGCTTAACAAATGTAGTTCTCTAAAAAATGATGCATTTATTTTACATTTTCTGCCAGTTGGGAGTCTGGATATAACTAAACTGGGACCTACTTTTAGGGTCTTATGATGTTGTAGTCAAGGGGTTGCTAGGGCCTACTGTCTCATTTGAGACTCAGCTAGTTGTAGATCCATTTGAAGCTAACTTGGGTTGCTGAAGAATTCAGTTTTTTGAGGCTGTAGGAACGAGGGCTTGAGTTCCTTACTGGCATATTTTGTAACTTTGGCTAATCAATATCTGATGAAAAAGCCAACCTGAGTTGGTGATGACATCATTATTATTTAGCTGGTATTTAGCAAGCATTTCATATGTGCCAAGCACAGCTTTAAATTCTTTCATGTTTTAACTCATTTAATCATCACAGAAATTTTATGAGATAACTAGCATTATTGCCTCTGTGTTATGAAAAATCTGACAGGAGTAAGTTAAGTGAATTGTCCAAGTTCACATAGGTAAGTAATGGAACCAGAGTTCATAAATAAATCTTTGAGTTAAGAATTCATATTAATAACCACCCAACCATAATGAATTTCTTATAGAAATAATTTATTCTTTTAAATTTGGAAAAGTGAAAAGAATGCTCATGAGGAAGTAGTATTTAGATTTGCAATGAAACTAGAATTCATTAAGCAATCATTCTTTTTCTTTTCTAATTTCTAAAGCCACTGAACTTTATGTCATCAATAAAATCAAGACAGTCATTAATGCTGATAAGTACTGTAGCCCACACATTCTGATATATCAATCTTAGGGAAGATGGTTCAGTCATGAATAGATCTATACTTATCAAAAAGAAATGAGGTGCAAGGGATATTGTGAAAGGAGTCAGCCTGAACACTGACTGGTACTCGTATGAATATTCTGCTTATTCAGATGGATTTGAATAAGTTCCTAAAATTAGGGAACCAGCTGTAGTCAGGTGATGCTCCATCAGTATTTCCTAAACATGTGTCCAGCTTTAGTCATGTTTGCCAAAGACAACTATACCTAGACACTGGGGATATTTTGCTTTTAGATCAAGGTGAGATGCTAGGGGAAATGGGCTATCGATGTCACTTCTTTGATCATTGATGGTAGGGGAAAAGGGTTTGCAATAAATAGACAACTATTAAAGAGTATAGCTATTGTATGTGCTACCTTGGATTGTCAACATTGAGTGAATATGTTCCAAACTATAGAGCAGCTAGCAATGCAATGCACATAACTTTGTAAAGTTTGATTTATTGATTAATAAAGAGGAGGTGAAGAATACTTACTTTATATTAAATGTTAACTTGTTAAAAATTAGATAAATTAATATTAAAAAGAAAACAGCCCAGATTCTGACATCCTGGCAGAGAGTAAGAACATAATACATACTATTTGTTAATAGTAGTCCTTATAATATTGTTATGATAATTAAATAAAATTTTATATATACTATTCAGCTTGATAAATGATATTTGTTATTATAACATTATCAAATTTATTATTAGTTATCGTCATAATTACAATATTATAACAAACTTTCATTAAGTATTTGCTTCATGACCAACTTACATATAGTCCTTGCAAAAAAACACATTTTAGTAAGATTTTAGAAAATAAAGATTCTATCTAGGTTACCATATATATTACTAGAAAGTCTGGCATCATTTAATTAATATTGAGAAACAACCCGAATGTTCATAATTGGGTTTCTGCATAAAGATTAGACATAAGAGGGGCCTTTCTCTTCAAAGTCGACCTTTCTTCAAAAAGCAATTTTATACATACTCAAAGTCATGCTAAAATATGTAGAACATATATTCAAATAAAATATGAGTTCTCATATTGCCTGTATTAGTGGAGCCTTGGCAGTTTTACTCATAAACTCTGTAAGCCAAATTCTTTAGGTCCTGAATATTATTTGGCACCATGTGGTAGGTTTTTTGTGACCATAGCTAAATATCAATAGGACTACTTTGTGATCCCATTTAATAACAGGATTGAGTGAAAGAAGATGCTCATCACCAATGGCATTATATTCATGTTATTAGTTGATGCTCTAATAAGCTTCATATTAGAAAATAAAAGAAATGGTTTCATTTGGAAAATTGTAATTATTATCTAGCAGATATTGACACCTAAAAAATGGTTGAAATTAGTAACATCTCTTTTTTTTATTTTTTATTTTTTTTAGGAGAGACAACCCTTGGTTGACCTCACAGATTGCAAGGACCTTGTCAGCTTACAATTCCTTATTTTTTATTTTTTACGCATATAGCACCTATTCTTCCTAGGTGGTCTCTCATCCAAGTACTAACCAAGCCCAACCCTGCTTAGCTTCCAAGATTAGACGGGATCGGGTTTGTTCAGGGGGGATGACCATAGACATGACATCTCTTGATATGGCCCACCAGACAAGATACACACAAAGGCAAGAACATGACTAAACACTGAGCAAGTTGATCAGTGTTGCTCTCATTATCTGTTAAGTTTTAGAAATTAATGATTAGTTTCTTCTTGTATGACCAGAAATGAAACATGAACATATTCTTCAGCTAAGTCTCAGATGTAATTTTTGCCAGGCTCTCGCTCACACGAGGCAAGTTTCACCCAAAACATTAGATGTGATTGAATGATTTCCTGTTATTTCTCTGATGGAGGATATAATGAGCTTAGAGGTAGGTAGAAAGGAAGATAAACAGTAGTAAGGGCATGGATAACCCAAACCAGGCCCTCTTTTAGTATGTCAGAGTTGACTGAATATCAGTTTGATAAACACGGTTGGTTCCATAAATCCTCATAGTAGTTAAAGCATTTTATCACAGCTTATTAGACTGTGATAAAATGTATAGTTCAGTAGATGTCCTCATATATTCTGGAAATTACCAGCACCCATTTATATAGAACCTGTATTACTAGTTTTAATTAACTGAAATCATCTGCTTGGAATTATGCTCTCAATTTAGCTCACATTTCAATCTCCATAAATTCTTTCTCAATGTTTTACTCTGTAGAATGCAAATGGGTCCTGTGCCAGTCGCTAGGAATGTCTAATGGCATCAGGCAATGGATGTTGTAGAACATTCAGAAATATACAGCATGGGAAGTGGAGATGCTGTACTAAACTAGTTTTCTTTTTTAACCTGAGAAACAAACAAAATTTTATTTACATTGAATTTACCACCTCTTGTTGCCAAAATAGTATTCATGTTTGAGTCAAAGATAGTTGACTGGACCAAAGAAAATAATAAAAACTCCATATAGTATATAAAATATGTGTTTAATTTTTTTATAAAATTGTGGGTGAAATTGATATTATTCTACTTAAAATACTAAATGATTTTCTACAATATTGTATCTAATGCATTTATTTATATTAAAAGAAAATAGAATTATTAATGTATGTTTTTCTTGCCATATTAAAATTTTTTGTTTTGTCTTATTTCTTCTTTTACAAAATTGAGACTATAATATTATTGATAAATCTCAACATTTCTATATCACTATATGAAAAAAAAACATGTTATGTTATATATGCAAACAATTATCAATTATAAGTTTTAAAATGCATAATATTTAGCATTCGGAGGAGGGAACTGGTGTGGGTAAGCTAAGATACTAGAAGTGTTAAAAAATACATTTAAAAATGTACCGAATAAGGCTTAGAAGCGATGGCAAGGTGGCTTCTTACTTTTTTCTTTACTGCATGTCCTGTCTACCAGTTCTGCTGTGAAATAAGTACACGTAGGGTTTTGCTGGTTTTAATTTTACAGACAGACTGAGAAAGTTAGAATTTGATGGACTTTTATTTACTCGTCTCTACATGAATGTTATTTCCTTTGTGACTATTGCCATTCCAAGGATAGTTCTATGCAAACAGTAGGCACTTAAATATTGCTTGTTAACTATGTAATTAAATTAATAGTACACATTCCTATTTCTGGTGCTTCTTGGCAAACAGACTAAAAGAATGCAATGAACTAATTTGCATCACATGGGTAAGCACAGAGAGTGTTTAATTCAGTCTAATGTTCTTCCCAAATGGTTCAATATTTCCTTGAATTGAGTTTTTTCCTGGGATCAGGCAGGGTGAGTATGATACTCTCTGGGAATAAAGTGTTCATTCATGTGATGAATATTAACTCCTTCAGAGCACCAGGGAGTTAATGGTAAATTATTTCTTCTATGGTACCAAAATGAATCAAATTGCCAATTAATCATTTCCCAGGGTATGCCAAACTACAGGCTGCAGTTATTGAAAACATCTTAAACATCTTGGGAAGGAAGATAGTCTGTTCCTTCTTTCTAGTTTGCTATCTTGCTAGGCCTTATGAGTCTTTCCTCTCCTTTGTGCTCTTAGCTTTGCCTTCATTTAGATGAATTTTTAGATGTATGTGTGCTAATGAAAAGTGAATATTTCTCAGGTAGACAAACTGGTCTGCAGCATGAGTTGATTGCCTACTTAATAGTTTTTCCTCCATGTCAAGCTGGCAGAGCCCTGATTTTGTCTCTTCATATAAACTGATAGCTTGAAGCAAGTCTTGATGGTCTCATTTCCCTTCTTAGGGATTAGGTATGGATTTATGACCCTGTATGATCTATAGGATCTGAGAAGTCCATTGGGGATAGTCCTTGGTAAGATTTTTACTCACTGATAAGCAGGACATAAGAAAGAAACAACCTCTGTTCTACCACAGGATATCTGGCCCTCTAACTGTTGTAGCCATCTTGCCACCAAGATAGGATAAGGCTAAGACTCGGGGCCATAGGGCACAGATATAGAAAGAGCTGTGTCCTTGAAAACACGATTGAGCCCTCTGATAGTGCCGACCCTACCTCCAAACCTCAACTCCAGCTAAGTAAGAGGAGCAATATGAAAAGTGAGGAAATCCCTATCATATTATAAAATAAATATTCTTCGTTGAGAATATTTTCATCAGTTGAGACAGAGTTGTCTGCTCATTGTAGACTAATAAAATACCTTCTTCGAATTTATCTTAGATGATAGGGAATGAATACACATTTTGATAGGATCTGGGAAGGATTCTAAAATGATCTATTCTTATCAAAACAAGATCCCAGACACAGACTGGGTCTTGGTCTAAAGATATTCAGCAGAGAAGACAGTTCTTAAGATTCTACATTTTCCCAACAGACAAAATATGAAAATAATTAATATTTGTGTTCATTAATTATTTAAATATTCCCAAGTAAAGTAGAATTTATCTCTTATTAAAACTTAAAAAAATATTCATATTTATTTCTAGTGTTTTGAAAGTGAGCGGGGACTGAAAGATCCCCACTTCCAGGAGGAATTTTTTAATTGCAAAGCATAGCCAATAATTTAATTAGGCTTTATTATAAGAGCAGATGTACTATGCAGAGAATTGTCCTTGGAATGGGGATCCCAAGAACAAACGGGTAACTTTCGAATAGATTAAAAGCAAATAAAAACAAAATGGCACACTCCAGGTAACATATATAGTTTTTGATATAAACTTATCAGGAATAAAGATGGGAGTCAGAGATAAAAAAGGAATGAAAGAAAGAAAATGTGTAAATGGGTGGCTCTACACAGAAGCCATTTTATATTTCAATACCATTTAGAGAAATAGTGTGTACTCTGAATAATTATCTAAAGATCAAAAATCCATTTTAAGATAAATGTCCTATTGATAAATATTAGGAAAAAATAATATTATAATGACATTTCAGATATAAGAAAAGCACATTTTATAGTCCTAAAAATAGTAAACATATTGAATATCTGGTCATTTCAGATGGAAAATCTAAAGGGTTTACAGTGTATATTATTACATTAAGCAAGACAGGAAATGGTTGGGAACAAAAGATTTACTTATGTGCTTTTCTTTTCTTTTTTTTTTTTTTTTTTACAATAGTAGAGTTACTTAGATAATTAATTAGTATTAGTTGACACTCATGTTTTTAGTTTTTAATAATGCCAGTAAATAGCCCTATAGAGTGGTTAATGACTGTAATACTGTTAACCTTGACTACAAAACAGAATGCATTCACTTCTTACTTTTATCTATCAGTAAAAAACATCATCATAATAATAATGTCCTGTTCTTTCCTTAAAATAAAACAATCCCATCTTTCATTGCTCCTGGCTGTGTGAAATACTATTATAGTTGAAGGAGAATTTGCATAATGCTTTTGAAGGACTTAATAGCTATGATAATTTTAATCTACTATGGAATGTTTATAAGATATAAAAAGCTGAAATTTTTATTGTAAAAGAGGATTATTAAGGCATATTATCTAAGCAAGAGAACAATGGTAATACATGGATAGATGACTCTTAATGGTTTATGTTTCGCAAATAAGTTTAAGATTTTTCTGTACTAATTTGGTCAATAATTCTCTCTGGAAAAGAATTACTTAGAAAATGCAGTTCTTTTTAAATAATTTATCTTAAAATTGGTTTGTTGTCCTCAATGTGATACCTGCTCTAGTCTTAGGAATTTTAAGTCATATTGTATGAAAAGATCTCTGTAGAAAATATTGTTTTTTTCTTTTAATACTGCATTTGATCTGACAGTATCCCTTCCTAATCCCTGAGTGCTAGACAACTAATAGAGACAAATGACAAAATGGAGATCTCTCTGGTGTATTTTGCCAGGAATTATATAAATCTATAACCTGTATAATATCACTCTCCCATGAAATGCTAAATGGTGAATTTGGTAATTTGGTGTTAATTACAATAATCAAATCATTTTATAGGAAAAATTAATTTCTTTTTTCAACAATTTATGTATTATACTTTTCTTATTATCTTCCCTCTATATCTAACTGCTTGGAATACAGTCTTGGTTTACATATGGAGCACTTTATGAGCTGTGTAAACTTTCTGTTCTTAGCTTAGTTTCTAAATTCATAAAATCAATATAGGAGGAATATGACAGAATTAGTGTGACAATCAAATGAGTTGATGTATGTGAAAGTGATTAAGATATCATCTGTAGTAGATATGCATAGTAATAAGTAATATTTCTTTTAAAATGGTGCAATATTTCTAAAGTTTGATCGATCAACTCTGTTTACTCATTTCAAATGAGTTATTTCAACTTTAAGGATCAGTAAAAATGATGGTATCTTTTTTATTTTTTAAGTGCCTCAGAAATTTTTGGAAGAATTAATGAATAAATGATTACATATAGGCATGTACCTATGAATACATGCATTCATTGTTTTAAATAAAAAAATAGTTCCAAAAAATATTATCCATGTTATTTAAATATCTTCAACTGGTTTTTGCTATATGCGGTTCCACCCATAAAAATTATTTCAAGGATGTTGTGCACTGATTTTAGAAGCTATCAAATTCTGTAAACTGTGTTTTCAGTCAGTATGTAAGTAAATGCCAAGTCAAAAATCTATATTGTACATGTGAAATTCAGGCTTTATCATTTACCAATACATAGAAGTGTGCAGAATCCAATGCCAGAGAATCTGGAAAGCATATGCATTACACGAAAAATGCTACTGTTGTCCAAACATTTAACAAATGATTCATTCAAAGTAGTCTTGATTTGTGATAGTCTGAGAAAGGACTAGTTTTCTATCCAATGACATAAAAGTTTATATTTAAGTAGTTATAAAGTCAACTTTTACATATATTCTATCTTTTTTATTTTTTCTTTTTCTTTTATTTATTTAGATGCATTGCTATATATTTTATGGAGGTTTTGATTCATTCTAGAGATAATGCTTAGACATTTTCAATACCAAATCTAGTCAAGACTTTAAGTACATAGACATAAGAAGTTTCAAAGCTACTTGTTATAGGCCTTTGCAGATCATTGTTCTTTCTTGTTTGCATTTGGCAGCATTGAGACAAATGTTGCCATAAAAGGATGCTCCATGTAGCACATCACCCATTTCAGTGAATGTATTATGTGTTTATATGAAATGAAGGTCTCTCTTTGGTTTCATGTTCTATGCTATGATGCTTCTGTGAAAACAGCAGCTGTATTTCATTTGAGATAAAGTTTCACTTCAAAAATGATTGAAGTGGCTTCTGAAAATATGACTTGTAAGATATCATGAGAGAAATAGCACTATGTAAACAAAATAAAATTAAATAAGAAACATAACTTCAGGAAATAAGCTACTTTTATTGTGTAGAACAATGCCCGCAAAATAATATATACAACCTATACAGTCATTGGACATTATAATCTTCCTTTTTTTGTTTTTACAAATAACTAATTTATCTACATGCATCGTATACGAATGTGACAGAAGTTACCTCAAAGACTTGCCTGTCTTGTTAATATTGTTCTCACTGCCTTGAGCAGTGCCTAGAACATAGTAACATTTTATTAATGTTACATTATCTAGGGCTATACATTTTAGGGAGAAAAGAAATGTTTTCAGAATGAAATTGCCTACATAAATGTGTATATTTGCCAAATGAGCCTGGTAATTCTCTAAACAGGTAAAGTGGAAGAATATTTCTAATATCTCTATATATGCTTTTCCTCTAAAAGAAAGTTCTTTGTGTTGACTAAAACAGAAGCTCTCAAACTTTAGTCTGCAAGAAAATTCCCAGAAATTTACTTCTATACATATATTTTTACTTTTTTACTGGAAATGATTTTAATAAAAATTTAATAAATACCTGTTTCTCAATACTCGGCTTAAGAAGCAGATCACTACTCTGAGGTCCCTCTATGTGTTCACTTAGTTTCTGTATCTGACCTTTATATTTATAAGAAGGTATAATTTTTAAATATGGATATCTGAGACACACACACACACACATAAATTCTGATTTAGTAGATGGGTGACAGAGTGCAGAAATCTGCAATCTTTAGGTGATTCTGAGGGAAGTAGAGTGTGGGCTATACTTTAACAAACACCACATCAAGCAAGCTGTTTATTTATAGATATAGAGAAAGAGAAAATAAAAGGAATGTACACATGGATTACTATAGGGACTTCAATCTTCTGTCTATTTTCACAAAGATTGTGGGTTTGTGAGACTATATGGTATACAGTAGTTAATATACCAGTTCTGTATAACACTGCCTGGCTTTAACACCAGGCTATAGAATGCATCAGCTGTGTAACCTCAGGCAAATAATTTAACTTACATTTGTTTCAGTTTCTTCTTTAGCTAAATGAATACAATACCCCGATCTATGCTAGAAGGATGTTATAGAATTAGATTAAATGTGTGAAGTGTTTAGAACAGTGACTAGCACATGGTAAGCTCTAAATTATAATTATTATTATCACTAATTTTTCAGATGCCAATTTGCTAGCTGCTTTTTGGTACTATGTGTAATCTTCTGACTTTTTTTCTCTTATCTTTTAATTTTACTATTGAGGGTAGCTTGATTTTCATTTTAGAAGTACAATACTTTTATCTAATGACTCTGAAGGTATATTTTTATATTTTACCTTTAATGACTATAAGAATGTAAGTGTAAAATGGGTCATTCCTAGCGCTATCTCACATTAAACATAACTAGAAGCATCCTAGGACCAGGGCAGGTTTTGCTGTTAGGACCCAGACTGTCTCTAAAGCCGCACTGATTTAAATATTAATATTACCCTCTACCCTCACTTTCCTTTATTAAAAAAAAAAAGGAAGAAAAAGAAAGAAAAGGGCAGCCAGAATGACAGCCTGAAGAACAAATTCAGGTATCTGTTGCCTTTAGAAATCCTTCACGATTTCATATGGGAGCATTTGGAAACTAAAAACCATGATTTCTCCAGTAGATAAAATTTATTTACACCCATGCTTCGCACATGGATTATGCTGTGGACTAAGAAGGAAATCAATGTGAATTTTAATAATCTGAATATGACATTAAAACCTCTTTATTAGACTCCTTGGAAGAATGCACAATAAATGACTGGTAATTGCCCTATAAACTAAACTCTCTGCCTTAATCTTATATTCACAGTTATTTAATAAATGCCCTCAGCTGGTCACTGTGCTAGATGCTGGGTATCTAATAGTAAAGAAAACTGATCATGTTTCTTCCCTCATAGAGTTTAAAATTCATTGTGCTAGAATTGTAAGGATAAACAAAAAAATTGACAAAGTATATTTTTATCAGTTGTCAATTTCTTCTTTGTAATAAATAAATTTCTTATCACACCCTTTGTTTCATTAAGTGGTCTGACCAGGAAACCTTATGTATTTTTCCTTTTTAGTAGGATGTACCAATTATTATACAGTGGTACCACGCAATACAAGTTACTGTGAAATCATCTAAGCTTAACTCAGGATAATTAATGAAACTATTTTCTCTATTTCTGGTTATTCAAAGGGCTCCATCTAAAATTCTCCCAGAAATCACAAGGGTGTGAATAAACTCAACAGTCTGCCAGTCTTCAGCTCAAGATTTAATACTATGTGATCATTAGGGACTCTCATTTTAGCATAATTCATTTGTACTGAAATGCAGAGGAGAAATAGTATTAGTAGAACACTATTGTAGAACATAGAATAAAATGTGGTAACAGTAGAAATGAGGCTGTAACATTTGGTTTGGAGCAAATATCAGGAAGAAAGAAAGCAATGAGTTCCAAGGCAAGAGTGTGGCTTTTGATCATCTTTGAGGAGTGCAGCAATATTCGTCAGGATTAAACTTCAGGAAGATGAACATGCAATATAGTTTGGAGAATGAGTAACCTCTTCAAATACTCTATCTTGAGAAAGCAATTAAGAGCAACTCAACCCATTCGTACTATTGTATATTGTCTATAATTTACCTCCTCACATTTCACATTGATAGGAACTATGTCTGGCCAAACCTTGTAATTCCTACATGAATTCAGATCTTATTTGTTCTTTAAACCAATATAAATCAGTATAATAATAGACTCAGAATGGGCAGCCACCATTTGTTGGTGAGTATATTAATTATTTTAGTCAACAGCTATTTATTTATTGATTCCTTACTGTATGTAATGTCACTGTTCTAGACTCCAAGGTATAGAAGTGAATAAAACAGGCTGAAATCCATGCCTTTATGGAGCATACATTCTCATGGGGAAGTAAAATCAATGGACAAGATTTGTGTGTAAATTACACAGTGTGTTCAAAATGATGGTTAGTGTTATTTGAAAAAATTAAGTGGGGAAGCTGGATATGGAAGCCAGAGTAGTAATGACGGAAAGTTACCATTTTAAACGGGGAGGGTGTATTTAGAAAAATCCTCACTGAGAAGATGAAATACTTATAATCAGTGAATGAAATGGGAATATACTGGGAATATATTTAACTCTCCTAGTACATATGCACATATACCTAAATACATTTGTTTAACATTTTCAGCCATATACTTTACCCTCCTGCCATTAGGAATAGGAAAGACGGGCATTTTCATCTTTCCAAATGACATTGCACTATCTGAAATCTGAATACTTCTTAAGCAGCTAAGTTGGTTATAACTCTCAGAGACTATCAACTATGTAGCAATTAGGCTAAAACTAAATTTGCCTTTTGCATAGTCTAACTTTACATGAGCCACAGTAAATAATTCCATCAAGAGTCCCTTAGGAGTACATTTTGCAGCTCATGGCCTCCAAACGAGGCCATGCTACTCACAATCATAGGTTCTAGAGAAGCCAATTGAGATTTCACCTCTTCCAAAAATGGTCTCAACTAGAGCCTCCCCAAGCTGTATGGTACAAATTTCCAAGGGGCTATATCCTGGTTAGCAGATAAATAGCATATTTACTCCCTTTTCCATGGCAGATTTTGCTAATAAGTCACGACAGTTTTTGCCACAGAATACTGAGACTACCTCAAAATTCTTCTCAAGTTAAACTTCTGGGCAGCCGGTACCAGTCTATCTGAAATGGCTTTTAAGATAAAACAGAGAAATGTCTTTAGTCGATGGAGATTAAAAGCTCTTTAAAATTTGATTCTATTCACAGGTCCCCTACTGTTTACTTCCAATGTGGACAGGAGATGATCCTCCAAGTGGGCAAGAATATAATTCAACCCCTTAATTTCCTTAACGGGATGTAATCTTACTTACAGACCATCTGGTATCTTTTCAGTCATCACCATAGATATGCATGTGCCAGATACTTGCCTGGGAGCTCAGTCTTGAAATGGCTATTATTTAGCTCCAGGCAAAATATGGTTGAGGCAACTGCTTCTCATCAATATTGATCTAAAAGACATGGTGACAATTCACCTCTCTATGTAAGTTTAAGTTAGCGCACTAGAAACTAGTGCACTTAGGCTTACTGTTTTGTAATGATTTGTTGCCATTGATCTACTCATCAGTTTTCCAATTTTACCAGTATATGTAATAGCTGAATGATGACACTTTATATTTTCAGCAGACATTAAAGACATTGTTATTCAATATCTAGATGTAATAAATTGTTTCTAAGTTTAAAAACCATAAAATGTTTACTTTCCTTGAAAGCTAATTCTTCTTTCAGATGACCATATTATTTCAGTTTGCTTCTTACCTTGGCAGCTACAAATTTCAAATCTAAATTTAATTTTAAGTTGCAGCAAAAATCTCCTCCATATCTTATAATTTAGCTCTCACCTTTCCTGCTGGCTACTCGTCTATATTGATTCTGACCTTTTTAAAATACTATGTGAAGTGTACGAATTTTATTTCAAACATCTCCAATACATATAGAAGTATGCACATGCATATTAAAAATTAATCAATCCATATAGGCTTTGCTTTCTGAATACTTGAAATGGCTACCACTAAAATGGGTCCAATACATAGTGCTCCATTTCTATTCTCTTCTCTCTGGTTTACTCTAGTAGACGTTATGTAGCTCTTGAGAGTATAGACTGCTGCCAGCTCACAGCTCTTTTCCTCTTTGCAGATTGCCTCAGTATCAGGACGCTGCCTTGCCTAAGGCTCTGTCCTTCCTACAGGGCTCTGGGTCAATCACAAGCTACTGCAGGGGTGGATATAAAGGCTCTGCCATTCATTTCAATTTGTAGCAACAGAAGGGCCATTCCAGCTCCAGAGCTCCACAGGCAATCTGAAGAGAACTCTTTTGTAACCCATTGTAAGTCAGCTCTTCCTTCTGCTTGATCTTGTCCTAAAACATACAGATGAATTTCCCAAGAGCATTGCTAGATAAAGTTGCACACAACTTCCTATCTCAGAGTGTCTTGACAGGTAACCATCTCAATCAGTTTCTCTTTTTCTTTTCTTTCTTTCTTTTTCTTTCTTTCTTTCTTTCTTTCTTTCTTTCTTTCTTTCTTTCTTTCTTTCTTTCTTTCTTT